>NW_016690248.1:1926857-2013531 GCF_001604755.1 Lepidothrix coronata | reverse complement strand
TACCAATTTTTTTTTCCGTTTCACTGAAATTAAAAGCCAATTTCAAGGGTAGCAACAATTCTGTCCAGCAAATAAATTATCATAATAATTTACCATCACAAGTTGTTTCCTTTTTTATATTTCATTTTCTTTGAGTGATAAAAAAGCACTGATATTAATTCCTCATGCATTAAGAAAATTCTGCCTTAAAGCCTACATTAACATGGCATGGGAAAGAACACATGCTTTTTTCTAAAGGAACATCACGGTTGATCACACTGTAACAATCAGCAACTGCCGTACACTTTATTATATCGCTCTGTAAAACCAAACTTCCCTTCTAAACACATCTATGATGATCTATGACTAACAAATCACTTGGCTTAATGTCTAAGTTTTACTTGGCTCCCCACCAAGTCCCAGACCCAACACCGAAATACACCCAGTTCAGAGCTAAGGAAAAAAACTATGAAAAATCCAAACTAGCCAAACTTATATGAAAATAAATGTATTTATGACATATACAGCTATGTACAGTTGAAATACCATGCACAACTCCAAGGGAAAAGGGAAAGGAAAGGGGGAAGGAAAAAAAAAAAGGAACAAAAACAAAATAAAATATACACGATCAATAGCCCAAGATCTAGCAACTAAAAGAATTAGCAAAAGAATATCTTACTACTCTCCCTGGGACAACAGAAAGTCGCGCTGGAACGGGCAACCTCTGTCTCCCAAGGTCGGCAAGGCCTTACCAGGCCTCACTCCCCAGCACGACAGACTCAACAGCAGGGAACCTGCACCTCCAAAGTCGCCGGAAGGAAAGAGGGGTGAAGGTCTTTCCTCCTTTCTTCTTATACTCCTGGCTTACGTAAAAATCGTAGGGAATACCAGGTAATAGGGGCACTTCCTTGGTTACAAACTGGTCACCTAGGAAGGCCCAGACTAAACTACTACACTTAACAACTTAGGAAACCCATAGTCCACTCATAGCACAAGTTCATACACTTGTGCTGTGTATATTAAGAGCCAAGGGAAATGCCGAAGACTCAGCCCAGTACCACAGAGCTTTTTTGACGAGGCTGACAAGTCTCCTCTCCCGTTGCACAGGGTCCCAGACTGGGTTCCGTCCACCCATGGCCGCTCACCCCTGCTATCAGCGATCGTCTTGGACAGAACCAGAGAGTAAATGAAGGCGAAGGCTGAAGATTCTAATACAGGTGGTGACTTGTATCAAAACATAAACAAACCCACCCCAAAACTCGAAGAACTACTGATGAAGTTTCTGCTTGTACTGTTTCTTGGGATATTCTAAAAGGAACTCTTGCCAGTCAAAAGCCACATATAGCCTTTTATGTCACCCTCCTATGAGTCGTGTTGCATTTTTTCCCCCATGATGCAAGTAGCCACAAATAGATATGGGAATCCAAAAATACGAAGTTAGTTTTGTGCGATTTGTTTTCTTTACTTAAAAAGGCACGATGGTTGAAAGAAAGAAAAAAAAAATCATACAGTGCAATACATTTAATTACATTTAGGATTGTCTGGGGAAAAGGAGAGAATGATCTGAACAAATTTAGCATCTGAAACAAAATCCAGAGTTCTAGAGAACACCAAAATAAAAACACACAGAAATACTGAACTTTCCCAAAGTCAGAGTACAGCATGAGTGTTTATGTAGAAACCATCACTGCACACAACAGACATTATCGTCATGTCTAATTAATAGATATCACAATTTTACCCTTCTTTTTAATCTACGGTCACTCAGAAGTAAAAGGAACTTGACTAGTTTATAGATGCTGTTGCCCTGTGCTTGGTCTGAAATAATTTGCTTTTTCTTCATCAGGAAAACACCCTGAAGTCAAATTTATCTCAATAAAACGTATTTTTATAGAGACTCCAGAAACATAATGTTTTTCTTTAATATTTTAATTTTCACTAACTATAAAGAAAATCTGAAACTGCTACCAGAAAAACAAGGATTCAGAAAATTTCTAAAAACATCTGTGAAAATGGTAACTTAAATAATGAAAAGAAATCTCTTCACCCAAATATTTTCTTCACAAAATACAAATAAGCATCCCGCCATATCAACTGTTCATTTGTTTGCCTTATAAATTTGAGTAGTGAAAATACAAAATATAAAGCTTTCTACATCTACTTTGTGAAGAAAGCTCCAGAAAGATTTCCATCTTGAGATCTCCAAGTATTTCTACTGTCCAAGATATTATACTTCGACTTAACAATTAGTGATTTTAGCATTTACATTTAATTAGATGATTTTTATCAAAGTAAAACAGGCAAAATGCTATTGAACTTTCATTTATTGTAGGAATGTTAGAAAATAGAATTGATAAAACCCATATCACCAGGTAAATTTCAAGCTTTGCTGTCATTTTAGCTGAGAAAACATTTTTATCCAAAATCTGAAGTATACAACTGCTAAAGAATTTGGAAAGTGTATAATAATACAGGTATCACTGAAACTTTGATTCAATGAAATACTGATACTTCATTGGTATTGATCTTGAAGCTTTTGAATAAAAACCTAAATTTCTGTTTCTAACAAGTCAGTTATCAGAAGAGTGAACCATTAAACAAATATCCTAGAAAATATATGTCTGCATGCATAAAAATTATCACTATTAAAGTTTCCAAACAAAACACAATGTGAAAAATAAGTGATGCATCATTGCCATTAGAAGCAAAATTATTATATTATTATTCTATCCTTTCTCTTACAACTTGAGCACATGTCCAAAAAGAAAATGTTGAGAATTTTTTTCATGCCAGTGTTTTCAAGTAGGATTAAATACTGTACATTTCATTTTCCCGTTTCTTTTTTAGTGAGCAGAAATGACTGCTTTAAAAGCAGAAGCATTCAGTCCAAGTAGAAGACACGTGCTTCATGTTCTTCAAACAGAGGTCTTATTCTGAATAAATAAAAAAGTTTAATAACTTTGCTCAGTTAATCCTGTACAGTTATGAAATATTTCTGGACAGGAGCTTTGAAAATGATCTTTCTAATGTTTGTATGAAACCAAGGTGATATAAACAAATAGGTCTTTTTTCTCTGTAGGTGTCTTTTTCATTAAAAACAGGCCTTCCAGTTCAAGACCTGCACTGTGAAGGAAAATATGCTGCTATTGCTCAAGGCTTACATGCTATTTGTTTTAAGACTTAATTCCTCTGAGCTGTCAAAACAAAATTTCTTAGCAGCTCAAATCCTCAATCAAAAAAAAACAACACCTTGGGGCTCACGAGGGGAGACATGGATTGAATCAGAGCTGGCACAAAAGCCTTTTGCAATGGTCAAGTTTTCTTACACAGGTAACAGCCAGTCTAGAAACAACATCCCCCAGATACTCATTATGGAGATAACACTGCAGGTCTGAAAGTCCTTGCAGATGAGCATTTTTATTTTGCTTTAGTATCAAAAAGTTCTGCTGTGCCCTCTGGCTATGGCCCAACACTGTCCTGGTTACCTGCTCATGCTGTGAGGGGCAAAGAGGGGCTCTCACTCAGAGTAGGCAGTATCCTGCAGTGCCTCAATGCACAAACAGCCCTTCCCCCTCCCCTCCTATTCTCAGCAAAGGAAGGACAGGGAAGATGAAGGTGCCCAGTACTGATCCCTATGCCTACAATGTATGTGCCCATGCAATCGATGGCACCCTGCCATTAGGTTGTCTCGTTCAGCTGGTGCCAGTGGGACCATAGAGTTGTGCAATTACCACCTCACCAGGATGTTGGGATAAGTCACATTTCTACTCTTAGCTCCAGTCCCACAACTCAAATGGCTGATGCAACAACAGGAAAAACAGCACCCATACCAAGTTATAAATTGTTTTCCTCAGAGAGCATGGCATTTCGGATCCCAGCTACTAAGCACTATGTTGAGCAAATTATACAAGAAGTTTCTTCTCCTACATGTCCAAGAACCTAAAAATGACTCTACCTAAGCTACACTATAGCAGTTCCCCTTTTGCCCTGTTCTGGTCCATTTGTGTTTGTAAAAACTATCTTTTACAATCAGATCTAGATAACCACTGCTAATGACTCACTGAAGCACATTAGTAATTTGGGATTTATGCCATCTTTTTTTTCAGTCAAGACTGATTAAAGAGATTTGGCAATACTGCAAACATAATTCAGCATCTCCAGCACTGTTTAGAAAACTGTGATCACAGCTTTGCGTGTATTAAGACAGGTGGTCATCTGCAGAATTTCATGCTGATGCATCCAAAGAACATCTATTCAGCCAGTCGTTTGAACTGTGGGTGAAAAAGCTGGGTGGGAAAAGATAAGATCCAAGAGAGTATGATTAAGCAAATACCCTGTTCTACAGAGGAAAAAACTCCAGCATTAAAAATAGACACTGTACAACCTCTCAAGTGTTGCATACACATTTTATAAAACCAAAGCATTTTTACATTAACAACAAATTAAAAACAAGACTTCTATAAAAATATAGACAACCGATTTTGATACAGCACACCTTAAAACAATAATTCCTTAAATGTGTTACCAGTTTGCAACAATGTTTTTTCCCCACACCTCCTCTTTCCTTCCAACTTTGTCTGAAATCAGTGCTCCAATGACAGGAGCAAACCCACATTGCTTCAAGCATTCTTCTGGAACCAAGAAATGGAAGCAGGGTACAAAGTTAATTAAGAGCACGATATTAAAAGCTGTGGTATCAGCAAAGCGAAGGTGCAGATGGCAGCAGATTTTCTGTGACTATCTGCAAGAGAACTTGTCTCCACTTCCATCTGAAAGCCAACATCTAGTCCTCTGAATATGGAAATACAGTATAAAGCCTGGAGGTCAAACTACTGTCAGCAAGAGACTTCAGATTCAAGCAGATGGAAGACAGAAACTCCAGCTCCAACAGGTAAGGACCACTGCTGCTATGTGGGGCTATGCCTTCGTTTGGAGATTTTCATACAGTTGTAAGCAAATCCTCTCCAGAGGAAAAATAGGCCAGTCAGCCTGACAGTGCAAACAAACAACACTGTCATATTTCCAAAGCCTTCCAATGTGCTGCATGTCCCTCTCATCATCCACCACCATTTTCCAGTAAAAATCATCTTCATGGGGACATCGTGCTGGACCTCCCGCTCCAGCTTCATGCCCCTCCTGTTCTCCAGAAAGGAGACTGCTCCCCTCCTATTCACCTTACCAACTTTACTCATTGCGTGTGTCATTTCAAGGATTTCCACACTGGTCATTACTGCCAGGAACATCTCTCTTGAGCCTAAACTTTGCCATCATTTCCACCCCTCCTGGCGCTGAGTGCTGCAGCAGAATTCAGTATCTTATAATTGCAGTGTCATACACACTCATCAGTACCAAAATATCACTTTCAAATGTGAATGTGAAAGAAGAGGAGGCCTCTGGGAAAGGGCTTTTTTGAGCATTTGAAGCAGACTGAGCCAGAATATCAGATCTGAACAGCATATGGCAGAGTTTTTTTGTGTAAAAATGAGAGGGAAAAGAGCAGGACATGTGCCTGAAAGGCAGCATGGAAAATGGCTTTAGCTGGGCTGCCAGAAAAAGAGAAGGGTTATCAACCCTGCTGGTATTTTGGTAAATATAAGCACATGCTACATACACATACAGGGGCAGTCGCCTTTTTCCTAGAAATCGTCACTAAATGAATGCCCAAAATTATGTAAAAAACAGCAACAAAACCATCCAACCATAAATAGGCAAGATGTAGCTTTATTTTCCTTTTCAACCTTCAGCTACCTTCCCAAGACCTTACTCAAAGTGCCTGCTGTCAGCCCCATACAACAAGTCATTTAGGAGAAAACCAGGTCTACGCCCAGATTATTTCCAACCACATGTACCACAACAGGAAAACACAAATATACCCTGTACCATTATATCATTTCACTCCTGTCTGCAAACAGTAATCTGAGACAAAGGCAAGACTCTGTTACAAAGTATCTCCACTAAATAAAGCAAACAAACAACAAAAAAATCTTTTCTTTACAGTTACCCACCAGCACAATGCATTTAAACACTATTAACTGAACCCTTCCTCTACACACACTCATTCGACTTGTAAAAGGGTGCAAGAGGTGTTCAAAAGCAAATAGGGAGGCAGGTGATGGAATGGGGAGGGAGGCTGACTTCCATCTGACAGCTGGGGAAGGCTTATAATTTGGGAAGGTCAGGAAGCAGCTCCCCAGAGAGGATGCTCCTCTGACTAGAACCACCTCTCATCTACCTAGCTTGGAGGAGGATAGAGCTGTTTCTGACTCATGAGATGTTACTTAATTTTGGTTCAGTAGGAAGCAAAAAAACCCTTTACATCTCGTATGCCATGGTACTCAGAACTACCTGACAAAGGACAAGCCAACATTTCAGTAATGCATCAAAGTTCCAGCTTCAACACACAACAGCCACAAGAGTCTCACCTTGAAAAATATTCTGAGCATCCTGTCAGAAGTAAAAAGCTGTTTATTTGGACCAAGTGAGAAGAAACTGATATGTATCTTGCAGATGATGGAAACAGGAAAAATGAGATCGCAAATGCAGATTTACCAACAATATGATAACGAGCCTTTTCCTCGGTGACAATGGTTTGTTCAAGACTTAAGTCAATTGAACAACCATGGTTTCATTTTTAAGTCATCTTTCTTCCTCTCTGGAAATTAATTACATTTGCATATTAATTACATTGGCTATTACCCTATCCACAGGGTAACCATTAAACAAGTTTTTATATTGGTAATCACTGTCACTAAAATCAAAGCAGTTGAGAGCATTTTAGGATAAAGATGCAAAGTGAAATATTATTTCTATTCGCACCAGCTACAATTAATGGTTTTCTTTGATTTAGGTATCTATAGTAGTCAACATGGGAACCTCATGCTTCACTTCTAGGTTTTCTTTCTTCCTTTTATGTTTCAAGAGGCTGATTCTGAAAGTAGAGCAAATTCTTACCACTTAAAAATGCTACACAGCCTCTTTACTGGACCTTCTAATTCACACAGTGCCTTGAAGGTACTCCTTTCAAGCATTAGTTCAGTATTTTGAAAATTCATTGTGCAGGGGGTTGCTTCTCCTTTCATTTTCTTTCTGAGAAATGCAAATGTCCCAACTTCTAAACTTTTGGGCGCTTTCACTTTCTGACTGCTAATTCTGTTAATTTAGTAGTACCAAAGTTCCCTCCAAGTTCATAGTTCCCCTTCCCTTTTTTTTTTCTTTTTTGGAGGGTTGTTTTGGTGCTTTTTTTGCCTTTTCAAGTCTTGCTACTTACAGTTCTCTAAGTTAATGCTGTCATGAGTGTATTCCATTATCTCCTTCCCACCAACTACAACATAAAAATGACAAATAAATTATATTTTCCCTACCTTATCCATAAACTATTGTCAAGGTCTTTTAAAGGCTTTTTGTCTAGAACTCATACATATGGTTTTTTGTAATCCTGTCAAACTTTCACAGGCAGCCCATGCCTCTCAACTTGTGCTCTGCAAGTGCCCTTTCTGGTCAGGTGTATCTCTTGCCACCTTTATGGCTTCACTGTTTCAGATGAATTCTAAAATTTCTAAATTCTACTTCAATCCTAATCTGCAAGCGTAACTGCAGCAATGAGGAAAAAGGGGTCAGCAAAAAAAAAAAAATCCTCCTTTCCTTCTATTTATGGAACTAACACTTACATTTTCTTTTTTATTACCCGAGCTCTTGCAATATTTTAGGTAAACTGAAGCTCTCCTCCCTCCAGAGACAAAAAACATTACCCTCCCTTAGAAGCATGAGTCTTCGTGGACTCTCCAACCTAGATGCTAAACAATAAACAAAAAAAAAAGAGCAAAAGAATACAGATGGATTTTTTACCACTTCTTGCCTCCTCCAATCCTTAGATCTCACAATTTAAATCAGACCAACTGTTCACAAGCTCTATCTTATAAATCTCAGCAGCAGGTCTCAGATGGAAATTACCAGGGTAGACTGTGCTTCAGAGCCTCAGAATGCTTCTGGGAGGGCACTCACCTTGCCAGAAAGGGTCATAATATGGGAACAGACCGAAAATAAATGCTTCCCATGAAACACTCATCTCAAAACCTTTATTTCAGAAACTGTACAGCTCCTGATATTGGTCTGCAGCAGAAATACCACAAAATGGACTTGTTTGCATTTCACTAAGTCATCCTGTGCATAATTTTGCACCATGAATCCCTAAGACAATGAACAATATACAATTAAACAAATCCAGACATATTTAGAAGCCCATATAAAAGTGGATTTTGCCTACCCTCATAACCACTGTGAACGGTCTCAGAGAAACCTAGAAACACAGAGATTTTGTAGAACTTCCAACAATTATTCCCTCAGGATTCACTGGTGCTTCTGATTATTTTATCTGTCTTGCAATACTCAGTCTTTTCCCAAAAGTCTCTGGTCCTTGAAGCAGGTATAAGACATAGGAAAGACAAAACCTTTCACCTTATCAGTATCAGAATAAAGCTTGTAAATGTGTCTGACAAGCCAACTTGTAAAGAGGGCAGCACCATTCACAGACACAAAAAAAATTTAAGATACAAGGCTTTTCAGGAAGAGCAGAATATTAGGTGACCACACAACATGCTATTTTACTCAATATTATTGAGTGGGGACCATCTAGATTGGGAGCTACCTAAAAGCTCCCAAAGCTGGAGACAAATATGAAGTCTATGGCTAGGATTATTTCAACAACCCTCACAATTCTAAAGGCTTCCTGCAACTTCCAAATGCCCAAGGTTGATAATACTACTGCCACATACATTCCCTGACACCATTTTTAATTGCTGCATGTAAAAGTTAGGCCTCATGATTATTTTACTTGACACATGACCACCATGGTCTTTCCCAAAATAACCTTTTACTGGATTCTCACAACTAGTTTCAAAGAACTGTTTTCCTTCCCTTCCTATCAACCTCACCCGTGAAGCTCACCAGGTGCCTGTCCTAAATGCAAAAGAGTAAGAAGTAGGAAATGGAAGGGGTAAAAAGGTGCACTTGGAGCAAAACAAATTTCCACCCTTGGACTGAAATCTCTCGGGAGCACCCTTGCAGAAGAACTACTATAACACTGCGTAGAGACATTCCAGCCCCCACTCTCAGATATAGTGTGGAAGGAGGGAAACAGAACAAGGAGGCAGCATAACAAAATCATAGAAATAAAGAATTTGTATTCCTATTCCTGGTCTATGTGAAACATGACATTTACGTAAGAAAACACCAGAAGTTTTCACTGCTCTTCCTGAGAGGGGAAATGTCACTAGAAAAGCACTGATCCTCACAATTTGTTCCCCACTTACTGTTTGCCCACATACCTGCTTTCTAGAAGGACTAAAAAGCAGTGGTTTTAGAGCAGCTTTCAAAGTCTGTCTGGGCTTAGCAGCTAGTCTAATTGCTGAGTTGCTTCTACACAGCAGAGCAGAACCCTACATACACTCTACCAGCATCTCTTCTCCCAGGGCAGTATTATCCTGCTGAGAAGTAACAGGCATTACGCACTCACTGAAAAGCAGCACAACACACGTACCAAGAGGCACCAGTGGCCCTGTGATGACTTCTAATGGCTTTATTTGCATCTCACCAGTCCAGTTTTAGCAGTATGCTCATTTTACTTACGAGATTTTCATACAATTGTTCACATCCAAGCCTGCAGGGTTCTGAAGATCCCAGTATCTGAGAGCATCTGGACACCTACTGATCTGCTGTAACTGGGCCACCTATGTTATTATACAAGAGAACTGCAAAATATTTTATGCAGACATGTTCATTCAATATCCTAACGAGATTTAGTTTGAAATGTTCTCAAAATTGAATAGTGTGTACACATCCAAAACTCTCATTGCAAATTCTCACACTATAGGAGCTTTCTCACAGATTTCTTGACCAACTCCATTTTGCCACGCTCTCTTTTTATACAGTATGTAACCTTCTGGTCATAAAAGATTGCTTGCTTCCAGCTTGAAAGCCTCTTGGGAACACAGAACTGTAACCTGCAATTAATATATTAAGTACAGAACATTTCAGAAACCATGATGTGGAAATCACATAAAAAGATAGAAAGCTACATGACAACCTGATGTGGAATTAACAAGGCTTGTTCCATAGCCATCTGTAGCTCAAGTGAAGCAGTAAACCCACAGCTCATGTCGGATGACTGTGTCTCCAGCACTGCTACCATAGCCACTAGTATTTCTACCAGAAATATAGTTCTTACTGATATTTCTTGGAGAGGGTAATTTCACTAAAATATAAACTGGGTCAAACTAATAGGAAAAGAGAACACTTATTCTTGGGTAATCTTGCCAAAAAGAAACACACTGTAGAAAAGATTCAATCAAAGCATATGCAGTTTTCTCGAGTCTTATAAACTTTGTAAGATGAAGTCTGTCTATTACTTGAATAAAAAAAACCTAATTAATGCTGACAACTTCGATGGCAGTACCCATATATTTTGGGTTATTGCTCGACAAATGCTTCTCTTGTCTGAGAAAAGGTACATTGCCTGGGAAGAGAGTTTTGCTATACATCAGGGCAAAGACACACTTCAACTTCCACTATTCTTATCAAAAGGGGAAGAAAAGGAAAGTCTCTGTTTACATTGAAAGCAGTTCCTTGCTACACAAGGTTTCCCCTATTTTCTAATGGCCAAGTCATTTAAATGCTACCACTAAATAATGGTCCCACATTATTTAAACCTCACATGCTACTGCATGTCAAACATTACGCTGCCGTGTCACTGAACAGTAGATGACATACACAGGCTCACATGAAGGGAATGAACAGTTTGTGAAGCACTTTCTAATCCTTCAGCAAGAGAGGAGCAATCAGAAGGTGGGACCAGTAGCATCTCTACCTGTAACTATGCCTGCTCAACACCATGTCTTAGAAGACTACTGTTTTCATTTGCTTACATTTCCCCAAATTGTGTGCCCAGCAATTTTTCATGCTGAGTGTTTGCCTCAGACTGATTTTTAAAGAATAATCATCAGCTAAAACAGTTCAGCTACTACCAAAACTAAGGTCTAAAGAAAAAACATTTCGCATAAATTCAAAAAACAAATCCCAACTGTCAGTCCTTCCTGTCTATTACAATCCTTTAAAAAGTCACCATAAACACAGATCTAGTAGAGGCTGACTCACAACTAAAATCTCCAAAGATGGCAAAAGAGTAAGTACTCTTGACTGCCACAACTAACTGCACGTGCACTGCCCTACAGGCACCCCAAGGGGTTCAGAAGACAGTTCCCTATAATAATCATTCATCAGTTTGACTGAACATTGAACTGGGCCAACAGAGCCTGTATCTCTACAACAAGCCTTCAGGAATCAGCAAGGAATACCGAACTTAAAAAGATGGGGGGAAATGGCCAAATCAAAAGAACAGAAGTAATAGATTTGAACTTTGCCAATACTGGCAAAGTTGTCAGAAGACCAGGACTGAGGTCTGGGGGTAGAGATAAGGTCAGAAATAACTTGGCTAGGAGGAATCATTGTAGTAAAGAGCTGGGGAACTGCCAAGTAAGGGCAGACCAAAGAGATAGGACAAGTAGCAGAAAGAGGAAAACCAAGGGGATCAGCCTAAACTCATGCAGGGAGGCTGGGAACCAGCTTTGTGAATGGGAGAGAAAGTGGACACAGACTTCAAGGGAGAACCAGCTGGCTTCTGCAGAAAGAATAAAGTACCAACTAGCTTGGGTGTCTGACTCAAGATACCCATGATTGAACTTTGGAAGTATACACTCTTTTACATAATATATGCAGAAATAGCTGGGAGGATTTACCAGTTCTGTAAAACTGAAACCAGATGTTAAATTAGGCACCCAAAAACTGAGAAATATTGTATTGACCAACAGCAAAAGGAAAATTTTCAAAGACTTGCCTTGCACCACACAAAAACTCTAGGGAGTGGTAGGGTAGTGTCCCTGGTCTGTGGAAGGATGCAGTTCTCAATTAAAAAAACGCTGTGTCCTCTTCTTCCTTTAATCCCTTGTTTTGATCACTCTACAACTTCCAATTTCTGCAACAAATAAAGCTGTTACACTCACTGATGTTCTTTACTGACCAGTTCATCCCCAGATTAGGCCCCTCCTGTGCATTAAATACAACAGAGAAAAGTAGATCATCTAACTAAAGATTTAGCATAATTAAAATCCACGAGGCCAAACTGTGGTTACATGGATGGCTCTTTTAACACAGCTATTTTGAGCGCAGTGTAGGTCACTCGTTGTTTAAAATGCTGTACTCATGCCTATAACTGTCTTGTTTGTATGGAGCAGCATTGCTTTCCCTTCAGCATGGAACCAGTAGGGCCAAACACTTCCCTCAATCCCAGAAATGATGATGAACAACCCACCCACTCTTTGGGAGCAAAAGTTACGATCACTAGAAAACCTCAAGGGCCATTTTCATCCATGTTTCTGGAAGTATGGGACTGAGCAGCAGAGCCACAGGGAGATAAGTGTCACAGGACAAAAACCTTCCAGCTTCCAGCTGTGACACTAACTTTTAAACACGGATGTATATACATGTATATATACATGTATTTTCTACTGATATTATTATCTACTGGTCTCACACTAATTATTGCTATATCTGTGTGATAATGTACAATTTTGAACTTTAAAAAGCGACCTATCAAATCTGGAAGGGATATCTGTGATATAATTCTCTTGTGCAGATAATGTCCATACTCACAAAGCACCCAAGAAATGCTCTACAGAATTCTGGACCTGGACAGGAAGACTTATCCCAGATTTTAGTTTTTATATGTAGCATCTTCCACAAGACAATACCAGAGCACCTTTTTTTTAAAAAAATGCTGTAATGTTCAATAAATTTTGATATTTTCAGAACCGTTATCAGAATTAACAATGCACTAATATTTATTGCTTTATGGTAAAAATATAACAGAAAAATGGCCCAAAGAGCTTGGCTAGTAGCTCTGGTGACTGAAGATATCACCAGTCTGCTGTTCAAGTTTACAGCCTCTCAAGCAAAGTCAATGGACCAGATCAAGTGAACGCTCTTCAGAAATGTCAAACCAACAGTTTAAATTAAGCTGCTGAACTTTGCACTAAAGTTGTTGAAGCGTAGGGACACATTTTGTTCCACCTGCCATGCTGTGGGAGGCAGTAATTTCCAGCCTAGTGAATGTAAAAAGTAGCTACAGTATCAAAAGAATTACTGATGGCAAGACAAAATGCACTTGAGTAAGGGGAAAAATTAAAAATAAAAAATAAACATCTTTAGAGGGTCTATCAATACCCACTTTATTCTGAGCAACACTGAAAAAAACCCCACAAGTTGTTTTTTGAAAGAGCACTATGAAAAATTAAAGGCTTAGAAAACTACAAAAAACTATACCCTTAACACTGGTCATCACAGAGAAAATGTAGAAAAAGAGCTGGAAAAATGCCAGGGAAGACTCCAAGCAGGCAAGTATTTTCAAGATGTCTTATAAAAAGCTATTTAATTCTGAAGTTTTATTATAACTCTTAAGGACTGGACAATTCTTGAAAAATTCTTCTGAAGTCGGAATCCAAGCTTCAGACCGTCAAGGGTTAAGACCTGAAGCAGACACAAACCAGAATTATAGAAAGCTCCAATGCTTACCCTTAGCAGTAAACCCTACACTGCATCTTTCCCAACACAACAGATTTAATAACAGAAAGTCAGTGGAAGAACAAACTCTCAGCAAATCTCGTATCTTCTGTGCCTCCACTGCTGGCCATAATTTCCACCTTAGAGATTTGTTCTACTCATGGCACAGAGAAATTCCAGGCATCAAATTCTTTCTAATCACATTTCATTTTGTTGGAAGGAAGTTACAGAAAACTCAGTGATACAACAGGGTAAAGCAGTTTTTCAAGCACAGAATTAATCTAGACAGCTTAGCCTTGTATAAAAGGAGGGAACTGAGCATGTGCAGAGGCATTTGCCGGCACTGATTTTAGTTGCAAAATTCTGTACAGTTTGCGACACTGCAGTAAGGGTACCTGAGCTATAAACAGCCCCAAGGAATTGAGGTGTGCTATTTCCAAAGATTTGCAACATCAATACATATACCCTTCCTATAATTAGTCATATGGCAGAAAGAATGATTATTCTTCTAAAAGTTTAGATGGAGAGTAAAACATATTATTTTCTTAAGCAAGACTGAAATAACCGTGCTTGTGAGAGCAGATGACCTCAACTTCTTTAAGCATCTAGCAACGGGAGTTAACAGCACACCTCTGTCTGCAGTTCTCATCCAGAGTGGCACAGCCTCACTCGCTTCCCACAGGCTCAGGTTCAGAATACATCTGGCCAGGGAAGCCCAGCTCCAAAGCCTAGCCCCTGCTTTTGCATCCTCCCTAAGCACACCCCAGTTGGAGCTACAGGTTTGGAATGCCTCCAGGTTTTTTTCAGCAACTACAACTCCGAAGTGCTCCACTGGCAAATGCTATGAAACATTGATGATAAGTACACTAGATGCTTTTTTCTATCACTCTCTCTCCTATTTCCCATACTGTCTTATTCTATTCTTTTCCCTTCACTTCCCCTCTCTATATTAATGCTCCTCCCATGCTACTCCCTTTCACCTCGCTCAGTTATCTCCCTCACAAAATCCATTCTGTATGCAACAAACTGGAAGAAGACAGCTGTATTTAGAGAGCATCACATCTCACACAACAGGCTTCTCTGTCAGCATGCCACAGCAGTAGATGCACAAACAAGATGCAGGCATTCATGAGATATACAAGAATATCAAAGGGCTTATACTTTCATGAGTGGGCCTGGTCTACACATAGCAGCTGAGGAATGTCAATGTCTTTTTGAACATATTCCGCTGGTTTCATACAAGGTTTTGGCAATATCTCGGTGCTGCATGTAATAAGTACTTTTAGTGAATACAGACGCACATTCACAAACCTCTGTTGCAGACAAGTCCTTCGTCGTGTACTACAAACTGCACAGAAAGTCTCCTCCACCTAAGATCAAGATCTCAACTTGCCTGGAGATTAGGGGGAAAACTACATTTCCCTCTTATATTTCATCAAGATAGTTTTAGCTAAGTTAGGACATACCTCAGTACTTGAATTTCCAAATTTACTGTTTATAGCATATTTGGTAATAATATCATAAATTCAAGAATTTCACATTCAGTGGAAGTATAATCATCCAGAAATAGCCTTCTTGCCGAGTGAATACACTTTATTGCAGCTTTCAAATGCTGTTTTCGAGAAGTGCTAACGTATATCTGCAGTATTGGCACCTGCCTTTCCTCTGCGAGAGCCAGAAAAGTGGCTGGAGCAATGGGTTGACAAGAACAGAAGTACAATGTCTACCTGTGTCAGCTGATGCAACATCATTTACCCCAGTTGCCAAAACAGGGAAAATACAGCAGTAACTGCCAGGGAAGCCTGGGGAGGGTTGCCTTCCATTATCTCCTGTACACCTCCCTTACCATGTACCACACAAACCACGAAGGCCAGCTATGACCCCACCACTCCCCCATGCAGACACACACCCCTTGTCTCAGTCACATCCTTAATTTACAAATGTCCCTGTCATTTTCCTCACTCCACTTGGTCAGCTCTTTATTCTCAATCTGCTCTGCCTCAGTTGTTTGGTTTTGCCTCACGCTGCCAGTCTGTGGCAATGCTTCCCTTACAGTAAGCAAAGCACTACAGAGAACAGAATATGGGAAGCAAAGGAATGAGGGCAGCGGGAAGTGGCTGCGAAGCAGGAAAGGGAAATTCCTCCTTCTATCTGAAAGTCAGAAGAATCAACTTCATCAGTAGTAAAGAGCTCATCATATTAGGCAAAGCAGCAATAGGTGTGCTTAAAATGTGTGATTTAAACACATTTGAGGCTATGCCTATCTGTGCAACAGATGTGGATGAAGTAGATACACCCTAAGGCTTTCTTCTTCTAAGGTCAACAACATTTTCCAATAACGTTTCTGCAAAGGATGCCTGTTTGAGATTTAGGTAGATAATCCAACAATGGAGAGGAAATTCAGTTTGTCAGAAAACAGGAAGGGAAGTGACAAGCAGAAGCAAAGAGCCTGTAAGACAACACTCTGGGCTATGCTGCCTGCCTTATTTGATCTCCTATCTCTCTTCGGGCAACAGGTAGAGGTTTCGTCTCTAAGCAAGGCAATTGCTCTCCACAGCCAGGCAAGAAATGGGTAAGTTTTTCCAGTGAAGTCATCTACAAAGGGTGCCCAAGAGGTACTTTTATATTCTAATGGTGTATCTTATGCACCTGCAATTATGAAATTAAAATTTGCCATGGCAGAGCACATGCCAGGAGCCTGAATTAAATCTCAAGAAGTAAACAAGAACCAAAAGGAGATCCTTGACCTTCTCATTTTCCTTCCTAATTCTAGTACAATAATACAAAGACTGAGGAACCAGAACATATGGGAAACAGAGCAGCCATTTCTTCTAGCAGTCATCATGCTTCACAGGGAGAACTTCCATTTAATACAGCATCTGCGCAACCAGACTGGACTTGAATAGGTCTAAAAGATGGCTGACGATAATCAACCTCCAATATATATGAGATCTCAAGACTGAAAACTCTACTACCTGAGAAAACTCTACTGAGAGTTTTCTCAGTAGAAAACTCTACTACCTGAGACAGCCTTCTGTCTCAGCAGACAGCAAGTGAGACAGATGTAAATAAGTTTCTGCAGAGATGTGATCGCTGTCTTCAATAACGGAGCCAAACACTCTCTGAAGATCACATGGCTCTTTTGCCACACTTTGGCAGGATTCTTCGTTTCTCCATGGGTCCCTGCAAGCTACCACCCACTGTAGATTATGTTAAAATTAGCTCATTAAAAATAAATTAAATCATGGGCAAATTTGCCATGTATCTAGAAAAATGCACATAGCCTAGATACAGATAATTGAAAACAGCCCTGAAATAATGATTTGCTAACAACTTGGTACTGCAGCAGGAAGCATTGAGTGAAAGAGGTCACATCCACCTCGAGGTTTGGAAAGTGCCAGACCTTCTAAATTTAAGAACACTGAATGTGAACTTTTTGCCCAAAATATGTATGCTCTCCTCACCATTTGCTCCCACCTAACATTTACATGGAGAGTCAGAGAGACTTGTGAAAAAATTGGCAAGATTCTGCATTCTCTGACTTCCTAGAAGCAAGGTAGCCTACTGAATTACTCTTCAGCAGCAGGAAAAGGAAACTTATGAAGTTTTTTAATTAAGAGCCTTTGAAAAAAGCTTTAGCAAATGGTGGTTCTGCAAGGGGAAACAAATTATCTTGTTTCCAGCACAACCTGGTTCTTGCTTTAGAGTTTGAGGGCAGAGGAACAGATGCCTCTCTGATTATGTCCTTAAAAAACAACCTGGCTAAACCTCCCCAGCTGACTCTCTGCTGCCAGCTTAGACAAATTCAACATCAGAGGCTTCTGCAGAAAGAATGATAGCGGCCTACCGATGGAGAGCTTCTATCAACATCATGCAGGCCTGTCCAGCAAAAGCCCCTCTACCAACTTCACAGTCCACGCTAGGCTTTGACCAGCATATAGTGACTTTACTCGTGGTATGGGGGGAATGTATGCCACTGGGATAAAGCTTCGAGTTCATTCTTAACGCTGCTCTGTCAAAGCCACATGAGACGGATGATGGTGCATCAGTACTGCAAAGGCATTTCTACCATATTTCACAACCATATTCCAGCTTAATAAATAGGCAAAAATCTGAAATATGCACCAAACTAAACAATCTGCTTCCTTTTAAGGCGTCTCCACATGGGAAAGGAACCATGAAAGCCGATCTGGAATAAATTAAGGGAGGTTAAATATCATCCTTGCACTGGATGTCTCACTCCCCTATCTCTCCCCGAGGCGGCTGTTTACGCGCAGTACCATCCACACACGCTGTTTACCCGCACCCGCCGCAGCCCAGCCCGGCCCAGGACGAGCCGCAGCGAGCGACGAGCGCGCACCGACCGCGCCGGTACCGCCGCAGGTGACAGCGCCGTGACCGAGCCCCGGCGGGCAGGGCCTCCCCAAGATGGGGGCTCGGCGGGGCGCGCCCGGCACAGAGGCGCCTCCGCCGCAGCCGTACGAGCCCCGCCGCGCCCGGCGCTCGGTCTCGCACCTTCTTCCTCCGACCCCCGCTCCCCGGCCTGCGCCCATCGCTCACCTCCGCAGCCGCCGCTCGCCGGGCACCGCCCCGCGGCAGCCACCGGCCCCGCGCCCCCAGCGGCTCCGGCGCCCGCCCGCTCTGACGGCGCCGGGAGCGGCGGCCCCGCCCCGGCGCTGGCCCGGCCCCCTGCGGCCGCGGCGAGGCGGCATCGCCTCCCGCCGGGGCTGGAACTGCACCGCCTCAGGGTGCCCCCTCCGGCCGCCCCGGCCAGCTTCGGCTACGAATCATCCAAAACCAGAGAAATTAGGATTCTCTTGTATCTTCATCTGAAATGGGGATTTTGAGAACGGAGATGTCACGGGGCTGCAAAATACCCATATCACAGCTATGATGTTTGAGCCAGATTATTTGAGCCAATAATCCAGATTTGTTTTTCTTTTCTAGTAAAAAAAATCACAGAATTAATTAGGTTGGAAAAGACCTGTAAGATCATCAAGTCCAACCTATGACTGAACATCACCATGTCAATTAGACCATGGCACTGAGTGCCACGTCCAGTCTTTCCATAAACACCTCCACTATCTCCCTGGACACCCAATCCCAATATCTAATCACCCTTTCTGTGAAGAAATTCTTGCTAATGTCCAACCTAAAGCTCCCTTGGCACATCTTAAGACTATGTCCTCTTGTCCTGTCGCTGGTTGCCTGGGGGAAGAGGCTGACCCCCACCTGGCTACAACCTCCTTTCAGGTAGTCGTAGAAAAACAAAAGCAATAATGTCACCCCTGAGCAATCAGGTCACTCCTGAGCCTCCTCTTCTCCAGGCTAAACAATCCCAGATCCCTCAGCCACTCCTCACAGAACTTATGCTCCAGACCTTTCACCAGCTTGATTGCCCTTCTCCAGACCCACTCCAGCACCTCAATGTCTTTCCTGAATTGAAAGGCCCAGAACTGGACGCAGCACTCAAGGAATGGCCAGACCAGTGCTGAGTACACAGGAAGAATTACTTCCCTAGTCCTGCTGGCCACAGTATTTCTCATACATGTCAGCAGGTTTCCTCCATCCATACTTACTTACTGTCCACACATGAAGTTTCTTGATGGCTGTCTCAGCCAACTGCCATTTGTTGAAACTGCTGTGTCTCTAGAGCCTGGGCTCCATTTTTTAACCAATTTCTGTAGCACGCTGCTATCAATGAAGGGTTTAACGTGCTCAAGCAGTGTTCAGTGTAATTTGAAAGAAGGTAGGAAGAGGTCACAATCCAGCTCTGGTTCATTCTATTATTTTTATACAGTGCACAAAAGCCAAGAGGTATGCAAGGGGCTCCTGCTTGCAGGAACCATGCTAAAGTGAGGTATTATTGAGACACACACAGACACACTTGTCTGGATGACTCTAGCCAACTGTGCATGACCTGCAGAGGACCGCTGCCAAGCACTAGCTGAGTCAGTCCCAACACCACTCTAGTGTAAGAATTTTAATTTCCCTGTTGCAGTTCCCTCGTGCTGGAAGTGCCAGCTCAAGTCCTCAATACCGTCTGAATTTGGATGGAGAAGCCAGGAGATGCAGCTTAAATTTTTCATTTTTCTTTACACATGTCATTGGTGGAATTCCATGCAAGCACTTCCGGCTTCAAAATCACACAGATCTTACAGAGAAGAGGTGTTTTCAATGCCTACTCAAGCATATGTTACTGTTTATATTTATCTTTGGTCATAGTTTAGCACAAAGCTCATGAACCCTGCCATGATTTTTAACAAAAAAGAGACAGAAAATAAGAGCTCTTCTGCATACCATGCAAACTTAAAGCCATCCTCTCATAAAAATATCAAATATACTTGTCAAGAACAGGTTAGAAAGCAAGTAGACATTATCACTAGCATCCTTCAATTTAAATAGAGTGCTTCACAGCATTAAGAAGTAAAAAACATTTTAGTTTATTTGCAGCTGATGACATTTTTAATCATCATCAACCAAATTACAACCTTTTATAACAGCAGGTTTGGACAACTCAAGGACCCACCAAGGATTCTGGAAGAATGATGTTTACTACTGTTCACTTAGCATTAGGAAATCAAAACAGCACTAAAACCCAAGGGACCAAAAGGGCACTTACGTCACAGCAGCACTGAAGAACCACATGTAGAACCACCATGTAGGCAGAGCAGTCTGAATTACCCAGGGCAAAATACAAAAAAACCCAGCAGGGCAGGAATGAATAGGCTCAAGAGGTTTTTCATTTACCTAATTTTTTGGTAAGATTTTGTTTTCTTAATTAAAGAAATCTGTAAGTAACAAACCTCACAAACTAATTGTCACAGAAGAACTGTATTTGAGTAGAGGTGCTTAGAGAATTGCTCTGGGACCATTACCAGGTTTAAGACTATTTCACATTTTCTTCAAAGATGTGTAAGCACATATAAACTCATTGCTGATTATATTTGTGGACAACCCAACAGCTGACACTGTGGTGAACAAAAGAACTGGACCATCACATAAGAGTTCTGGAACAGCTGATAAAGCATACTGTTCAAAATTACTATAATTTTTAAATAGCCAAATCTCAGGCTATACATCCAGGAAAAGAACACAAAGCTGTACTTTGGGAAAACAAGCCACACACTGGGGAAAAAACCACTGACTCTGAAAAAGGCATTAGGGTCATAATGGATGAGGAACTGAAACACGAGATCCCAACTTAACACTTTGACAAATGTGATATCCACCTTGGAAGCAAAATCCAAAGAAAGCAGGGATTTTACCTGCATGTAGACCAATGAAAAAAACTGTAAAAGGGTTTTATCTTCTTCTTAAAAGAAGATTACAAATCTGTGAAGGGACTAAGGAAGACAGGCATAACACAAGATTTTAGGAAGTCAATCCATGCATTTCACTGAGAAATATTAAAAGCATTCAAATGCTTTCCAGCAGGAAAATATAAGATACTGACCTCTTTTGTAGAGCCATCCCCTCTTCTTTTCCCCTAAGTGAAACCTGAAGTCAAATTCTAGTCACAAGACAGACATGTACTTCAACACAGGGATTACTAGCTATTGAAATATAGTATCAAAAGAAAACATAATTAGATTTTATGCCCTTTTCAAGAGCCAATGCCTTTCTCTGGCATAAAAACCTTCACAAAAGGTCAGATTAGATGAAGGGTGTCAAACTCTAACCACTAACATAAAGCAGGAAGGAATCTGAATCAGTCTCAGCTGATAAAGTGCTTTATGTAATTTCTGCCTTTATATTGAACAATGCAAAATTTTACACATCAATTCACCCTCAGCACACTATTCACCCTCATCTTCCTTAGTTTGTCAATGATCTGCAACTTGTAAAAGATTTCTTCCCACACAGATTTCCAGAAACTATTCTGCTATGCCCATTAAAGAGGTATGGCTGAGACAGAATCAAAAGCTTACGACAAGCAATAGCTAACAAATATTAGACCTCTCTCTTCCACCAGCAAAAAAATATAAAAAATTTGTGTCATAAGATGACTAAGAAGTTTATATTCTTCATGATAATGAAGGGCAGCACAATTTTACAGCAGCACAGTTTATCATTAGAATTTATGAATTACAAGCCAATTTCTATATTTGCTATTTTTCCATAGCTCCTTTTAAAGTACTAATAGTAATATTGCAAATTTGGGATATCTTGTTTTAAGTCACAGAGATTCACAAGTATCATTTCCTCCGTTACTAAAAATCTTTAGTGGAATTATTCCCTTCCATTTTCACTGCAGCCCATTAGAACCTAAAGGCCAAGAAAGAAGGTGGCACATGAAAGCTTCCACCAGGGCAAACAAACCTCAGCTCGACACAAAAATATAATTTCAATGTTTATCTACTTGAAATATATCACCTGCTACTGACATAATTAGGTAGCTATTAAAATGCTTACCTTATTGTTTCTTCCTCTTTCAATGTTTAAGGACATTATTAATGAACCTACTGTAAGTCCTGAAAATAAAGCTAGTCCACTTCAAGAAGCTGCTCTTTATGTTTACAAAATTTTCTTCCTACAGACTGTCAACCAAGTCACTGGGGGGTGTTCCACTTACAGAAATAGCTGGTTAATGATTTTCCGAAGATACTTCCAACAAAACAATGCCAGAGACAGAAAATTCAGCATGCACATTTGGAAAAGAAAAATAAGAAATGATCTTAAGGTTTCTGGTTACTATTCTATCAACTACAGTTTAAGACTGGAATTAAACTGTTGTGCTCTTCAGCTGTAGACAACAAGACACATATTCCAAATCATAGAATCATAGAATCAGCCGGGTTGGAAGGGACCTCTTAGATTATCAAGTCCAACCCCTGATCCACTACCATTATGGTTACTAGACCATGGCACTAAGTGCCACGTCCAGTCTCATCTTAAAAACCTCCAGGGATGGAGAATCCACCACTTCCCTGGGCAGCCCATTCCAATGCCTGATTACCCTCTCCGTAAAGAATTTCTTCCTAATATCTAACCTAAACCTCCCCTGGCAGAGCTTAAGACCATGCCCTCTTGTCTTGAGAGCTGCCTGAGAGAAGAGACCAACCCCCACCTGGCTACAACCTCCTTTGAGGGAGTTGTAGAGAGTGATGAGCTCTCCACTGAGCCTCCTCTTCTCCAAGCTGAACAACCCCAGCTCCCTCAGCCTCTCCTCATAGGACTTGTGCTTGAGTCCCTTCACCAACCTCGTTGCTCTTCTCTGGACCTGCTCCAGCACCTCAATATCCTTCCTGAACTGAGGGGTCCAGAAGTGGACACAGTACTCCAGGTGTGGCCTCACCAGCGCTGAGTNCATTCCAATGTCTGATTACCCTCTCTGTAAAGAATTTCTTCCTAATATCTAACCTAAACCTCCCCTGGCAGAGCTTAAGACCATGCCCTCTTGTCTTACTGAGAGCTGTCTGAGAGAAGAGACCAACCCCCACCTGGCTACAACCTCCTTTCAGGGAGTTGTAGAGAGTGATGAGATCTCCACTGAGCCTCCTCTTTTCCAAGCTGAACAACCCCAGCTCCCTCAGCCTCTCCTCATAGGACTTGTGCTTGAGTCCCTTCACCAGCCTTGTTGCTCTTCTCCGGACCTGCTCCAGCACCTCAATATCCTTCCTGAACTGAGGGGCCCAGAAGTGGACACAGTACTCCAGGTGGCATCACCAGCGCTGAGTACAGGGGAAGAATCACTTCCCTGGACCTGTTGGCCACATTGTTCCTGATACAGGCCAGGATGCCATTGGCCTTCTTGGCCACCTGGGCACACTGCTGGCTCATGTTCAGCTTCCTGTCAATCCAAACTCCCAGGTCCCTCTCTGCCTGGCCACTCTCCAGCCATTCTGTGCCCAGCCTGTAGAGCTGCAGGGGGTTGCTGTGGCCAAAGTGCAGGACCCAGCACTTGGCCTTGTTGAACCTCATCTCGTTGGAATCAGCCCAACTCTCCAGCCTGTCCAGGTCCCTCTGCAATGACCACATATCAAGTGCTGGGGCAGCATGAGTACTTGTGAAATTCATCATGTCAACAAAGCTGCTATGGTTCTGTATTTCTAAGTTTTCCAACCACAGGCTTAAACAAGAGATACTGCTTACCACCTACATTCTATGGCTGCATTTTTAGATGATTTCAATTTAATGCTCTTCTTATGAGCAGAAGGTGTCAATTTAGTTTGTTCCAGGCTTCCACTGAAAAAGATAGTATTATTTTAAAAGTCTGCTTTGAAAAAAAGCATCTCACCCAACCTGCTACTCTCCAGAAACTTAAAAGTGAAGAGAGAATACACAACCAATTTCTTATTCCATCCAGTGAATAATGAAGGTCTTTAATAAGTAATATAAACACACAGACTCATATGCTTATCACTTCATACTAACTTGGAAGAACAGAGTCAATGACCTAAAGAATTTTCAGAGTAAATGACTATGGCATATTTCTGCAGTTCTGCAATATGTGTTTACAGCCATTTAAATACAAATGTGTTTGCAGGATTGGACCACAGAGAGAACACGTTAATTGATGAAACGAGATGTAATGACACAGACAGGTCCTAACACTGAGGGAGCCGCAGTCTGCGATGTCAGTCCTGACAGCATTCAGCACTCTCTGACTCTGCCACTGGGTAAAACGAATGGGAGGAATGAGAGCAGCAGGGAAAGTTCTTTGCAAACTGTGTTCTGTATTTATTCAATACGAATTATTAGCACCACATATATTTCTGATTCTAAACCCAGTATGAGCCTTTTGGGGCCATGTCAACTATTTGTCCTTAGCAATTCAATTTCACGGATTCAGACACATTGCATGTTCCATCTTGCAAAATCTACCACAGCATAGAAATATGCACTTTTTTTAGTAAAACCCAGTAGTGTACCACAAGGCATGAGACAAAAATATTTTTAAATAAAAACATTTACTGTATTAGGAAAAGAGCTAGAATCAAATCTGTAGTACCTACAGTTTTCCATTAATAAAACAAATTATTATTTTTCCCCACAAAAAACATTAATATCTCTCAAGTAGAACAGTGGTCAAAGTCCCAAGACAATTATATAGGTAGTCATTTTTAAACAGAATATGATTTTACCCAACACTGGAATTGAACAGTGATAGTCTCTTGAGCAAATCAGTATTTTGATACATATTATAGGTATTTTTATACTGTCCTAGGTAGTTAGTGAACCACTAGGAAGTTTTTACAGTAACATTCTAGTGGATCGAATAATACAAATATTCTGTTAATTATTAAATCCTTAAATGTCCAATAGCAAACACTGAATTTAACACTCGATCTCCACTGGATTCAAGCCAATTACTAAAAATAACTCTAACTAGCTGTCTCTCTATGATCTGTTATCTGTCTGCTTCTTTCCAAAAGTGGTTCCTGCAGCACCATGAGGTGAGGCTTGGTGATTATGGCCAAGAAAGGAACATAGATCACCTGAACCATCAAGCAGCTGCAGCAGAGCAGACCATGGAAGAGTCCATGATTACCAAAACCCCATACTATTCTGACTCTTCTCTCTAACTGACATTTAAATACCTGCCATGTGGCTTTTTATTTGTTTTTGCTCCCTTTGAGAAGGCTTGTGAGTAATAATTTGAAATTAGAGTGCTAAGTTAAGAACACTCTTATAGACACCATTTTATAATTTTTGTGTATGTAAAGAGATGATATGGTAACCAGGCGGTGGAAAACAAAGGATGTTTACAGCACTTGAACAAATGAACTAGCTTCCATATAATCAACAGAACATGAAAATGTGAAATCAATGTTGATTTATAATTGCAAAAATAAAGTCCTACACATACAAGGAATATAAACAGTCTTTGATCACAGAACAGTTGCTTAAGACAGAATGAAATAATCAACATGCACTAATTCACTGAAGTCATCACTTTTACAAACAGTTAAGTGTTGCATGCATCTGTTCAGACTAAATGTAAATCAGACACTTGGCTATAAGCTTCAGCCAAGAAGTTACTATGACTCTCCTCTCTCACTGTCTCCCAATCTTGTTTCCAATCACCTTGTCTGAAGTTATTTGAGTTGCCACTTGTAAGAGTTACACTACTATTTATTTCTTAAAGGCTTCTAAAAGGCAGGGAATGACACAGAGATACTGAAAGAAGAAAAAAAATATTCCTTTGGGAAAAAAGTTCTTAATCAGAACCAGTTAATATTGACCACTGTCACAGTTTAAGCACTGTTACCCCCACAAATCCTACTTCCTTACCAGTGTGGCAATGAAAAACATCACCACTCCCATCTATTAGTGCAGATTTAGTGGGCAGCAAACCTACTGGAGAGGAAGCAACTTGCACACACATTTTACAACCTTGGCCAACTCCTCATCTCTGAAAACAGTTCTATCCTGAGGTATCCTCTGGGATACCAGTCTGCTAAGAAAACTCTTCCTCAACACATCAAGTGAACTCCCAGTTCCATACCTTCTATTATTGTAATAGCAAAACATGACCGGAATTCACAGTAAGGTCACAGAAGACAACTTCACTTCAAAACAGAATGATAAATTCTGCAGCTTATTCTGGATTTCACATATTTTATTTCAAGTACATGACAAGTACCCATTTTGGCCAGAACTTGCAGCTTTAGGCTTGTCTTCTTTTTAACATTTAAATGCACATCCAGGTCAATCTATCAGAATACTCAGGAGCAGGTACCTTCCACAAAAACACTGCATGAAAGGATATAGCAGGTACAATCTTCTTACTTTAGTCTCTGCTTTTTGTAAAGTGCTGATGAACCCTGAATTCCCATGGCTAGGTCTCTTGATGAAGACTTCAGTATCCCTTCCTTCCTCTGAATCTTGCCCTGGTATCCAACTGAAAATTGAAGTCAAAATATTAAAAGCCGGTATTTTGCAAAAGAAATATTTTAGAGTGCTTGTGCTACCTTGGCACTTAGTAACATCAGAACAAAGGCCAGAATAAAGCAGAAGGCACTGTAAAGAAAACTAGTGATATAGCCAACAAGCCATAGGGCGGTTCTGATGAAAGAGACATTATATTATCTTAAATCTCACACAAAATTAAAATTATGTGATAAGCATCCTGTGCATTCTGAAATAAACAGTGGAACAACACAGATGACAAGAGCAGCATAGTAGGACGTCAAAGAACACACAAAACCAAGGTAGTGTAAGTCTGCTTAATTCAGTTTTTTTCCAAATGTAACTGATAATCTGAAGGCAGGAAATTCAGATTTGGTTGAAGTGGGAGTCACTGCAAATGTCCATGAGGAGAGGGATAACTTAAATACAAGAAGTTTGTGGAAAAAATAGAAATAAATCAGTAAAAACTGAAATAATATTCAGCTTCTAAAATGTACAAGTTTATTCTTGGCGGTTACAAAAAAAGATTTAATGAAAGGCTAAAGATGACAGTAAAGCTAAAATAAAAGGTACACTGCAGTACTTACAGAAGCTAAATTGCAATTTCTTTCCCAGTGCAGCAGAAAAATATACTTTGATCTTGGGAGAATTCTTCTGAATTTAGATAGTCAGTCTTGAAGATGGCAGTGACAGATTGCAACTCAGCCGTATTCAGATATTAGATTGAGGAGGTTTCTTTTATCTCCATTAACTAACCCTCTTCCACGATTCAAAACTGCAGTAAAATTTGTAAAGAGCTCGACTACATGATGACATAGCTTATCCAATAACCTAGCAGCTTCCACTTTAAATCCTGTTCCTACTTAAATGTCTAAAGTTTACTGAAGCTTACTCTACTGATAAGACATTCTATTTCCTCACAAAGAAAACAGTATCTAGACAAAGTCCCTAATCATTTCAGAATACTCTAAATTATATTTGCATCTAGTGTCTAACTTGGTTTTGGACACTCTTTAATCCTCACTACTGTAACAAGTAAAAAATTTGGCAGGGCACAATTATTGAAATTCTCAGAATTAACAGGACAAGAAAAACATCACTCACCAGCCTTAGAATTTGGAGCAATTAAATAGAATCATCTAAGAGCCAGGCTTCTTCCCACATGACTGGATACATTCAGATTGCAATTTAAATTTCATCAGGCTGCCTTAACAATCCAGACAAAAATACAGGCACATCACCTGTATATGTTGCTACTGCAGCATCATAGAGGTATTTCAAACATTTAATACACAGCACTTTTCCTGTCTGCAGAAATAATAATTTGTGACTGTATGGATTAATATGGTTCATATAGGAGAGGTACAAAAAGCTGGAATGACTACTACAGAATGGAAGAAAAATTTTAGGTACCATTTCATCTGTGCACTTTTCATTATGTACCATATCAGCTAAAAATTAAAATCAGCCCTGCACAACTCATGTTTTGATACCATCTTTATAATATCTTAACTATTTTTTAAATATCATGGAAACACAAGCAAGACACTTCTGGACATGGAACTCCTATCAAAATAGGGGAAACTTTATCTAGTTACATTTTTGTTAGTATCATATGGGATAGTTCGCTATATAAAAAACCCAAACTGTTAGTTATCATGAATTCAAGTACTCCGAGAAAATTAATGACTCAATGTGAATTCAATGCAAGATCCTGATTCAACAGTGAAAGTCTCATTTAATTTCATTTCAGTGTTCTCTATACAGATTCTCTTTGGATGACCTTGCAGACAAAAAATGTCTTGTCAATATTTTATCTTACAATTACCTGATCTAGAATTTTTTTAAACCAAAACTTTACTAAAAACAATAGTAAAAATACCTACCTCACTACCCATGACATTCTAAGCCTAATTCAATATAAACACATTTTCCCAGTTTTTCATACTCTACTTTTTCTTCATGAGAACAATCAGAGTTTTTCTACATACAAACATCCATATTTGAAATTGGATTCAAAGGAAGGAGCTGTTCTGCTTAATGACACCAGCTTTACTGAATTAAAATGCTCTTCAAAAATGTGGGAAAAGGACAGAAAGCATCCAGGCCACTGTCACCAGACACGCCACACTTACCATTGATCTTTTGCATGCAAAGAATGTCACTTGCAAACTCCTACAGTGTCCTTCCCTCAAGCATTGTTTAGGGCTTTTGTTTTCCTAGCAGATGAAAAATAAAGGATTAAAAACTTGATTTGTGCAGCTCGTCAAAGAAACACCAAAATACTACCTAGAATCATAGAGTGGTTTGGGTTGGAAGGGGACCTTGCAGGTCACCTCGTTCCAACTTCATACAAGGTTTACTGGGGATTTCGCCTCGCTGCGATGACCTGCGCTTTCCCCTGGAGCTGTAATTCTCTGAGGTGCTGCATACAGGAGCGAGCAGGCCGGAAAGGGGCGGCTTGCAGGCGGCAGCGCTCACCTGCAGCACGCAGGGGCTCTCCAGCAGGCACTGCCGCAGGTCCTCCCGCACGCCGCTGCAGGCGCGCTCGTCCTCCTCCTTGTCCTCGTAGTACTTGGGCATGGCGGCGAGCCCAGCCCTACGCGCCGCTCCCGCTGCCGCCCGCCCTGGCGACACCTCCGGCCGCCTCCGGCATCCCGGGCGCTGCGGCCGCTTCCGGCGGGGGCAGGAAGGGCCGGGGCGGTGCCGGGGAGGATCCCGGGCGCCTGCGCCGCGGACGGTGCCGGAAGGCTGCGGGAGGCGGTGGCGGCGGTGCCGGGCGGGGTCGCGGCGCGGGCCGGGGCAGCAGGTGAGCTCCCCCCTTCCCCCCGGCGCGCAGCGGAGCTCGGGGACGTTCGGCGCCTCCCGGCCCGGAGCGGAGCGCGGGTCCCGCTGGGGGGGGGACGGGTGTTCGTCAGCAGCGCCGGCCGGGCCGCCCCTAAATCTTGGAAACGTGCGGTGTTACGGGTTGGAAGGGACCTTAAAGATCATCTAGTGCCAACCCCCCCGCCGTGGACAGGGACACCTTCCACTAGACCGGGTTGCTCAGAGCTCCATCCATCCTGGCCTTGAACGCCGCCGGGGTTGGGGCATCCACAACCTCCCTTGGCAGCCTGTTCCAGTGCCTCACCACCCTCAGAGTAAAGAATTTCTTCGTAATATATAACCTAAATTCCCTCTCTTTCAGTTTGTACCCATTACTCCTTGTCCTATCGCTACCGTTCCTGATGAAGAGTTCCTCTCTAGCTTCTCTGTTTTCCCCCCTTCAGATACTGGAAGGTTGCTATGAGGTCTCCACACAATCTTCTCTTCTCTAGGCTGAAGAGCCCCAGCTTTCTCAGCCTGTCTTCATAGGGGAGATGCTCCAGCCCTCTGTCACTTCGTGGCCTCCTCTGGACTTGCTCCAACAATTGTCATTGTTTATACTTGTGCTCAGTTTTTGTCACTTCAGCATTGCAGGCACGGCCTGCATCACGTGATTTTATTTGTAGCCGTCACTATATGCAAAACCAAACACATCTTTTGAAATTCTTTCTTTAGCAAGATGCTGCCAACCACCTTGGTTAGTTCTCGGAGCCAGGGCAATGGTGCGCTGAGCCCCAGGGATGCTGCAAGGCACACGGCCGGAGCGAAACGCTACAAGTACCTGCGGAGGCTCTTCCACTTCCGACAGATGGACTTTGAGTTTGCGCTTTGGCAGATGCTTTATTTGTTCACTTCACCACAGAGGGTTTACAGGAACTTTCACTACAGAAAACAGACAAAGGACCAATGGGCGAGAGATGATCCTGCTTTCCTAGTACTGCTTAGTATCTGGCTCTGTGGTGAGTGCAGGACAACAGACAGCGTAAGGGAGAGGGAGGGAAAGTTTAGGGATAAATATTCATTTTCCTTCCAATAACACGCAAAAAAGAGACCAGTCCATATGTATCATCCTTTAGTCAAAGTAGAATAGAGGAAAAGGGCCTAACCTTTTGGAAGTTAAGATAGGAATTAGAAAATGGAATAGGCATAACTAAAACTGTTTAGTCTTGAATTGATCTCTGTTGCAACTCATTTTCTGTTGCATTTCAAGCTATGCAGTTCCCTGTAACTTTACAGACAGCAATAAAACCCCATACCACACAGTAGTGCTTTACTTAAAAAATATTGAATATTTGGTTTACCTGAACATTATGGATAAAATACTGTTTTTACCATAAAGGCCCGAGTGAGATTCTGTATATTGCAGAATTAAGCTATAAACAAAGCGGCTCATCTAAGTGACTGAACTGCAAATTCAGTAAGTATTATCCCAGTTGTCTTCTGTTAAAAAGCATATTGCTATTTGTAATAGCAAAAATATTTCATATAACTTTGAAATAAAACTATATATCACCACGCATGTGTTTTGGGTTCACAAGGAGCTTTTCTAAAACAATGTTCTATTTTAGCATTGTGTGAATTTTTTAAAAAATAGTTTGAGTGGAGAAATACAATTAAGCCTGAGTACAGACGAGTGTTCAATCTGTGAGAGGGATTATATTATGAATAAATTACATTATATCTAGGTTTTGGTGGAAAAAAATGAGCTGTTGGACTAAAAATCTTGGGGGGAAAAAATAAAAAGGAAAGTGGAGATTTCATAACAGTATATTCAAAGAAACCCCATCAGTTTAAGATCTCATGCTTTCTTTTCTACAGCTGACTTTAATAATCTTTTTCTGCTTTCAGTGTCTACTGTAGGATTTGGATTTGTGCTGGACATGGGGTTTTTTGAAACAATAAAGCTGCTACTTTGGGTTGTATTCATAGACTGCGTTGGCGTTGGCCTCCTGATTGCAACTCTGATGTGGTAAGTAGTGGTTTCTGAAACTGAGTTCAGTATTGCTATTCAGACGTGGAGAGTCCTCTGCTGTTTGCAAGACACTTGGTTCTTTGTTTAGGGTAAACTTATTAAGCAAGTATTGCCTGTAAGTTTTGTGCTGTTGTAGTAATTGTTTCAAAATGTTGCAATAAAAAAGAACACATCTTTTTCTTCACTATTTCTTGCAAAAGATAAAAAAAAAATCAGGAAGTGTGTATTATGGTAAACATTCCAGCTTCTTTTCTTTCTTTTTGAGCTGGTTAATAGTCAGCAGTAATGCCAAATAAAAAATGTGTTCAAAAAACCCCAAACTGTTCAATCAGAATAATGAATGAAAAAAATAAGCAATGTAAGACTGAGGATGATTCTCTTTAAGCCCACGCTCCTTGCTGAAGATTTTAGCAAGTGCCACAACAAGCCACATCCGTTCTGTCTCACATGTGGCAGCTTCGCTGCTTTGGTGCTATTCACTGCTGGTTTTATCCTCTAGTGTCCAGGGACTTGCAGAAGTGGAGAAGCAGGAGCAGGTCAGCTTACAATCCAGGCCTCAGCACCGTGGATGTGTCCTGCAGCAATGAGGGAGCCATGAAACAATGGGAAGCTGCTGTTTCTGTGCTGTGGCAAAGGGAGGGCACCAAAGAAAGTATTTTTATTTTACCAAGAACTTAAGAAAGTAAAAGCATTTAGAAGAGTTCTTAGTGATGGAGCTGACATCTTAAACTGATGCTGATTGGAAAAGGGATAAATTCCTTTCAAACCGTGGCCTCAGGAACTCCTGCAAACTTCAGGAAGAGGCACGTACAAGAACCGTAGCTGATAGATGAAAAGTCCATCTGACCTATGCTTGTGTCTGGGACAGCAACCCATAAATTGCTTGGGGAAGAGCTTATAGTAAAGCTCTCTGCTCCCAGCCTGCCATTCTCTAGCAATTTGTGCCTCAGGGTGCAGTCTTCTGAACCAGGAAGGCTTCAGCATTGCTGATTTTCCTCTATCTTTTAATTGGCTTCCTGCAGGCCTCAGTACTAGTCATCTGGCTCCAGTTCGGTTCAAGTCCCTTCTTCCAGTGCAGGCTCACCCTTTTTTCCAAAAACTCACCCCATTCTTAAAGAGTCTAAACCCCTTCATGTCTTGCCTCATCTCACCTTACCCCCAGGCTGTGCCTCCTTCTGACCCCACCCTTGGCACAAAGAGTATGTCAGAGGAAGCTTTCATGAAAACTCTGGTCCCTTAACTCATTTCTGAGGATGTATTGACTTCTTGTTCCTCTTCTAAATGTGATAAATTTTGTTATGTGAACAGAACTTAAGCTGAAGCACAGTCCTGAGGCTTATTCCATAGCCTCTAACACCAGGCAGTGCACATTCCATTTGCATTTCTTTTCAGTAAGAATAGGCTCATGTTATGAGCACTATCCAGTTCTCCTCCTGTCTTTGCAGTGCACCAGTTCTGTAGAGATGAAATAAGCCATCTTGTGTGATGTCTGCTGATCCTGTATGGGCACTTTACTGAAGTTTCCTCCCTGTGTGTACAGAGAGAAGTCGCAGCTTGTGGCTGCATTGATAAGATTGTAGCGCTGGTTTCTTTAAAGAAGCATTTTGTTTCTGTATTACGGGCAGTGTAATACAGTGTTCCAGCTGTCTGTCGTGGTTTGAGAACCCCAAAATCCAATTCTTAGCTTAGTCCTGCTCTCTCTCTCTCTCGGCTCTCTCAGACAACTCTGTGTCTGCCTTGGCTGCGTGCTGTTTGCTGCTTCTTCGGTTCTTATCTGTTGGCTCTTTGCCACTGTCCTCTGTCCGCTGCTGCCTCTGCTGCTGCTCCGTTTGCTCACTCACAGTGGAGAAAACTCCTTCAGCTTCCTAGCTACAGGCACTTAGCTCAGTTTAACACTGCTCCAAGTCCCTGCAGCCCCCCCCACCTGGGACTGGGGGGCCCAGCCCCCAGTGGGGCTGCTGCTTCTGCTCGTGGCTTTACATGGCTACTTCTTCCACCCCAAAACTACAACTACCTTCTCTTCCGTTCTGCTTGTGATATGTTTATATTTTGCAGAAGCGCTCATTGGGTAAAACCTCAAAACTTCAAGGGTCACCACCCCCTGGGGTTTTACCATTTTATAACTGCAGGGGGGAAAACTGTTTCCCCCCACCACACTGTCGCATGCAGGGGGATGTAATCATAGTTTTAACAAAAACATTTTAACAATGGTCTGGTCTGCATGATTCTTGCATGTTTTTCCTGCCAGATAGCAGACACTTTTGGGTGGAGAATTGGAATTGCATATGACTTACTATGTCAAACCTGTGTTTTGATTGTCAGCTTTATAGATTCACATTAACAATAATCTCAAATATCTTTTTATGTAGGTTCATTTCTAATAAGTATTTGGTGAAGCAGCAGAACAGAGACTATGATGTGGAGTGGGGGTATGCCTTTGATGTGCATCTGAATGCCTTCTACCCACTTCTAGTAATTTTGCATTTTATCCAGCTGTTCTTCATCAACTGTAAGTAGAATACTTTGAGCTCTCTGCTTCAAAATGGTGCGCTATCAAAACAGCTGAGAGCAGTTATCTCTTGCAGATGTCATCATATCTGACTCTGTCATTGGGTATTTTGTTGGGAATACATTATGGTTGATTGCCATCGGCTATTATATCTATGTGACATTCCTAGGATACAGTGGTGAGTGACATCAATTTCTTTTGTATTCATTTGACTAAAAACAAGAGCATGTTTTCAGTCTATTAATTTGATCTTAGTATATTTATTTGTAAAGCAGAGGCTCAGCTGGGTGTTGAAGTAATTCTTTGTGGTAAAAGAAGTTTGATAGAAATTTACCCATCCGGATTTTCAGCTGAGTGTACATATTAACCAGAGAATTTGTATTCTCCACTTTACCAACTTCCCTTCTTGTATTAGACCTGTAGAACCACAACTTCGTTTCCTTGTTCCTCTGTAAATCCACTTCAAGATGTCTGCATTAGATAAAAATTCTTTAATGAGTCTAAGGCCACAGTTTTTGGTAAAGCAGTTTCAAAAAGCATTATGTAGTAACAGTAGGACTAGTAGGGCAGAGATGCCCGAGGATGACAGTAGAGCAGAACTGTTTTTTCGTGCTGTCTTGCCCCAAGGCCACTCCACATGAAGCACCTTTTTTAAAGAGCACTACTTTATACTTGCTTCATTGTTGCTTCTGTTTCAGCATTGCCCTTTTTGAAGAACACAGCTATTCTTTTGTATCCCTTTGCACTTCTCATCATGCTCTATTTGATCTCACTAGCATGTGGATGGAACTTCACCAAGATGCTTTGCTCCTTCTATAAATACAGAGTGAAATAAACCCAGGACTTCATGTATCTAATGTTTATTTTCTTTTTACGTTAGCCGTTTTTGACAGTAAAAAAAAATTTAGAACATTTTGTAAATGGTTGTAAATTTCTCTTTATTGTAGATAATTGTGTAAAAAAGTTTGAAGTGTCCTTTTTTATTAAAATATTTACAACAGTAAACATGTTAGCAATTTTGTTCAAATACTTTCTCAGTACATTCCTAAAAACAAGTTACTTGTACATCTCTGTAGCTTAAATTTAACTGCAACAAGTCTATGTAGCATAACTCTTACTGCAGGTATTTTGCACATACTGGTATAAGCTCTACATTATGAGGGGTTTAAGTGACACCAAAAAGCAGTTTTATTGAAGAGCAGTATTGGAATACCTTGCCTTGGGACTGTGTGAAAGTAGAGATCTTAAGAGAGTGTTGCGATGGTAAAGCAACAACTGTCTCTAGATAGAGATCTGTCCTCTCCTTGCATGAAAGAACTTGAGAACAGATTTATTTTAGTGACTACTTCAAATATACGTGGACAGCTCTGGCACACAGAAGAAACAGTGATGAAAGGCACAATTAACATGACCCATATCAGGTTTCCAAAAATAGCAGCAAGTTTTTAAACCCAATCTCTAGCAGTCCAGTGGGTATTATTACATCCACCATTTTGAGTGGCAGGTCAATGAACATGGAAAAAAAGTACAAATTAGTTTGGCTACAAGGGTGGGCTCGTGGCAATGCCTGCAGCTGTAAAGTCCACAAGGCAGGAGTATAAACTGACCATCACAAACAATACCTTATGGAGAGTGAAGATGACAGCTTTCCAACATGGTGTTCACTAGGATTCAGTTTCCAAAACAACACAAGAGTAAACTGGTTACAGTAAGACTTAATATTTCAATACTAGAATTTGATCTCTAAGGAAAAACTATATTTTATCTCAAAATACCAAATATGCTGGCAGTGCATCTTACAGTACGTGTGTCTCAGCCACTGTTAAGGCTTGAAGAGAAGTGTGTTTCCCTCTCAGCAATGCTGAGCAACGTTCTCCTTTAAACAAGGAAAGCACTGAACTGCTGATCCATGGAAGGCGAAGGATTCCAGTCAGGACCTGCTCCCTCCCTGGCAAACAGCACAAACTCCCGTCCTGCAGGCAGCTGCAGCCTAACTGTACACCTTTTTCCTAACAGGAATCCTAGCACCAGTGATCACCCACTTCAGTTCAAGAGTAAAAATTCATATTTAGTGCCCTTTAGATACCATTGAAGGACTCGGGGCCTGTGTACCTTCCCTTTAGAGATATCAAAGTTCACCCTCTTTAAAGAAGGCTTCATCATTCTCAAAATTAAGCTACTTTAACTTCTGGCAGCTCATTGTTTAGAGCAGAAATGAGCAAAACCCTTCAGAGACCCCTCGGGTCAGAAAAGTGACACTGTCAAGGACCAATTCAGCAGGTCTCCATAGGGTGTGTGTTTTAAGTCAGCAATCAATGTTAGCCTGAAAACACCAGTTGTTTAATGTTTCAGCATTATGCTGGTGATTGTAAAGATGATTTAAAAATACAAGGGTTTTTTTTTAACCCTTTCTAACTACAGTTACTTTTCAGAATACATCCTTTCTAGTAAGAACAAATATAGAACCTTGGGTTAATGTATTTCAGGAGAGCAAGGTTTGAAAAGATTTCATTCTTCTTTTTCCCCACAAGACTAAAACAGTGCTTTCAAAGTTGGAGGCAAACTACAAATTACTACAATACTTCATGTGGAGCAAGTATTTCCAACAAAATACAGAGATTAGTGAAATTAAAATATATTTGAAAAAAAAAAGAAGGAAACTGTTACACAGTTGTTCAATTTTTCCAAAGACTAATCACACTCCAGCCCATTCAAGGAATTGTGTATCACAGGGGCAAAGTACAAATTGCTTTGCCTAAACTGACTCAAGGTATTTAAAAACTGCTTTTGAAACAGTGTCTAGCTGCAGTAGCAGCAAGACAGAAGAGTCCAGTCTTTTCTTGGTCCATGAATCATATGTTTATCTTTGAATTTTTCTAAGCCATCTTTAAGTAGAGAAAAAACAAATATATCTACAGAAATTTTTTCCATCAATGCAAATACCTGTTTGAGATGCTTGCAAAAGCTCAAAGCCTTCTACAGTGCTTTAGAAACACTCATTAAGAAAATAAAAAGTGCTACTTTGGGATCACATCCTGTTCACATTATTTACAAAGTTTTCATTAGGACTACCCACTGAACGAGCAAAGCAACATTATACTGCAAGCCTTGTATTTCCTTGGTCCCAAGCAATCCTAATCTGCTCACAAAAGCCAGTGCTCGTATTGGCGAGTCTGTCTGGCATCCAGTACAAGAAGTTAAGAATAATTTGCCCGGATAATGAAGGTTTCTGGCAATGCCTTTGGTTTCACAAAAGTTCACTTTTCTGAAGCTTTAACAGCATCAGAAGGAGCTAGCAGGATCATAGGGTAATGCAATTTATTTTGAAACACTTTCCATTACTGTATAGCTAAGATTCAGAGGCCTAGAGGGGATTTTTAAGGCAACAACAAAAATAAGCTGAAATTAAATACATGTAGGGAAAAACTCCCCCAAATAATTTAACAGGTTTAAGATACTGTTTAAGATCTCTTATGGCAATGCTGTCACTTACGACGGACAAATGCAAGAGACACCGGCTCCTCTGGAGTATATCCATCACAAACAGTGCCTGAGCTAAAGGCTGGTGAGCCAAACTGCCTAAGCACTTACTTTGTCACTTTAGCCTGACTTGGGGATTGAAATTTGAAAGCCCAAAATAGCTGTCTGCGGAAATAATTAAATAGAAAATATCCTCCTTGCTTTTTATATTTTTCAGCAAAATTTCCAAACAAATTTGCAGAACTACCTGATTACACCATCTCTGAATTTACCTGAATCCATGAAATGTAATTTGTCTTAATGTGGCACTTTTATTTAGAGAGCATATAAACTAGGAACACTGAAACTATTAAAGTAGCCCAAGTTTTCAACTCCTGGTAGTATGATATAATAAAGATACACTAGTCTTTAGGAAACCATCCCCATTTTACCAAGCAGTAATTTGTTGTCTTGGATAAATCTCAACATTCTTGAAAACTACTGTTAACTGGAGTTCTGCAATCAGTGTGGTAGGGATCTATGTATTTAAGTATATTAGCAATGAATCATCTTAACTACTGTGAAACCTCAGGAATAGTAATGCTTTTAGAATAAGCACACAGCTTTCTCCAACAAGTGGTACCAGTAAACTTCTGAAATAATGGAAAAATGGAAAAGGTCACTGTCAGCAAAACTAATTATATTAAGAAACTTCAATATCTAACATATTTCTGCAGTCTGAATTGTAATAAATAACTCTAGTGTAAATAACTTGCATCATTCATCCACTGACACAGATGAGAAGAACGCCTCAATACTTTCTCAGACCTTTGCTAGGTAATGTGTGATAAAAAGCCATTGCATGACAATAATTTGATGGCACGGCATTACACAGGTGACAAACGGGGCTAGAGTAGCACCACAACAGGCTAGAGTCACACGGGATCAGAGCCAGTCACCCAGGTTCCAAAATCCAAGAATAAACTCCATTTATGTGGCCAGTACTTAGCTTATGCCCACAGTCTCTATGGGCAACGCGAGCTTTCCAAGTAACATTTTATTTAGACCACCTGATGTGATCAGAAAAAGTAAACAAGGCCTGCCTGGTAGCTTTCTAACTTGAACTTACACCAGTCAGTCTAAACAGAAGGTCTTGCCTCTGTGTACAAATCTTGTCTTCCCTGTGTCCCCAGACAACATAGCTAAACCAAAATGACAACAGTCTGTCGAAACAGTTAAGCTCTTCAACTTGAATACTGCTAAACTGTCAAAGCTATGACACCACTTTCCAACAAGGCAGAAGAAAAGACAGATTGACTCTATACCCCAGTGGTGATGGTTTGCAGTGCTGAAGAGTCAGGTTTAGGCTCCTGCTCCTTATAAACGTGTCATAAAAGAGAGGCCAAATCTATTAGCCAAATAATGCCGGAGGTGCAAATTCAAGATCCCCACTCTAGATCAGGGACCCTGCAACAGGTTTTGTGCATCTGTACCCTGACCACAAAGATCTTAAAGGTCTTTTCCAACTTGAACGATTCTATGATTCTATGTTGGGAATAGCAGAGTGGGGGTTTTTCCCCATAGGGAAAACCCTCCAGCTTTTGAGATGTCAATTCCAGGAGGCTTGTTCATAGCCCAGCTGAGAATCCCCAGGCCAAGGCAGATGCCTCCCTCCAGTGTCAGTCAGGCACTTCTTTCCTATTAAAGGGAGGAATTCTCGCCTCTCTTTTTCCTGATCATTTCTGACTAACTGAAATCTTCCCATGCCTGTGTCTTACATATAAGCACCTAAGCAGAAAGACTATTAAGAGCAGCACCAGCAGCATTAGTACTGCAACAATTCCCCTCTGGATGTAATCCAAACCATGTTTTGTTCCTGACTGAGTTTATGATTCATTTAAGATCACTGTTGTTTCCCTTGAAACGAAAAGGCAGGGTACTAACTTGAGGCCAAATTTAGTTCCTAGTAAAAAGTTCATGTGAGTTAATACACTCATCAATAAAGAAGTCAAAACTAAAATGTTGGTTTTGAACAACTGAAGAAAATAAAAATAAACTGTAATGTATCCAAAATGAACACTACATTAACAGAACTTTCTAAAAGGAGACCTCCATAGGTCAAATGTATCTATGTATTATTTGTTCTTTTGATGTAAAGTAACCTCTATCACTCCAAAACAAAGCTGGAGAATTATTTTTTTCAGGACAGAAAATGAATTTGTTCAGGCTAGGAAATGTTTACAAAGATTTTTAGAAATAACTGTTTGGAATAAAAAAAAAAATCTTCTAAAATGCAATGGATTTGATCTAAAATCACTGCCGATTTAGTACATAATATGAAACAAGACATTTAACATGCTTTTTATGTGGCTACAAACTGTACATAGTGGAATTTCATAGCCCCAAAGAATAATGCTCTTCAGAGGCTCTGTTTATGCCTCTGCACATCATTCAGATTCTGTGTACAAAACTATGTAATTTAGAAACTTAATTTAGTTTTTTTTAAACATGGCAGTAAATTTGAAATATGGTATTAATTTATGTTTGCATCTCCAAAGAAAAATGTAGAAAGATAACTTAAACTAGAGAATTCATAAAAAAACTATATCAATTTAAAATTTTACTGCATAAAAATATGTACTTTTCAAATTATTTTAATAAATTAAATATCCCTAACATTTTTAATATATATCCCTGACAGTCTATAAAAGAGGGTTCTTGTTATAGAAAATAAATGGAACTCCGAAAGTACCCCCTTCATAAAACATATTTAACAATAATTATATTTTTTTCTTCTTCTTCAAGGAATGTAACAATATGTACAACTTCTCTATATTACTATACTATCAAAATAGTACAGTTTAAGCATAGCAGGGTTTTGTAACCATAAGATGGTAAAGTCACATTAAAGTGGAGGACAACTTGGGCCTCAGACGAACGTTATCAGTGTGGAGCATCAGTTTCTGGATGGATCAGATAAGAAGGGGTAAATACAATCTTCTCATCTACAGTAGGTTTCACAAGAGGTAGAGTTCAAGTGGAAAAGAATGAAATTTGGAATTAAGGTGCATGCTCAGTATTTTCAATTTGTGATTTGCTAAGGATGTCAGATTTTATAGGAAAAGTTTTCAAGGATCCTTTTTCCTCTAAAGCAGAATTCCATGATCAGTTTGTAATCTTTTTAATATGAATCTGAAATAGAGAATCAGAAAAAATAAGTCACCATTTAGTGTATTACATTTCTAAGAGGTAGCTATTTTCAGTGTTAGCCAAAAGTTTGAGCTTCAAAACACTGACAGAATAAAGAAATCTCACATTTGCTGGTTGTATTTTTAAATGTTATACCACCTCTTACCTCATTCAGAATTGCCCAAACGGCTGAATTTTGTATTACTGAAAGCCGGAATGATGAAATAGGGTTTAGGCTGGGGTCAACTGTTCCTTCAGCTACACCGTTTTCAAACTTCCCTGCAAAAGAAGCAAAAGTATATCCTCGATTAAGTCCTGTTCAACAAAATGAAAGTAAAAAATTTGTGTCCAGAAAAGTGTTTCTGTAGCATCACAGTTCACAGGTGAAACCTACTGACTGGTATCATTCCTGAAACAAAAAAGACAGCGAGCAATTTTGACATCAGATTAAGCTTTGCAGCAGCAAACAATATGAAGTGTATCATCAGAGCACACTGATCTGAACAGCCTTACATGTTCAAAGCCTAAAAGCTTTGAAACTGCCTAAAGGCATTAGCACCTCAAACTCTGTGAAGATTTTGGCACAGGTATTCATTTAATATCATGGAACTAAACATAAAGCCTTTGCCTTATGTGTTTTCAAGGAGGAGTAAAGACAAGGTATATCATTCATGCAAAACATATTCCTATTTAAAGCATCTTCAATTATATTAGGATGAGTAAGAATCCACTTTAAAAGCCAAGTTAGACTTTACACTCATATACACAACAATTTGATCTCTAAGGAAAAACTGTATTTTATCTTAAAATACCAAATATACTGGCGGTGTATTTACAGTAATTTATTGAGACAAAAAACGTGCTTTCATTATAACAGGGCTGCCCAACCTATGTCCAGCAACAAATACAATCCAAGAGTAAAACTTCTCTTTCTTGACATGTATCCAGGCACCTTCCCCAAAACCCACTTGGCTGTGGAAATGCCAATCTCATCCTATGATGATACAGCTGATTTTCTATAGAGTGAGTTCATATCCAGCACACCAAGGCACTTGTGCAGTCACAGAGCAGGAGAGGTGATCTTATACAACCTGGAAATGCCTCTACTATAATCTAGGTGATTAATCCTGGCAGAAAAGTTGAATGTAGCTGCACTTCAACTAAGAGAGTCACAACAGATCTTTGTTTAGTACATCAGTCTCAGAAAAGAAATAGCGAAAACAATATTAAGTAAAGCCTACAAGGTCATGTACCCAAAAATGAGTGATCAAGAATCAGGTTTAGGTTTGTTTTGGTTTTAATGAAAATGTCTTGACCGTTGTAATAGTAACAATACAGATTTCTTTCTACCGTGACATACCTATCCTGAAGTAACCATCCTCTAAGCGTTTGTCTTTGGTTTCTTTGCTTAATACCAGTTCTTCATTCTAGAATAACAAAGCATGAAAGAGATCATTTGACACATGACTTCACCAGGGAAAGACAAACGTGTGTACTTTAAGTGCCCTATGTAACTCACATGGTAACTGCCACACAAACACAATACTTAGCAGATACTGGCATACATGGTAGAACAAAAGCAAAGGCAGGATCTTGCCTTCTTTTCCTATGGTTGAACAAGACCAGATTTCTCTCAGGACAAGTGAAACTTACAGCTTACTTTTTGATCTAAGACTTTGGGTGAGATGAAAAGCCATCAGACCAGTGAGAGAATTATTGCAATTATCACTGCCTCACTGAAAAGGGATGGGGATCAGTAAGTTTTTCTTAATAAGCACCAAAAATTAAGTTGTAAAGTAAAGCTTGAAAAACAGCTTGAAAATTACAACCATAATCACATGATCCAATACTGAAAGACCCACTATAAGAATTTCCTAGGAATGAATTAAAAATGCTTGACAAAACAGGAGATTAAATCCATCAGCTTCTTTTTTTTTAATTCCTACTTTGCAGGGAAGATGCTGAAGAAGTGGTGGGGATTTTTTTGTGGGTCTGGTTGGTTTTTTTTATTTGGGGGAGTGGGTGTTTTGGTTTTCTTTTGTTGTTGTTGCTGTTATTGTTTGGGAGTTTTGGGCAGTTTTTTGTTATGGGTTGGTTTGGGGCTTTTTTTTTAAATTTGTTGCTTGAGTCCCAGACAAATACAGTCTGGGGGCATTCTGGTTTCTAAGGGTTTTTTGTTTTTCTGAATTCTGCTTAAGGAGAACCAGGGTTGAAATACCTGAACGGGCTTCTAGCTCTACTGAAGTCCATCGTGGAGAAACAGGTCCCTCAGGAGTTGCTGTCCTCATACTGGCAACATTTTTTGTTGACACCAATGGCTTAGGAACAGGCCAGATAGAGAATTTTCTGTTTATCTTTTCCACATATTGCATCAATAGCAATAGAAGCTCAGTAGCATTACTTCCTTAAGGGGTGCTCCAGTTTGAGGAACATTTCACAGCCAAGTATAGCCAAAAAAGAGATGCTTGATGCACATTTTTGCTCATTACCTTGTATATTCATGTTGTATCTTGGGCTTAGATGAAGTGAGGGCTGCTGCTGTTTTTGTAGTTAAATGTATTTCCAGGTCTTGAGAAACAAAACCCACAGATCTTATGATATAATATGCCACATGTCATGTTGTATAATTAGAATCAAACTAACAAATTTCATTTTAGCGGTGGGGGTGGTCATAATTTCCTATTTTTGCTCGCTCCAAGGAAGACAGACTGCAAAAATGGATACGTGAACTCCTCCATAATTATTTAATTTAAAAAAATAAACAAAAAGTAAGTTAAAAGACAAAGAGTCAGAATATGGCAATTTAGGCATAGATGTCAAGATTCCTACACCAGGTAAATGGGAGAAGATAGAAAAACATTTTAGTACTAAATAAAATAAACTTGTCCAAAGTAATATCTTAATCCTCTCACAGACTTCTGTGATATAAGTGGTTAGCTGTAATATCTGGTTGAAGAAAAAGAACCCATACCATCTGGTGTCAAACAAGAATATACTTTAGATAAAGAAGTGCTCTCCTGTGACAAAACTCTGACTGATTTATGGGGAAAAAATCAATAATCAGGAGAAAGGTACACATTCCGTTTAAGAACCTATATATTTCAGTATATAGTATGGTCTGGATGTGTGTCAATTCCTGAATTAAGACTTTTTTACTACGTCAAAAAGCAGACTGAGTTAGGTTTCCCATTTTTCAAAATACATGGGAGAGGGAAGACTGGGGGTTTTTATGCTCTAAATAGTAGCAGTGAACTGGACAAAAATGACTTTGTTCACCACCAAATTATCAACAGCACTTGTAGTAGACTGCACTCTGAATGACCATCTGAATAGTTACCATAGTCTTCTGTGAACAGATCCAATTAAAAGAAGAAAAATTGTGAGCATCAGAGCAAAAAGATCATACACTCAAAACAAGTATTTATGTCTCCCTTACTCTTTTAAAAAAGTCAATGAAGAGATTTTGCTTTTATCCTGTAATGAGGAAGACAGAAATCAATACATTCATACCTGGAAAGGCAAAACTTCTACAGTCGTGTTTAGAAGTATGTCTCCTGGATGCTCTGGATTGCCACTGTGAAACAAGTACCTATACACGAAAGGGGAAAAATAAAACAGCCTACATACATCAGTCAGAATTAGCTTTGTTACTATTTTACATGTTAATCTTCACATTACAGGTGTTACAAGGATAAACATAACTTTATAACTGGACCTACGTCAGATGGGGATAAGACAGTTTCACATACTACTGTAATTGAAAGGGCTAAAATTTTTCATTTTTTTAAAGAGTAATTGGAGAACATTTTACTGAGAAAGGAGTTTCCATAATCTGATCTTGACAGATTGCATTATACAAAGCACCCATCACTGTAGTCAATATTGCCTGGCACACACTGGTACCACCTACAGAAGCAGGAGCCCTGCCTTCCTTCGGCCTGTCCCCTTCACACGTCATCTTCTCCTTGTACCCACAGGATGAACGCTGCAGATCCATTCTGAACCAGTTCTGGGAACTTATCTAAGTCAATATTTTGCCAGGCCAGGGCTTCCCAAGTCCAACTCTCCGCCCTGGTTCACTGCAGAATCTCTTTGATGATTGTGCCAGGAATTCCCAACCCATATCCACACCCTCAATGTTACCTGAATTCAAAGTTCTAGTCCAAAGACAGATTTATTTAAACAAACAAACAAACACCTATGTTAAAAGGACCTTTTTTTTTTTACACCTGTACAAAGTCCCCATAACCCTCATTCAGTTGTGCATTTAATGATTCTTTTAATGGTGCAGAGTAAATATGTTTAAAACTGTATCTAAATCTATCCCTAAACATCCCTATCAGCATCAATCAGTGAAGTGCAAGTTTTCATATTCTAGCTGCCCATTCTCAAAACAACTTTTGCAGTCCTGTATGTATAGATAATGTTGCAAAACAGACTGTTTAGTTCCCCTTTCTTTATATATAACTCAAACTTCATATTATTCTGAATACATATTACATAAAAAAGTAACAATATTTTTTACCACTAGGTGGTATCAATGCTTGAAAAATTGTTCATCACTCACCCTTTTTTCTAGTGGACCAGAAAGTTTATTCAGATTACTGTCAAAAACTACCTAGATACTACACCTACTCAGATGCCACTTTTAACAAGCCCATTTTATTTTATTATGTTTAAATGAATATGTAAAAATCTATCAACACATTTCAAACTTCTTCAATCAGAACTAAGAGTGAGAACCATTTTCAACATTAAACATGTCACCAGCCAGAGACAAAATTAGTTCAGAAATTATCAGTTGATTACAGTTACAAACATTAGCTCAATTTGCAATTTATTAAGACATAGTTGAAGATGTAAATTCCAGTTTGTCTTTATCCAGTATGTCTGAAATCAGGTAAATAACTGCCATTAATCCATACTGCATAGCTACAAGACAAGCAGAAAAAACCAGAGCTTTCTGATCCTGACTTAGAAATGTCTGTGACCCGAAAATCATATAAGTACTTGAAGAAAATACAGACACACATAGAACATTTCTTTTATCAATGCTCAGAAAAGAAGGAAAAGCACCCATTGTGATACAAGAAAGCCACATTGATTTCTATTGCACTGGTTTCAGCAGAACTGCACAGATGAACTGCAAAACAGAACTGGACTGAGTAAGCTTCAGAACTGTATGTGCTTCAAGAAAAATAATTTCCCCACTGCATTTTAATGTAAAGATCAGACAATTCTTAAGTATGTAAGCTACATAAAACATCCACAGCTCTTTTGAGAAAAATCTTGTAACTGTTGCTAAACATTAATGATATCCAAAAAACCCCAAAGAATCATCCTTTCTAGGAAGATGCCTTCATTGCACATCTTAATAGCAAGCCAAAGAAAACTCTTGACAAAGCTGACCGGAAAACTAAAAGTATATTCTGCTCTCTTCTGACATAGTAGATATAATTTGCCATTCCTTAGTCTGTCATATATCCTAAGCAAGACTGGGTACTTTTTTTCTTGAAAACACTGAAAATTTTAAGGAGACTTATTTTAAAATGCAAGTGATCAAACACTTCCTATCTCAGGTGTTCCTATCAAATGCTCCACCCAAACCACGGACAAGCTGCTTTTCCTTAGCACTCATTTCTGAGAGGACAAAGAAACTCTCTGTGATCTGCCATCACTGTGTTCTCACTGAACAGTAAGTGACTTGGGATGTTTGGATGGGGCATTTGGGGGGAAGTCAGGCAGGGGGGAAGGAGCAGTTGTAAGGGGTTTTTGTTTGTTTGGGGGGGGGGCTGGGGGAAGTAGTGTTACTTATTTATTTGGGGTTGGTTTGTTTTTCAAAACAACCCTGCGAGCATACAACCACAGCCAACCATTTCTCCTACTGTGCTATCAACTTTGAGACCCAAGCGCAGTTTCCTCCCCTCAGCAGTTGTCACTCCATTAGACCAAGGCACTCACAGGGTGGCACAATGCCAGAACAATTTACAGTGGTAATTAATCAAACCTGATTTCCAGACTTCCCTGTAATCAAACCTGCTTCTTTATTGTGTTTTCTGTAACTATCCATATGCACACACAAATGCAACACATGCAGATGTCACATTTTAAATTATGTTTAGGAAGGAAGGGATATTTTTATATCTGAGTCTTGCTTCAACACTTCACAGATAACACCTACTTAAACATAAAAAGTTACACAGATTGAAAACAGAAGTATAAATACACATACACAGTCAATTCATATCTATGACATTTGGTTTAGAAATAAAATTTACAAATTAGAAAATTTATATTGAAAGAAAATTTAATTTACAAACAAACAGATATTCTACAACTTGTAAAATAAGTGTCGTGAGCTATGCTTTTGTGAAACTTGCTTTCCTGATGGGAGATTTTGCAGTGGAGATTTGCTGGAAATGGGTTGAGAGAGTAAAACCCATTTTGAAACAAATGTCAGTTAAATTTGCCAAGGTCTTTTCCAAGCTACATGATTCTATGATTCCAAGGTTTTCAGATTGTGACAGGTATTTCTCAATAGGGATACTGAAAGACTTGGAAGTAGCTTTACTTTCACTTGCTAAATTACTCTGATAGCTGTCCTGGGATTTATATATGACAGTCCATGTAAACAGTGAAAACATGTTTTTTTCCTTCCAAATTAATTGCCATTTTTCTTAGGGTGGAATCATTAAGATTTTCTTTTCTATCTGCTGCTTAAACATAACACCTTGTGAACCATTCCTTCAAATTAAAATTCCAAAAGCCATAGATCTCTAAATATAGTAATCCCAAACAAACACAAATTCACCTAAAGTTTAAAAAAAACCCTACTGTTACCTTACGGAATATTACTTCACTGCTTCTTTAATGACAAAAAAAAAATACAAAGATAGGCACAATTGAACATTTTTTATGAAAGTCATCAGAGAAAAGCAACTCTAACTTACTACTAGTAAATGTAGTACCAATGTACCTGAATCTTAGAGAACCTTTTCCTCTGGCAGTGTCTTTTTAGAGTTGCAGGTCAAAGATAATGACTAGCTACTCTAGATATTCAAGCACAGAGACAAACCTCCTCTCTGCATTATGCAATATTAAATGTATGAACTAACTTACATACATTCTGCTCATGACCTCAATGGAGTATGAGAGTAAGAGGATGCTAAACATCAATATCTCATGTAGCATAAAAATTACACAAAATTTCAAGAGCACTGAAGGTTTAAAACAAATAAAAAATACTCCAACTAACAAACAAAATGGAGCAAAGCCAAAGCTACAAAGAAAACTTTCAGTTTTCATATTCAATAACTTGAGTATTTACCCAAGCTGAGGGTTTCACTTGTTGCCATGGAACTAGACACACATATAAATCACACCGAATAGAGGGGGAAAAAAACCCCAACCAATAAGCTGAAACAAATATTCATACACATCCAAACACGCAAAGGGAGGGAAGGGCAGAAGCATGGTTATCATTAATACACTGACAAAAGTTTAGGTTACTTATCAGGGAAAGGTTTTTCACCTAGAGGACGGTTGAATACTGAAGCAGGCTCCTTGGGGAAGTGGTCACAGCACCAAGCCTGACAGAGTTAAAGAAGCATTTGGACAACACTCTCAGGCACATGGTGTGACTCTTGGGGTGCCTCGTGCAAGGGCCAGGAGTTGGACTCGATGGTCCTTATGGGTCCCTTCCAACTCAGCATATTCTGTCATTCTATGAACTGCTGGGGTACTTTAAAAGCCTACACTCAGATTCAGAACTCCCCCAGTAGTAAGCACACGGAAGGATTCTCACCTCTTTTAATATCCCCCAGAAGCAGTGTATAAATTAATATAAATATTACTAATCTGCACTGCTAGCTTTAATATTCTTTGAATGGCTAAGCTTTGTCATCACCTGTGCTTTCAAAGAAAAAAAAAAATCCCAGCTACACACTCCTCTCTATCCTTCCCCTGTTTTGCTTATGAAGGGATGTCTCTCTTCTCTTTCTCTCACATCCAAGTATATTTAGGCCGAAACCACTATTATTCTCTTTATTCCCTAATTTGATGTCTTTTAAGCATAAAAAAAAAAATCTGTCCTTTATATTTTATCTAAACAAATATAAGCGCCAACTATTTCTTAATATATAGAAAGTGTTCTAATTAAAAATTAGAACAGAATACACAGAATAATTTTACCTGTAAATTACAGCAACTTTATCACAGGAAATAATATACAAAAATTCTTTGAACTGCACAATTCACATCCACTGACATTATATTTGGGTTGAAGGAAACAAGTTATCTCACTTGATGCTAAACACAAATATTCAAAGAATCTATTTAATAAGGCAGGTCTTTATGCTCTGTAAACATCAGGAATCAAATCCTCTTCGTCACATATCCTCCTTATGTCTCTTTTTAGCAAAATGATGTATTTTAGTATATCCCATTTTCAGAAAGGAAAATAGGTGGGAAGGCAGAGAGGAAATGTTTCCTTCCATGTTTGAGCAAATTATCCATAGCAACATGCAGCATAGCAGTTTTTAATTCTGCACAACATGAATTTCTATAAAAGCAACATTCAGTCAGCAAATTTTTGGCTCTCTACAGATGCCATCATCCACTGCAAGGGTCATTATTCACCAATCCTATCCAGTATTTTTGATCACTGGATGCAAAGGTGGTAAAAGGAAACTAATCTAGCTCCTTTGTGTCACTTTCCCAGAATCCTAATCAGGAAACGTTATTCTACTGTCACTGAAAACTATTTCCTCATTCAAAATACAAACAGAAGATGAATAATTTCTTTTCCTTCTCTCAAGTTCAATTTATTCTCCTATTCTTTATGTATCTTACAGTCTTTTGAAAAAATTGCTTATACTTCAAAAAAAAGCCTAATTCCTCAGGTCTATATATATACACCTGCCAAGTACTCACCTAGGTAAGCAATGAAGTAGGAGCTTTCCTATCATGTTATAATTCCCAGTTCAGAAAAAAACCTTCAATGAAACAAACAAAAATTTTCCCCTGTCAAAAAAAAGCACCACCAAAAAACCCCACCCCATTAACTTCTGTGCAAAGAACTAGCGCACCAAAAGGAGAGAACTTTCTCATGTTTGTCAACAGACCACAAAATAGCTTGACTGAAGAGGTGATGGGAGGATTTTGGACAGTGGTCTTAGTATTTTTTACCCAGCACATATCTAAGAAATTAATTTTCTCATACAACTCTCAAACTCAATCTTTTACCCTACCATTTCCTAACCCCATTCAGCTGTGCAGTCGGTAAAGAAGGCATTTAGCTGTGTAGGAAAATCTCATTCCCCAGACTACTTGTGCCTTCTGTTTCCCAGTGAGGACCATGACATCCGCTTTCCTATGCTGCACTGTCTCTCTGGAGTATGCACACATCAAGAATAATAAGAAAGAGTCTTAAATTTTTAATTTTGGAGGTGGTTTGGGTTTTTTTGGTATTTTGTGAACGGGTTTTGTTTGTTTGGATTTTTTGGTGGTGGTGGGTGGTTGGTTGTTTTTTAGGGGAGGGGCTGTTGTCTGTCTGGAAATCTCTGTTCTTATCCTTTATGAATTTACTCATTTATCCACCACATCAGTTAAAAGGCCATTATGTTCTTTTACAAGGTTATTTCTACTGAATTTTTAATCCAATCAAATGTAGAAAGGTTTTGTTGGGGTTTTGGTTTTAGTATGTGTGTGTATATATGTGGGTGTATGCACATAAACGTTTTTTACGCCCCCAGCTTAGCTGGGGAAGCACACTCCAGTCAGTTTTCTTAAACATAGGCATTTGCCACCATTTGAGATTGCACTTGGGTATATGACCTCATCACAGGCTGGAAAGATGCAATTATGACATCTCAGAGATTCAAGTCCTTCTGGAAATCAGGTGAAGTATTTTAGAGTATCTCAAGTGGCATTAGACATCTAACATTTAGGCAATAGCATTAAGCCTCCAAGATTTCTGACTAAGAACTGTAAATCCAGAAACACTGCCAAACACACAAATCTTGAATATTATTGCCTTTAAGGAGGAAGCAGCATGTCCTTGGCTTAGGCAGCTCTTTTCTTCTGTCTCTGATCCACGCTTTGAGTTTTTTTCCCCGTCTCATATGAAGTCCTTGCCTCACTGTTATGGGCAGAGTTCCATGCCTGGAGCAAACAGCATCAGTGGCTGGGAGCCTGCCTGCCAAATCCCTGCTGTCAGTGCATCCATCTGAGGATGTTCAACTCATTAGTACAGGAGCTTATGTAAACACAGAAACTAAAGTCCTCAAATTCTCTTTTATGTACACTAAAAGTATTATCCCACCTGAAATATACTGACAAACACCAAAACATTTTATAAAACAAAGAGATTTTGAAATATTGCCTATCAACTGACACTACCATTAAAAGCTTAATAAAATGAAGATGGTGTTAAATTTTAATAACACGTATCTTTAGAATCAGAACAAAGATTATTTCTAAATCATACGCTCTGTGTGTGTGCACCTATATGTGGTTCTTGAGCTAGAACTGCCCATGAAAGGTTTAATGCATGACACTGAAGGGGAGCTTCTACAATGAACATTGATTATGAACAAAGAACAACTTATACATCAGTCAAGTCACTGTTGTACTAATCTAAAACCAAAACAATTTTGCAGTTCCCTAGGCCTTGGAGTGGTTGTTACTGCAGAAGCAAATGATGAGAAAGTTCCACTTACACTTTTGTAGAGCTGTTAGAAAGTCTGTTTTCCTTTGTAATGCATTTCATCCAGTATTGCTCTACCCACAGGACTTGCATCCCATAGGACGGATACTTACATTTTAGATGCATACATGGCTGACTGCATGTATTTATAACTTTGCTGTACTTAAATAAAAAAGTTCCTTTTATTTTTCACTGCTAGAGAACCTGTTTTAAAAGCTGCATTTATTTTCCTTTACAAAATACCAGGCAAGCATCTGTTACTTTTTATGAAGTAACATTATTTTTCAGCACTGTCACAATAATTTCAAAGCAGACAAAATAATGTATATGTTTAGTTACCAGAAGCTCAGCAAGACCCTATTCACACTCAATACATTAATTTTCTAGCTTAGTGAAATACATATTTCTTGCATGACTAACATGACTTGCATGATAATTCTATGTTGTGAGAAGATGCCACAGGAAATACATGTGAGGTTAACATCACGTGTTCCCTGGGATTCTAGGGTCAACAATACAGAAAATTAGATTATTAGTCTCAAATACTGCACATTCAGTATCTATGCCAATAACAGAGCGCAGGGTAGTAAATGTAATCTACAAACTGATTTGTCAAAGTATTAAGATTTCACTTTAAAACTGAACTCCAGTCAGCAAGTTTTACCTTATAAAATCATTTTATTAATAATCAATGTGACATTAGGATGACTACCCAGTAAGATGCTAAGAGGACAACTATGAGGCAACTGTAGAGATAAAAGCAGTGCTGGGGGACAAGGGGGGGAAATGAAAAAAACCACACCACCACAAACAAAAAACAGATTTCCCCTCCCCTCAAAAAAGGAAACTGCTAATCCTTCTGAAAATATTCCAAGTAACACTACCAAGCAGTGTTGCAGAAAAGTCTAGAGCATAAGTTTCTCGAGGAGTAGCTGAGGGAGCTGGGGAGCTGTTTAGTCTGGAGAAGAGGAGGCTCAGGGGGGACCTCGTTACTCTGTACAACTACCTGAAAGGAGGTTGTAGCTGGGAGGGGGGGGGTGGAGGGGGAGGGGGAGTGCTGTTCTCTTCTGCTGTGCCTGCAGTGAGAGGACCAGGGGAAATGGCCTTAAACTGAGACAGAGGAGATTCAGATTAGGTATCAGAAAAATTTTTTCACCAGAAGAGTGGTTAGGCATTGGAATAAGTTGCCAAGGGAGGTGATGGAGTCACCATCTCTAGAAGTGTTCAAAAGCTGTCTGTATGTGGCACTTGGGAATATGGTTTAGGGTGATTATGGTGCTGCTGGGTTGACGGTTGAACAAGATGATCTTGAAGGCCTCTTCCAACCTTGATGATTTAGTGATTCTGTGAAGCAGTTATATACAAGAAATGATGAACCTCATATTTTAAAAATATAAAGCAAACTTAGATATACATATTAGTGAGGTGAGGCCGAGTTTTGTTTTTTGCTGTTTTTTTCCTTTCCACGGTATAAAATACATACTTGTCCTTTCCTCAGCTTATTTTATAAAATACAGATCAGCATTTGAAACCCATTTACACTGAAGCAAACCTGAAGCTCCTTTTAAAAATATCCATTCTAATTTTCTATTGCAGACAAGTGTAAACATAATCTAATTATAACAGTCATAGGTTATGCACTTCCAAGGGCTTCCTCCAAGTAATTAGTGCACATGTTCTTTGAACACCATATCTGATTTGTGCCAATCACATCCGTAAGGAGGACTCTGAAATTTAGGCACTTAAAAAAGAAATGGCTGTGATGATGATGGACACCACTATCACTTAAGTGCTGCAATGGAACATCTTTCTCAGATGTGTTTTGGCTGGTTCATAAAGAAACTCTTAAATTTAACTCTCAGTTTTAATAATTAAATCCGTGTTTGGAACAGCAGTGTACATACCAAAACAGCAAAGTGGATTTCAATAATTATATAACAACCTGGAGGGACAGAAATTCAGTATTTCTTATCTTTACAATGTAGGCTATTTTGAGCATTTATCAATTTATTTAAAAAAAAACCCTCAAAACAACAAACCAAAAACAAACCATACTTCAACACTGCTGTGCAATTTGCTTTTAAGAAGAAAGTCCTTCAATCTACTTTCATTCTCAAGGATATGCTACTAAAAGAAATGTATGTATTTTCTTACTGCAAAAACCAGAGTGAGACCCTAACATAGTATTAAGGGACATTGGTGTTGTGGCTGGAGATCTTTTGCTTGGAAAAAAACTAAAAAGGTTCAGTGCAAGAGCTTGTTACTAAAATAACTGTTAGAAGATTTCAATTTACACATTCTCCAGGTGTGGTTTAGAAAAACAACCACCTATTTGACTGTTCAGTATTCAGCAGGGATCTGCCAACCAGGTCTTGAATAAAATAGCCACACATGTTGCTTTCTGCTCAGTGAAGTGAGCTCAGTTCTCATTTTAAGCTATTAAGAGATCCTTGCCAGTGTTATTCCTGACATTAAATATTTATGTTTAAGATCTGAGAATAAAGACTTAATGAAAGCTAATTACTGAACTGCAGAAAACTCAAATTCAGTTCAGCAAAACACTTGGCATGGAAAAATAAACTACAGGAACAAGTTAGCGTTCTGTCACAGTGTAACAGACCTGCCATTCATTCAGTCAGAGCTGTGGTCAATATTTCCATTAAAAAACTTCTTCATCAAAAATTTGTTATGGGAGTTACTAAGCAGTTATACCTCAAACTGACTTGGCAGACAAAATTTTCTTTAAATTCCAAGAGCTTTTCTATTACTTAAAAAAACCCAAACAACTTGTTGCATCCTTTCACAGACACAGGATGTCTATAAAAGGTGTATTTTCTACTCTTAATTCCTACTATCAGATGTATTTTCCTACCAGGTAAGTCTTGTAATGTTTGGTCCATTTTCCCTTTTCTGTGTTTCAACCTGCAAGTCACAGTTTTATTTCTGACTGCCTCAGCAAGCATCCTTGAAATATCAGGAAATACCATTGCTCCATTAGACCTTCACCTGCAAAAATCTGCTGCTGCTGTTCAAATTATGTAGACAAACAAAAACAAGCCCCCAACAATTTGAAATTAAAACATCTGTAGCTCTAATCAGTCACTAACTTCAGAAAGGCAAAATACTGTATTTTTGAGGACACTGTGGCAACAGAAGTTAAAACTCATAATAAACTTTGAAATGGCTTGCAATGATAGCTCACATAACCTTAAACTTAAGTCTGAACAGGTAGCACCATTCTAATTGGTGGATTTGCTTTGAAAAAGCAACAGAGTGCAAGATACTTCCCTTCTTCTAAAACTAAAATGCATTTCTTCAATAAATCAAAATAATAGCATAAAAAAAAAGATATAATCCTCTACTGCTAAGACTGTTCTTAACACAGCATGTAGACGTTAACTACCTTAGGCCTAGCTACAATTTTCCAGGGCACAACAATAAACACTATTTTCCCACCTTTTGCACAGATAATTAGTACTTACTCATTCCCCCAGTTCCCTCCACCATTCAGGCAATACGTATCAAAAATTTTTCTCTTCAGACCTGTGCATGTCATTTTTTATAACAGTGCTGACCTATGACACTTGCTAGCAATGCTTTCCAAAATTGCCATTGAGCATTTGGCTCATCCTAATCCACTCAAGATCAAAATTTGCTGCTTACACTTACCCTATTCAGAACATAGATTCTTTTTTAAATAAACACCACACAAACACAACAAAATGGACAACATTTACTTCGTAACTTTAAAAAGGAAAATGTGATCAAAAAGAAATCAAAACAAAGTGTTTTTTAAACTATTGGCATAGGATTAAAAAAAATATTTTGCCTTTAGTCCAAGGAGGTATGGCAGTCATATTCCTTAACACATGCATCTTGGAAAGCTAACTGGGAAAGTCTTTTAAAGTATAGAAATCAACTGAAAGAGTAATTGACATCTCAAACAACAAATTTGAGTTTCACAGGTCAGACTAGTTTGGAACAACATAGTAACAAGGAAACTACTGATCCTCACTGTTGCACTAAGCCAAGGTGAAGACTTAGCCTTTGATAATGTACCAAGGCACAGAAGTTGACTAACTGTATTCAGTTCAGGACTGCAAAAAGGGCTCCTTAATACCCAGTTAAATTCATGCAAAGAAACTTTTTCTACAGGGTTATAGGCATTGGCCCAAAAAGAACGCATTAAGTTATGTAAAGTAAGGAGAAAAGGAATCCACTAACATAGCAACACCTAAATAGACATTAAATAAACCAAGTCTTGGACTACCATGTTGGCAAGACAGTAGCAGCAAAGCAGTCTCAATAAAACTAAAGGATGACTAATCTCTGCAGTGCAAACTCTATTATCCTTAATTAATCTAACTAATAGCTAAAAAGAAGTCACTTTTAGTCCTCTAACAAATCACAGATATTTGTATTTTGAAGGCACCCCTCTCCCTTTTTTTTTGGTTCAATTTTAATGTTTTTTAAATAGGTCAACTTGGAGTCTCAGCATGGTGACTTTTTTCAAGCCCTAAAGCTACATCTAAAAAACATGACCCTCCAGAGCTCCCACCTTTCAGGTCTGGGGACATCGTGATATGCTCCAGCACGATTTCAGATCTGGACAACCAAGGGATTGAAGCCGCAGGGCACAACATACTGTACCACATACCATGCTGTACAATTGCACTGTAATTAGAAGCAGACCAACCAAATACAAGCAGAACCAAATTGGCTTCTTTTAAATTCTCTTATGAAGTGTCAGAGAAGCGCTGGTTTTGCACCGCATTTATCAAAAAAGCTCCAGATTAAATGAACAAAAAAATTAAAAAGCAAAACAAAACTTACTGTAGTAAAAGATTTGGAGGGAAGACAGTAATGATCATAGTTTCAGCTGAACTCCAAATGTTCTATGTCATTTCACTTTAGGTTACAATGACAGTCCCAAATTCTATCTTCAAACATTCTTGGCACAAGCAACTTTATATATGAGACCAAAGGCAAATAATTACTAACCTTTCTACATTGACTGGCTTGTCAAATTTAAAAAGAATATAATCTCCAGCAACTGGCGTGACAGCCCAGAAAAAATCTTCCCCTACGTAGGTTTTTTCTAGTGTATGCCCCTGGTAGACTTTTAAAGATGTCGAAACCTCTGCAGGTGGATTCACGTGGATTTTATGCAGTAATGGTTTCAGGAAGTCTTTATCCTAATTGAAAGACAGACAAACATCATGCTGGTCAGATAACCTTGTTTATTATGTTCTTTTCCAAAGTGGCTACACTTAAACATTTGCCTAAAATGGAAAACGAATGCATTACTCATTTTGGGTGCATCAGATCTTGTACAGATTAGTAAGATGAGCATGCCATAAAAGTAAAAAAATGAGAAAAAATATCCCCAACAAAAACCCACATTAGCTGAGACTAGCACTTCTTATATTCAATAGTAACCGGTTAATATCAGATTGAATTCCAACTGGAGCAATATACACTGTGCTTGGAAATGCAAGACAACAAGAAAATGCCTGTTTTCTCAATCATCACAAAGTTTTTAATTTAATTGGCCTGCTGTGGAAAGGAAGGGAAATATTGGCTACTAACTGTGAGTTTCTGGATCTTTCCTGCTAGAGAAGAGTGGAGGCCAACATGCTGGAAAAGAGAAGGCCTGAAGCGTATCCGTAGATTAGATTTCTGTCGATCACAATGTTTCTGAAACAGTGTGAGAAAAAGGGAAGGGTGGAATAAAAAAAAGAATCACATTAGTAAAAACCAACACAAGGTAAGAACCTAGGCCTATTTATCCAGTTGTTCTTGTTTTCATTCCAGAAATCTACCAAGACTGATGTGTAAATATAACACTGTTCAAGGTTCTCGCACAGAACTTGTTTATTCAGTATTTCAGCAAGGGTGCTACTTGAGAAACGAAGGACCAAAATCCAAAGTTTATTCCCCATTTGGAACCTTCTCGAAGACTGCTATTCTAGCAGTGACATCCTGCAGAGCCTCAGCAGTGGTTACACATGAGTTTATTTTAGCACTGTTACACACAGAAATTAACTAAACTTTTGCTTTTCATCCTATTGCACTCATGTCCAAAATCTGAAGCAATAACAGTTATAAGCCTCTGAGAACTGTTCTTTTTGAGATAAAAATCTTGGCAGGAAGAAAGACTCCCAGAACATGCAGTAATGGTAACACACGCTATGCTAGTTTCCAGCTCACAAAAACCAACTCATTCACCATCACAAAAACATTTTAAAAGTTTTATAATAAAAACAAACTTACAGCATCTTTCTCAGGGTTACACACTTTCACCCAGAGGATATGGTCCAGGAGCCAATCAATAGGTTTCTCCTTATAAAACATAAATATGAACTCTACAATAAGAGTGATATCTGGAGACTGGAACATTTTACCTGTGGTGACATTAAGAATAACTAGAGTTACTTTAGATTAGAGATAACATTGTCTTTTGAAATCAGATGATAAATTTGTGCCAAGACAAGAAATGCTAGCAATGAACAACCTGAAATCTCAATGTTATTAAAAGTTCAATAACTGTCAACTAAACAAAACAACTATTAGAATAAGAACTTGTAATAGATCTTGGTGCTATCAAAATATTCAAGGTATTCTACAACACAGTTTCCTTAAGAATAGAAATTGTCAGTTTGCAAAAATAGAGAAAGAAGATTTATGGATTGGCATCTACTATTCCCCATGTCATGTGTAAGCTTCAAGTATCTGAGATGAGGAGCTGTTGCAAGTGTTATCTGCCCAGTCACACAATCTCAGTTTTTGTAGGTACAAAAAGCAGAGAAGGAACACCTACCACTAACTTCAGATCCTTCTGTGCAGGAAATCAAAGGGAAAGAAGGAAACTTCAGAACATATCCAGAGACAACACAATAGAAGAGAGACAGCCCACAGCAACCAGAGTTTTTTTCGGAAGTGCACAGGCCATCAGCAGGACTTCTGGGTCATAGCACAGTGCCATTCTGGGTGGCACTCTGCTAAAGGATTCTTGGGAACCCTGTAAACTGTGAGGCTTAAAGGAGGCCTTTGCAAAAGAAGGAAACTCACTGTTGATTAAGAAAGTCTATTTACTATCAACATGAACAACCACCTATGTGGTTGTGGAATACACTTCTCTGCCAGTACAGATGTCTGAAGAGAAAGGTGGCCAACACACTGGGCTATTGTGTTAAAAAAAGGTACCTTGTATGAAGACAACCAGGAGCAAAACAGACTGATGAGTGCTTGTACCAGGGACTGCACTCAAGCATTGAAACAGGGTGCCAGGGGCCTTAAGTTGCTTAAGTCACAATCCCTGGAGGTATTTAAAAGATGTGTAGATGTGGCACTTGGGGACATGGTTAATTGGTGAATTTGGTAGTGCTGGGTTAACGGTTGGACTTGATGATCTCAGAGGTCTTTTCAACCAAAACGATTCCATGAATGCGTGCCAGCTAAAATTCCAAAGGCAGTTCCAGATCTAAAGTCAGATTCAGAAAACATCGCCAGGTTTGCAGATGAAGTCTGCCTCTACTTTGCTAGGCTACAATGGAGAAGGCAAGAAAGACATTGTGTATCAATAAATCTCTTGGGAAGACACCGGCTGAAGTGATTCAGTTCTGCAGATGGTGCTGAGATGTGGGCAGTGCTAGATTAAACAGGGATGGGTTCTTGGGGCATGTGGGCATCAATGGATCAGAGTCCAACAGAAGCTCTTCTCCTATGCACATCTTCTGTCTCTCCACATTTTAGAGTCCTGTACAACAGTACTCAGGTATGAGAAATGTTTTGGGGGTTTTTTCCACTTGTGAGGAGACCTCCATAGGCTTTCTAAATAACAAGTTCCACAAGTGGTAGAGGTTCTAAAAGTTTCTCCTATTCTTAGAAAAAACAGATGGAGTAGACATTAAGAACAGACTCCCCTCTCAGGTACCCAAACCACTTCCCACACTCATCAGAAAATGGGATTCTGTTCTCATCTACAAGAGGACAAAATTACCTGGAAAGGCCACTGAGGAGCCGTATAGGCTAGTCTGGATGACAAGCAAATAGGGAACAACATTTTATATGAAGCTTAAGAGCTGTCAGCAGTGTAGCACTCTACTTGAGTAGGTGGCTGAGTGGAAGTGAAGAAATGGTGCAAGCAGTCTATCTTACCAAGCCATTAAGGAGGATGTTCGCATTTACATGAACAGAAGAGAGGATATACCTGAAGTATCATCCTGAACCAGAACTACACAAAAATTGAAAAGTTATCTAGGCTTTAGTGATTAGGAACATACATTTTCACTGTGACTGTACATGACTATCATTCAGAGCCAGACATTCAGTTACTTCTCTTTCTTTTAGGCTTCACTGAAATCTGTAATTCACAGAAGGCTAAGATAAGACAGCACAAGGAGCTGGGAGTTCAAATCTCTGTTGTAACAGGGATGGAACATTTCTCTACCAGAACAGGTGACTTATCCTGGCACATTATACAAAATATCAGAGTAGATATAGAATGCTGGGTTATTAGCTTACATGTATTAGCAACAACCACATTTTTAAGGGAAAGTAAATTTGCAGCAGCCCCATTGTGTGTGTTCCGACACTACCAGGTATCAGACCCTTACAGGGATTTGCTTAGAGAATGCCAGGATCTTGAATTGCAAGATCCTTCATCTTCTTAAAAAGGGAATAGATACTTAGAAGATCACCTAAAGAGCCTTGCCCTTTCCAGAAAACAAGTCTGATGCGACCTTATTTCTTTATGACTTGTGTGAAATTGGTTAAGAACATAGCCAATGAAAGGATACTTATTATGGAATTCCGAGATGAGTTTGGAGGGGTCTGAGCGAGGCTACAACATGATGCAGTTCAACAAATATGGAGGAAGCATCTGACAAAAGTGCCAATTATTTCATATGTTGGAATGATGATTCATAAAGTGACACAGTGGGGTGGAAAAGTAAATGTGGTAAAACAATAAATGACCTGACACTGTTAAATCAAAATTGTCACTTACAGAAACCTTTAATTTGGCTGTTTATAAAGCCAAAACATTGACATCACTTGTAAGTGGTTGCTGCAATGAGGTTCTCAAATAGGTATCTCCACTTGAAAATACGCTGTAACTAAAATTTGAAGCTCCCACTACACAAGGGACAACTTCTACTAAAAACTAGGGAAAATTGCAAGGCTTTATTCTTAAAAGACCTAAGAAAGATGTTATGATTTTTATTAGTATATTGTTACTATTTACACATTATGTTGTCATATTGTTAAAAACATTATTTGTGGAAGTAAATATTTAAAAATGGGTAGGAAACAATCATATGATTTGTACAATGTTGTGCAAAATATTCATGCAGAATAACAGCTTTCAGCTTGTCACACATCCAACTAAACAGGCTCCCAATTTTCCTGGTGATTCATCTCTGCCTACTGCTTTCAATGGCATAGGGCAGAAAAATGTGATAAACCCTAATCAAACACCAGCTGAAAAATGGGCCTAATCAGATGTTTTTGTGATGTTTATGGGACTGAAACCACCATTTCTAGATGGCACCTGCTGAGGCAGTCTGTCAGTCACATCTGCTTCCATAGGAAGTAGACCTTCCCATGAGGTGTCAGAGAGATGCACAATACCCTGCAACTCAGAAGACAGAAACATCCCCACAGTAGTGCTCCAATCTCAATGCAAGCAGACTGAAGAGACAGTTTATCCTCTTCCAGAATCTATACACAATCAGGCTGCTCTAGAATCCTTTTCTTCTTTGTCCCAAGGACAGAGCAAAAGAATCAGACTGACATTTTTTCCTTTGACTAGCTCATCTTCTGAAGAGCACAAGGATTACAGTCTTTAGTTGTCATCACTCACAGACCATGTAGCTTAAAACTCAGTGTTAAGGTACAGGAGCCTTACCTACAATTAAATAAACTGAGAACAAAACTGAAGAGTAGGAATTTACTCTTTCCCCTAATTTAAGTTATCCTAACTTTATCTAAAATAGAAACAGAGTATCAACAAATAATTTACTTCCATAGGGCAAACTAGTCTAGGCCCAGAGGCACCTTTCTCTAGGCCAGCACACTACTGTCCACCATGCAGTCAACCACCCAGGACTTCAGGAATAATGGTGATATTATAGGACACACCAGGAAAAAAAAAAAACAAAACCATAAAAAAAACCCAAACAAAAAAAACCACCACCAAACAACAACAACAAAAAAACCCCCCCACGCAAAAAAATCCAAACAAACAAAAAAACCCAAGCCACTCTGATACATCCAACTACAATTAGTCAGAATAAACCAGTAAGCATCAGCTCACTGTACCTGCATCTTCAGTGGCCTCTCTGCATTACACTGCCCAGCACCATGGAAGTGTTCAGCAGTGGAGACAAAGCCACCTCACATTAATTTCTAATGATCACTGGAGCGAAGATGAACAGGCAACACCCTGCCCCCAAGACATGCCATTGTCTCCCTTCAGTAACCAAGGACAGATATCCACACATTACTTTCTGAAATGCTGTCACCACCTTCCACACAGCTTGGCACAGCTTTGCCACGGTCCCTTATCCTTCTGTGTAACACTGCATTCCTCATCCGTCATTTCTGTCTCAAGATACCACCATCACAGTAGCTCTGCCATAGATCCATTTTTCCCCTTTTTTCTCCAGAACACACTTCCTACAGCAGCTTAAAAACAGAGCTCTTCAGTGAAGTCTCTGGCAAAACAAGTCTTCAAAACTCTGGAACCCTGACAGTCCACAGCTAGCCTCTGTGATAGAAAGTAGCCCAGTATAACTCCTACTCCACAGATCCAACACCCAAACCCCTCTGAATCCAAATAAGCCAAGCCCTTCCTTAGTCTCTTCTAAGCAAGAGCAGCAGCAGCTTGGCTTCCCTAGGGCATAGCCATAGCCCAAGAACAAGCAGCAGCCTTTGCCAAGGTCCTTCAGTCTTGCAGCCTCCCATGCAGCAGCATGTGAGCCACAGAACCATTGAGATGCCATCCAAATCTAGGCTACAGAATGCTCACTGGCCACCCCCAATAGGTAGTCAAAGATCATCAAGCCAAAGAGACCTAAGCAAAAAACTGCAGTCAACATGCAGTGTCTCAAACCAAAGACAACAACCAAAGCAATGGCTCATCCTGCTGTGTGTTCGTGCACTGGTACAGTACATGGGAACATACATAAATCCAGGAGACTGCTGACAAAATTTCATAGGTTGCAGATTCTGGATGCATACAACCTACCATTGGAAAGAAACTTCAAAATCCAAAGGAATTAAGACTCAAAGGCAAAATCTTGCTCCATAAACCCCTAGAGATATGCAAAATGTAGAAGACATTCTCCATATAATTTATTGATAAAAATGAGAGCCTGGAGTGGAAAAAAATAATTGTGGACTACTTTCTTCTATTTATTGAGCCCTGCCAAGACTTCTATACATTTTTCAGTCCATTTAAATGCCATCCTTAGTGAACTGTTCTGGCCCTCTCAGTATTCTTGATAAGTACAAGACATACTTAAAATAAAGCACTTTGTTTGCTACAATTCTCTGAACTTCAAACATCTAAATCATTCATTTTCATTCTTCTGCATAAAAATAATTACATGCACTGAGTCTACACCAACAATAATTTATACCCATAAGCACATATTCTAACTATAGTTGATGTTTTCGATGCTTTCCCTGTTAATGATATGCAAATTACTGGCATTAAAACCAGAACTTCTTTGAAGTTATTTAAAGCTCAAATGTATGACTTGATCTACTCTTCCCCAAACTTCAACTATGTGCACAGCTTGAGCAAAATTGTAATCAGAACAACTTAAAATACTCAGAACAACAGGCCTTAAAACATCAGGGCACAGTAAGAACTCAGAGGAACTATATAAGACAATGTAAAGGCTGATTTCAGACCATTCCATTAACTGTTTGTGACAGCTGGCATAGAAACAGTGCAGAGTATTGCAGTTTCTCTGGAAAACACTTCAGCTCTCAAGCAGTTGGAAGATAAATCAATATTTCTCATAAAAAGCTAGTAGGACTTTCCTACATTCTGTCACAGGGACCACAGTGCAAACCAGAATCCAGAGGAGCAAAAGATGCATATTCTTCCACAGAGCTTCTTAGGGAAACATCATACATCTCACACATTATTTATTAGATACTTGACAGCACTTAAGACTATGCTCTCACTATTAAAAAAAACCAAAGGAAGCAACATCTGCTCTGTGGCAGAGGTGACAGAATTCTATAATCCTGTTGTCAGCCTAAATAGCTACATTTGCCACTTTCTCATGTAGCACTTGCATAAATTAAATTTTCAGGTCAGAAATACATCATGACAAAAAAAGTTTTATCTAGCAAACTTGCAAGCTGATCAAGGTTTCCAATAGCTTACAGTGAATCAGCCACACCTCTCTTTTTTAGAGATTATTTCAAAATCAGTCACATTTAGGCAACAGTTGCCCAGAGAAGTTGGGGATGCCCCATCCCTGCAAGTGTTCAAGGCCAAGCTGGATGGAGCTCTGAGCAACTTGGTCTAGTGAAAGGTGTCCCTGCTCACAGCAGACGGGTTGGAACTAGGTGATCTTTAAGGTCCCTTCCAACCCAGGCCATTCTATGAATTTGGTGCTCTAATTTCTCTCTTAGACATTTATGCATAAAACTCATCCCCAAACTACTTTTGCTCTTCCCCATAGCTATGTGCATTACCAAATAACCATAGTATCAGTCTGCATCAAGATCCATAAAGGGAAATCAGAGATGAGGCAAATCTACATTACTTGCATAAAATTTCCATGCAATACATGGTTACAGCACACCAATGTGTCTCAAAGCCAAAAGTTTTAGTTGTTTTCATGAATATTAATTCTTCTCTCAAAACTTAAAAGCAGGATAAGTAGCTAAATTGGGAGAAGAAAAAAATCTAATTTAATTTTCTAGGCAGAAAAGCAACATTAAGATGTGTAGCCATAGCTAAATGCATCTGAAATTCTACTGATATCATCTAATTAAAAAGAGGCAAACAAATATGATACAAGGAAAAAAGAACAGGGATGCAAGCAGCAGGAGCTAACAACTACAGCCGTTTTCAGAGCCCACACTGACCACAAGTATATAAACTGTATAGAAAAACAAGATATTTTTAAACAGTTGTGTTTTTGATTAAGCCAAGTCTCAATATTAAGAACTATCTACCTAGTCTTTCTGGCTTAGACATTGTGCCCTCTACAGCAGCACTGAGAACAGAGAGGGGTGTGAAATACACAAATATTAAGCAAGTTAAGTGATCTGAAATACAACTGCATGGGGTAGACAGTGCATGTCCTAAACTGTTTGTTTTATGCACATTTTGATATGTTAGTCTTGCCAAATGGCAATTTGTGACTGCGCTCTACTACCAAATCAAGCAAATGTAGAGTAACTGTAAATTACTTCTACAGCTCAGGAACAGAATTTTCCTTTGAAGTGCAATTAGAACTGGAGCTAAAATTCAAATTGTGGGTTTAGTTGGGGTTAGTGTTTAACTGTTCAAAAGTAGAAACAAAGTCTAATCAGATGCCAGTACTCAACCAGTCTTTGCTGACACAAACAGAATGTTGCATGGGGCTCCCCAACCCAAGAGACAAATCTATTTAGGGCAAAGGCTTTAGCAAATTATTTAAATTTTTTATACTAGGCAGTTTCATTTCCTATTTCTCCCACCTCTCGGGTGACAAAACCAGTCCCATAATTTATTCAGCAACAGTGCATCTCTGATCATAGCCCAAGGCAACAAAACAGATTAGTTATGTGATGGTCAGGTATATAAGGAGACTTTACTCTGCCCATTTCCTCTCCTCCTCTCCATTGTTTCTGTAGGTTTGACTGGAAGGCAAGTGTACAAAGTACCATTCTGTACCCCAAAATAGCATGTATAAGAGATAACTACTCTTTTCCTTTCTACTCCAGGAGCCCCTGAGACCCTGAAAGTCAGGGAACTACTGCACACCTAATGCTGAGCTGGAAAGAGGACAGTATTTATTCACATAGTGCCAGCATTCTCAGTTCTCAGTATGACCATTATCGGTCACTGAGCTAAAAATGAAACTATTCTCTGGAAAGTAGATCCAAAGTAAAGAGAACAACAAGAATTTCTTGTATCTCCCAGCTTATCGCTTTTAAACAGATCATGATACATCACTGCAGTAAAGAAATAACCTTTTTATTTGTAAAATCCCTTCAAAACTTCTCTTTCATTGCTTTCAAGTCTATTATCTCTCTATAAAACATGTTAGTGTAAGAGTGAAGAACCATAATGTAATTTCTACAGCACCCTGGCAGTCAATCCACAACAACCTGAGATCCTGCATAACTTCTGTCCCTGTTGCTCATTGCAAATGACAGGCAGACTCCAGCCACATCTAGGAAGAAGCAGACTGTCATAACTTCTCCCCGATGAGTTAAAAAGATGGAGATAGAGCAGGCTTTGCAACAAAGACCAACTGACGCCTGCTGATTCTTGGAAATTTTGGCACTAACATCAACAAAGTTATTTTAGGAGGAGTTAGTTCTATATTTTTTCTTTACTTCAGTCAGTTGTGTTTTAATGACATTTTTGTTTTAACATTAGTTAAATTCAAAATAAGTCATGCCTTGCAGTTCGACTGTATTTTCATAAATTAATTAACTTTTCATTATAAAAATGCCCTCTTTTCCAACAGTTTGAATTTGCCTCAGTCATACAAAAGTATACAAAACAAATGAGGGGCCAAACCAACAACTATAAGTTAAACCAGAGATCCTAAAAAAATCAATGAATTTCTACCTCTTGGTCTATTTTCAGTACAAAGAAGATAGCTTTGAAGTCAGATCACTATTCATTTACAGTCTGAGGATGAATGTGTTATTTCAAACTACATAAAAGTGAACATTTTCTTACCAATGAAACCCAGCTGAGAAAATTCTAGAATCATCCAATCTTCAGAAGCAAGCTGAAGTGCAAAGTTTTTTATTGTGCTGAAATAATTCTGCTTGACAACGATGTCATCTTCAAGCTAGAGGAAGGTAGCAGTGATATCAACATAAATAAAAAAAAAAGCCTCGTCAAAGCCATAGGAAAAAGTACAGTTAGGAAATACTGATTTATCATATATTGTTAACACAGAGCCATATATGTCTAATCCTAGCACTGGAATAGCTGTTGTAGGGATCAGTCTGTCTCTTTGTGGAGAACCAATACAGAATCCTTCTGCAGTAAGAATTCACAAACATATCTCAACTTCTTAGCTGAGAACATTGCTTTTCCACCTTCTTTCTTCAGAGAAAAATTATCCATGAAATAATGTCAGTCTAAGTGACATCTTCAGGAGAACAAGCAGAATATCTGTATTACTTGTACACAAACATGACTCTCTTTCCTCACAAACCTAACAGCACTGAAAGAGTTTCTCCTCTGAGACAAGAAGCAGAGACACTGTCTACAGAAATGGGATTCATTTCACCTGGGTTTAACTGTCCAATAAAAGCACAGGTGCATAGAATAAACTAACCACCTAGTCCAGGCAGCAGAACTGCCAACATGGGGTGCTACAATCCCTTTAATTCGTAAGTGCAGGCATTAAGGACCCTGCTTTTCCTGTCTTTTCTCCCAGTGCATTCATGCTCTCCCCCATGTGCTGGCATTAATATTCAGTATCAAACAAGACTGTCTCATGTTGTTGGCTGCACAGCTTCCAAGACAGCTGAGACTTCAAGAGCTCTGAGAGACGAGTCAGCATAGCTTTATGAAAACTAGACGAGATGTGTGGGACTTTACACCCCAAGGACACAGACACAAAATCTAAATAAAGATCATTAGAGCAGCTACTAAATCCACAATACCTGTAGGTAAGACTTCTACTTCAAAGCAGAAACACATGATAGGAACAATTCAGAGCCAAATTAAAGAACTGCTTAACTCTGTTCTTGGAAACCTCTTTAAAAAAAGAAAAAAGAAAATGTGTCTATACTCAGTCATATTAAAGTGACACTGCACTTGCCTTCAAAAGAAAGTAAAAAATGGATTTTTGCTTGATTTCCACTAAAAACTATGCTGGCATTTTTTTGCCTAGGCAACTCAACAATAATTCATTTGGGGGACAAGGAAAAAAGAGTAGTTAATCTGTTTGGATTCCTTCACTTTTTTTGCTAAGCATCTTAAGTCACATAGGACAAATTACTTTTTCCTTCAGAGACTGTGAGACAGCGTCCTTCTCAAGTTACTTCCTCATACACCATAACCACCATACTTAATGCCCTCCTTAAACTATGGGATCAAGTTATCTTTGTTCTGTGTAGGTCTTTCTGATGTGTCCAAGAGCGTAATTTCTGGAAACTCATTTTAAAACTTGTCTCAAAATAAAGAAAAGAAATTTACCTGAATGTAATAAACTCCCTTTTTCTGGGCATACATCATAAGAAAACAATAATCCAAGTTTTGTTTTGTTCTCCATCTGAAATTAAATCAAAAGTTTAAGGTTTCTGAAAAAAGGTTTTCAATACACACTGGCAATATAAAGTAAATCTCACTATGAAGAATGAGGCATATTAGTGAAATGTTAGGACAGCTGCTTTTGGCATTGTTCCCACAGGAAATCCTCTGCCTGTAAAAAGGAACAAAGCTTTCACCTTATGCTTTAATATAGACATAAAACTGGTTTAATTTGAATCTGATTTTGTGAAAGCTACCTGGCATTTCACTAAAAACACATGTGCATTTTAATTGGCAACTCAGCAGGAACTACTGGGTTTTACTGGAAGTATTTCAGGAAGAAAAACAGTAAACAGAAGAGTCTTCATAGAGGAATAAAAATACATCAAATCTCAGTTCTCCTCCCAAAATTTAACACTAAATTAATACATCCAAGCATAGGCTCTGATCAAGCACAAAACAACACTATCAGCTGGAATGAGATGGATTCACAGAGCACTTTTAGCATCCCCACACTTGCAAGAATTACAGTAAGAAAACATTTCAAGAATTCACATCCCACTTGCCATTTTATAAACAATGAAAGTGTGGGTGTGGGAGGAGATGGGAAAAGATCTGGAGGAGTAAACTTACCTTACTCTCTCTTTTGAGTCTCCAAATGTCTCTTTCAAGTTTGTCAAGTCAGGATAGTAAGATGCAGGAGGGGCTATTACTTCCACCAAGCCAGAATTGATCTCTGTAGAAAATCTGTCAATAGAAACATTCTAAAGTCACATGAGAGATTCTGAGTTCTGCAGACATCCTTGCTTTCTGTTGGTACAGTTATTGTGTCTGGTTACAAAAACGACTTATTCAAACAAGGCGTGTAAAACAGAAGCAGTATATAAAAAGGTACTGTTTTCCTCAGCATCTCCTTCAGAGCACTATCACCTCTCACCAATCAGAATCAAACTACATCCTAAGCATTTCTTTTGCCTTTCTTTGTTCACTACGTAGTGATTTTTTTTCTACAGATCTCTTTAAACATATGGAATACAAGGCCTTAACACAGTGTTGCAAATTTCCATTAATGTTAAAACAAAATAAACATAACATAAACATAAATCTGTTTATGCTGCACCAAATAATTTAATACTACTTACTGTTCTACAATTTAACTGACTGAATCACTGTCTCTTACTTTGTCATCTATTACTTTTTTGTTCAAAAGTCCAAAGCCCCAAGAAACAAAAAGGCATAATCTCTTATTTCTAGAGGTTTTTTTATTAATTACTTATCACAACCTGATTAAAGAAAAATCAAAAAGCAAACCCACCAATAAGCTAAGAACCCCCCCATAAAACTACAACTTACTCTTTTTCCAGGCTTGCAACAACACTGTTAACATAATCGAGATCAGTCTGGAAAAAAAACAAACATAAAAAATGAATAGAACACTTAACAGTTCTGGAGGTACATTTCAAAAGAGCAAAGTGTAAACACTGCAGGTAGCTGTCCTTGAAAATCCCTTTCAGTGTGTAAGCTATTGGAGTAATGCAAGAACACATCACAAATGTAACTAAGCCATATCTAATATGAGAAGAAGCTTTTATTTTTGTAAAGAAAGGGGAATAATATTTACCTCATATCTGCACTTAACAGACAATTGTTGGTATTTTCTTGCTACCTCTCATGCACTTTATGATGAAATCATCACTGAGTGTTTCTGTATTCAACCTGGTTGTACACATGCATTCCAGGAAAAGAGTTCATAATTCATGTGACTGAAAACCCTGATCTGACCTTTGTTACACTTATTAATGATCTGATGTACTATTTATGTTTTTGAAAAGAAAATTTAGTCTACAAATCAACCCAGATTCTGGTGGCTCATGAGGATTCTGGAGAAAGAGCTGCCTTTGAAATGCTAGAAACAAAAACCAGTTCATACTTTTTCTGATGAATTTGTATTGCAGAGTATCATTAAAGGATTATACACAGAGAATAAATCCCTTTCAAGCATTTCTATAGAATTGTTAATCTTGTTTGATAAAGGTGCTTACCCCTTGATCTTAAAAATCACCATTTTTTATTTTTAAAGATTAGTTTTACGAAATCCAACATAATGCCAATGACGCACACTTTTCAAAAAGGACAACAACAACAGTGGGTTTCTTTCAAAAGCAGGTTCTAAATACCAAAGAATATGTGAATAAAAAGCATTTGTCATAATTTTTTCATATGTATTTTCTTCATAAGTGCTATGCCTAGTGTTGGACAGAAGTTCTGACCAGCAGATAAGGTATTCACAACTTAAAACTCATCTTGCAGTGAATGCCATACAAGAAGACTCACAAGTCCATATGGACATTGATAATCACTAAAGTGTTTAAAATACATATATGAATTGTTCATGCACATTTAATTAATAGAATGGAGGTAAAGACATAACTTTTTCTCGTTTGTACAACACTTGCAAATCAGTGACCTACTGACTACCTAAAAATAATTTTAGTATATCCATATTTAACTGGAGCATTTCTTTTTCTCTCTTTTCAAAACCTTTTAAAGACTAGAAATACAGAAATTCAGTTCAGTCACCATACAAAAAAGGCAAAAATTTGCATTTTCAGTTGGCATCCCACCGGTCCAGTATTAATAACTCCAATATTTGTAAAACAGTCCATACTGTAATTGCATGGAAAAATACAGGATTTATATATAAATATACCTACCGACACACACTCAGCAGAAACACAGCTAGTTTCTATACAGTATTCCAAAGATTAAAATAAATGCCAAACTTCATCCCAACTGGAATCATATATTTGATCACAAGCCTGTGCATTAGTGGAAGTGTCCTTAGAGTGAACATAGCTTTGACCTGTTTTCTAGACTACCATAAAGCCTTGCTACTACTTTTAAAACCTTACACACTTATACAGAAAGCATCGCAGTCAGGACAAAAAAAAGTCTGGAATAGGAGGGTTTTTTCCTAATTTCCACTATTTGTCTGTGTCCTTCACACAAAAGGTTGGCAGTTTCCCAGTCAGAGCTGCAATCACAATAGCGTCACATTAAAAAGATGAAGCTTGTAGTCTTTCAATCTCATACTGTAATCTGGGTTGCTGTCACACGAAGTTAAGAAGGTCTGGTCTTGTTCAGCTGCTCTGAACACAAGACACAGCAAATACAACTGCTGGTTTACTAGGTAACCTTTCCTTCTGAATCAACAATCACTGCACCACTGTAGTACAAAAGGAGATACCACTTTTAAAACGAACAAGAACATGCAGAATAGAAGAGCTGATGCTATTTTTCACATGATCAAATGCATTAAAAACTTGGTATTCTGCCATCATATCTAAATAAGCAGTTGTATTTATATCTACCAGCAGCATCTGAGACTCAGAACCAGGACTTCAGTACAAAACTCTTCCCCTCAGGACAGCAGGTCGACTGTCCTCCTTCCAGATCAGAACTTTGCCCAGTCTAACACTAAATAGAATCTTTGCCAACACCCTTTTGCTGTAGACACGTCCCAGGAAAGTGGCACTTCAAAATTAATTCACACAACATCATAAAATAAGAATGAAAATATGCAGTAAACTTGATCAATCTGTGACTATACACAAGGCAGGAGTTAGGTAGATAGAAGACTTTGCAGGGTAGCAATGGAAGGAAATCTGGAATAGCTAGATTAAATCTAAGGATCTTTCAAGCAGTATCAATAAATTCAATTAGTAACTTAAAAGCAACAGAAAAAAACGTATTATTGACCAACATCTATTTCCCCTTTTCGAGGAAGAAAGTGTTTACTGCCTTGACAAAATAAGACATAAGGTCCTCTTTATCAACCTGCAGGACACAAGACTGCTTGTCTTCAAGAACCTTAAACAGGACAAGACAAATCCAAATTAATAAAAAGAAGACACCTTTGAAAGACAATGTGTAACTGTTCTTTAGGCTTCCAGTGAATATCATCTGGTATATACTAGGCCAACTTTATAACACATATGATGAACTTAAAATCTGTTTCATGGTATCAGTGCTGCTTTTAACTATTGAAAGGAAATGTCACTGGTGATCCCATCCATAGCAGCGCAACACTTACGATTACAGTTATGAATGTTTTTATCTACCAAATCTGAAGGCACTATCAAAACTGTAATTTTTTCTTAGTAAAACTCTTAAGGTTGAAGATTAAATAACCTCTAGGAGTTTCAGACCCATGAAAAAGAAGCATAAATGAACATTTTAAGAACAAATCCCTTTAAAGCAATTAAATTAAATTAAAGCAAAATTGTGTTAGTCCCCAACCAAAGAGTTAACACTGCCAGCCAAAAGAATCTATGAATCACATGAAGCATTACAAACAGGTTTGTCCTGGTGAGTGAATCTCTGGGAATTTCATAATAAAATAAGCATGGGTGGTCATTTCAGTATCAGCAGTTCAAATCTTCTGGCCTGTTCTTTCTTCCAAGGCATACCGATCTCCAAGAGAATGCAATAACACTTGGAGTGAGACATCTTCCTTTAACTGTTCATAAAGAACAAAGATTGATCCATATCAGCACCTTGCTTCCAGCAGAGGCAGCCATGAATAGATACACAGCAAAGAGTAAGAACAGGACAAGCATACGCAACACCTGCTTCTGCTATCATCCACACTGCAATTACCTTCAGGTTACTTCCTGAGACAGATGTGATTTTATGTATTTAATATTCCTCAGTAGACTCATCTTCAAGATATATCATTAGCATCCCCTTGAGCCCATCTAAACTTTCAACAAGAAAAGAAGATTTTCGCTTAAGAGATCTGTGGAGTTTCATAAGCTTGTGAACATGGCTATATCTAAGGCTTGACTCCTCATATCAGCAATTTTGATAAGAAATGCATATTTTGATGCTTTGATGAACCTCTCAAAAAAAAGCCTCAGAATCTGTTGTGGAACGCACTAAATTTTCAGACTGTCAGTGAAATAAGTTTTAAAATTTTGTCAGCTTCTGTAAAATACTGAATAGAATTCTCTAAAGTACTTTTCTCTAGTGCAAGTGAGGCTGTGCTTCAAGTCTGCAATTATTCCAGTATTTATCTGAACAAACATTGTTATTCATAACAAACACAGAAAGAACAGAGCAGCAGTGAACTTTCCAATCTTTTTTATTGATTTTTATGAGTGTGCACAGCAAAGCAGCAGAATATATTAGCTACAGACAAAACAAGGGGTTAGAAAGTTCTAATTAACAGATAGCCAAGTGTCACACAAACCCAAGATTTCTAGTTTTAAGAGTAAACTCTTTCATATTGTTAAATCCTTACTTCATACCTTGAAGAATGACAAAGGGTGGACTGTTTCTCAAAACATAGGGAAACCTGTGGCACTTAAGACCAAAAGTTTATTTACTGTCCTAAGTGGCAGATGCACAGAAAAAAAAAAAAAAAAGGTGCAATCATAGAATATCTCAAGTTAGAAAGGACCCACAAGGATCATCAAGACCAGTGCCACTTGCAGGACTACTTAAAACTAAACAATATGACTAAGGGCATAGTCCAGACACCTTTTCAACTCTGACAGTGCCATGACCACTTCCATGGGAAGTCTGTTCCCATGACTGACCACTCTCTCAGTGAAGAAAATTTTCTTAATGTCCAGTCTGAACTTCCCCTAATGCAGCTTTATACCATTTCCATGTGTCCTGTCACTGGTCACCAGAGAGAAGAGATCAGCACCTCCCCCTCTGCTGCCCCCTCAAGGAAGTTGTGGAATGTGATGTCACCCCTCAGTCTTCTCTTTTAAGTTTAACAAACCAAGTGACTTCAGCAGCTTCTCCTAAATCTTGCCCCTGAGGCCTTTCACCATCTTGGTAGTTTATCTAGGCTGTTAGATTATCCACATCTTAATTCTTAAATAAAATCTACCAGAAGTAAATCTTAACTTATTCAAGACCACCTTTCAAAAAAAGGAAAAAAAATCCCTGGGAAACAACCATTGTGTGGTCATTTCACTGCTTACTAATTACTACAATTTTATTTGATCTTTCATCATCCCTGTAGAACAGGGGCGGGATAATTTTACCCTGTATTTCAAATAATAACAAACAATGCAAAATTACAGCCTTCAGAAAAGGCAAAGAAAATGCATATTTGCCTTTGAAATAGTGAAAGTACATATGAATGTACTTACCCATATACAAGGCACTAAAACTTACATAGGAAAAAACAGCCACTAAAGTGGCATTTGCACCTATTTTGGGATACTTATTCAGTGAAAAAAAAGCCCTTAGGAATAGAAGTGCACCAGTGGCTTCCAGTGGTTGCAGTAGCATAGAGATATAAATAAAGCCTGTGGAAAAAGGTAATAATATCTTTTAGAGGTCAACAAATGCAGCTGGAAAAAACTTATTTTCAGGAATACAGTGTCTGCTTTCAAATCTGAAGCAGTGAGTTCAAGTTAAATACAGGGAACATGAGAACAAGATGCAAAGCAAAAAACAGGAATGAGAATACTGTCATAACATAGCCATCTAATATTACATAAGCAAAATGTAGCCCATGTCCTACATGAGCTAATGACTTCATCCCTCCCTTATTGAAAGTCCCCACTCTACCACATAGGCAAGAAATATCTTTCTCTCTCTAGTAATTTCTGTGATTAACCCAATTCAGTCTAGGACAGGGTTTCACAGTGCAAAAGCCTTTGGCAGCAATAGCAGGAATACAAATATACTCCGGTTTCTCCCTGCCCTTGTGCCCTGCACGTCAGCTCCTCAATCATGAGGGCTGTGGATTGTGCTGTGAAACACAACACCACATCAGAGAACAAGTTTAGCTCTTAAGAAGGCCAGAAGAGCAAAAAACATCAAAAGGCAATTCAAAACAGGACATTCAGATGCATGTTATGATAGTGTCATACAGCATCCTACTAGTTCTGTGCATATTGCAGATGAAGCCTGGTTTGTGGAGTCTGAAAGAAAGCAGCATATACAGCCTTGCAACATGGAAAACTTTTTCTTGTCCTTGAGGGAGCCTGTAAATTTTTGCAAAGGTTTGTTTTCCAGAAGACAGGCAAAAGTACCCTTCAACAATATGTGATTTTTATTTGGAGGACAAAAGGAATTTGTCCTCATTATTTTTAGGTCAAGGCAGACCACCATAGAAAAATTTGACAGTGTTGTCCAAAACTCAAAAGTGTCAATCCAGTCAGTCATACAGATATGAAGTCACCTGCTACAATGCTTCTGAAATAAGATTATTACTTGATACTTCCCATCTCACAAATACCCTAGATGTCCCCAGAGAGATCAGAAACAACTCTGGCTACTAATAATTCCCCTACCAGAAGCATCAAGTAGTTACTGTGGCCCAGGTGCTTCTCAGAAAGTATCTTAGAGAAGCATTTCAGTCATTCAAGTCTAGGGCTTGAGAAAAGAGCACAATCCTGAATTTTATCTTTGTGCTGAGATACTAAATTTGTCTCGAGTACATTAAAGCTTTCAAATCATGTCAAGGATCTTTTCTTAGATCGAAGAAAGATTTTATCATCACTGGTTTAATTCCTCGTAAAAACTTTGCTAGTCACTGACATGGAAAGAGGAGCATAAAATTCGATGTCGGTCACCAGTATCAGCAGTTCATACTCTCTGGGTACCAAAGATAAGGTGTCGAAGAAACAGGGACAGCAATAACAGCTTAAATACCTCAAATTCCCACTGACAGGTCAAACTACCTTTTCAGATACAAGAGCTGGCAGTGTATCTAGAAGTGTATCTAGAAAACTGATTCATCCTGATCAGTTTTGAATGAAGTGTCCAAAAAAAAGGCTACCATCTGTGAAGGGCTTTATTATTTGGCGAGGATAATGGTATCTTCTGGCACAACAGCTTTGTCTTTTACTTTTTTAAATATATATATTACATACCTACATATGTATGTATATGGGAAGATCTACCGGTCTTTTTCCAAATCAAGATGCACAGTCAGATCTTTTGAGGACTAGGAACACACTCTCCAGGGCAACTCCAGGAAGGGGCAGCTCACAAGTTTTCAACAATTAGCAGAAAGCATGAAACATCTGTATAGCTGGGATGATGCTAAAACATCTGGGTTGAGAGCAGCACAGACAAAATACTCTTTTGTTTTCTATCAAGAGAGCTGCTTATCAAAGAGAACTATAATTCATGCCCAGGGCAAAAAGAGGTGAAAATACAGGCTTGTTTATTTTGTGGAGAAGTTTTACACACTGCACTGCAATGTTAATACCTACAAAACAGGTTCAGCAAGGTTTGACCCAGTATGTACACCCAGTGCTTAGTCTGCTGAGGCTTTGCTCATACCAGCACACAGGATGGTACCTTGCTGGGTGCTTGTGTCACACTGACCCAACCAGCACAGAAACTCTTCCAAAGAAATAAAGATTCTCCACAAAAGGAGCACAGAGAAAACACTATTGAAGATCAACATAATTTAGCAGCCACTGTTTACATAAAGAGATGACACGGTGACAGCAAAAGATAATCAAGATATACAAGTTTTCTAGTTTAAGTGAACTGTATATACATGACACAACAGAGTAAGATTTAAATAGGCAATATGCAAGAAAGTGTAATACGTGGCCTAGTGCTCTAAGAACAAATGGTTGGGTAATTATTACCTAGTCAGATGTAATCAGCAGTGTACAGAAATAGCAAAATGCTTTTGCATACCTGTAGTGTCATCCAATTTTTCCTGAAATTATTTGTCCTTCTGACATTTTTGGTCAAATCAAGGGGTTATAGTCTTTCCAGCACACACTGATTACTGTTTGTACAAAAGACTGTGCTAAGTGCAATCTCTGATTAATGAAGTGGACTGACAATAATATGTGATATATTTAGAATAAGTCTAAGATGCCTTTTCTTCATTGTAAATGAAATGTCCCCACAGAAAAAAAATAAACTGTTTAGATACCAGAAAAGGATTTTAATTTCTCTCATATTCAGTAGTGCCTGTATATACATGCCTGTTGTTCTGTTATGATCATGTTAAGTACTTCAAAACCATGTTTACCATGTTCGTTACAACCCTATTAAATAAAAATAGGTTTTATATAAATAGGTTAAAAAACAATTTTCATCTGGATTTCATAGCTTTTTAAACCTAGAGTCTGAAAGCAAATTCTCATACAGAGCAGGTTTATGAGATGTGAATCGTTTGTTTTCAAGTCATCTGATGAGCCTATGAACAAGCTACATTGTGAGGGGGAATAAAAAGATTTTGAGGTATAGGGGTATAATGAATCATGCCTATTTATTAGTCATCCTAATGAATACCTGCAAATTATTATGCAATAAAGTTATTTTCACAAATTGGAGAATAGAGACATACATGTCAGTTACAAGGACAATTGTGCAGTTTACTGTCAAGCAATTCTACTAATGATTTAAATTGGTGATTAAATATCACATCAGCTGAGACATTTTAGAACTCCTTGAACTTCCAGTATGGAAATTTACTGTGTATAATTATATTACTGAAAAATATCCATACAGTAAATGAATATGCAGATCTCTTTATTTAGCAACCATAATGCATCTATATTTACTAGCTGATCTGTTTACACTGTTGATGCTGTTTGCAGAAGGCCATTAGCCTTCTAATTTGTTTTCTAGTAAAAAATGAAATTACAAGAAATTAGTGAGATTGAACTACTAAAAAATTAGCAGTATTAGAAGAGTATTTTAGGGTGCTTGGCACAGAAAGATTACCGTCCGTGACTATGGCTTCTAGCAATGCTTTTTAAACACTGTCAATTTGATTTTTCAAATAAAGATAGCAAGAAAAATACTAAAATCCCTTTAAAATACTATTTTCGTATAATTTTCTCATAAAAACATATTTGTAAAGTCTTGTGCTTTATTTGTTGTTGGTATGAGCTATAGACAAGACACGGATAGTAATTTTAAGCCTATTAGCAAAATTACATAACCTAACACTATGACCATTTCTTGCTGTATTTAAACTGCACATATGTTTGAGCAGAGGCCATACCTTTTTTCAGAAACTTTTGCCATTATTTTTAGTACAAGAGTTGGTCAAAGTTCTAATGTATTTTTAAATAAGCCCTCATTGTTGCACATAATAATGACAGCAATAGTCTCAGGATTTTTTGGCTAAGATACCCCACAGACAAAGCTATTTAAAAGATAAAGCCTTTCCTTCTGTTTAAGGAGAAAGAGAAGTCTACCAGAGGAGTAGGCCTTCCTTCAAATAGCCAGAGAAAATGCTTAATAAACCAACACTTTTCATCTTGCAGAAGGAAGCTGAAATATATAGCATCAATCAGAAAAAACACAGCATAGTTCAGGATGAAGTATTTAATGTACCATATTAATCATTCAGAGAGCTCCCTGTAGCAATTACAAAACAAACTATAAGAACTTAAGAAAATATAAAATATGGTCAAAGAAATAGTAAGGCAGGGAAGATATAAAATTGGATGGAGTAAAGAAGGAGAAATGCAAATCTAGGGAATGGTTGTAACAGAACAAGAATTTAAACTTTGGTCTTTCAAATTTTCCCAGACATTCATGGCATGCAGTGCCCAAAGCAGGTATGTGAGTAAGCAGGTAATACTGCTCTCAAAAAGGTGGATAGAGATAAGACAGAGAGGGTAACCATATCCTACTCCAGAGCAAACCACACAATTCTCCATGGGCACAGAAACAACAGCTCCCATGTTAAAATGTTCCATTCCTTTGCAGTCACTTCTGTAGAATCATTCCCAACATGAAAGAGAATTTCACATCACCTCAAAGGAAGAATGTTATTTAGCTATGATAAACTTGGGTACAGCAATATGGCTTGTCTAAGGCAAACAGAGATTGTGCAGCTGGGGACATTTCACTCCTATTCCAAGTCTTGCAGAAGACAGAGAATCCAGTGATAACAGTCTTCATAGCTCAGACCTCCTTAAGCAAAACAAACGAAACTTCGGTTTTACACCTTGAAAACAAAACACACTAAAAGGCAATAAAATTTCTCCAACTAATGTGAAGAAAAACACAGCATTCCAGTAATTCAGAATGAATTCTGTTTCCTTGATACTCTCAACCGATAGTTTTTGACTGACTATCAAGAAAAAGAGCAATTTATATTAGAAAACACTAAGAAACAGTTCTCAGATACAAGTAAAAAGTTTAGAAACTTTTCAAGGAAAGCTTTAAAATATGATGATAATAGGCATTTTAATACTTGTAGTTCTATTTGTGTTTCCACTGATTGACCCCTGAATGGACATTGGCTCACAGAATTAAAACCATTTTCAGTTATAACTGAGGATTTGAATTTTCATCTGTGGCACTCATAAATGACTGTTTCAGTAGAGCACTACACCGTTGGATGAAGGTCAAACATATATACACATTTCCCACTGTCCAAATCACATTTCTAAGAAAAGCACATAGAACAAAATAGGGACACGCAATTGCCAGCCAACTGAATTATTTCTGAAAGCACTCTACCAATTTCCTAAATTTGATTTCCACTAAATCAGAGCCAAACTGAACAAACAGTCCAATTGAACACTGAATTAATCCATTAAAAAGGTCTGGACTTCAAACATTCACATTGTCCAGAAAATAAAATCAGTAACAATCCATGCCTAACATCTCAAACTGGAGCACTCATTTGACAAAGGACTAAGCAGTAGCATGAAGAAAATCCTCCCCTAGGACACCAGAGTTCCTTAGTCATTATTTTGATGTTGAAGGAATAAGGTAATTAGCACATCTTTGTCACTATGTATAAGCATAAGAAGAATTGCAAAATAACCAATCCACTAAACCATGTCCACTATTCCCTGAATAAATAGACAAAGCCGGGCTCTTCAGGATTGTTTCTCAGAAACCCAAGATTGACACCTATTCCTTTTCCTGGAAGAAGACAGACATCAGTCTACATCTTGAAGAAGATCCACATCAGTTCCTGAAAGGAGTGTTACTTGTAATTAAAGACAGGTTAGAAATTGTGTAAGAATTGTGTAAGTGATTACCTCTCCTATAAAGACAACCATAACACAATCCAGTTTTTCTTCAGGGGACAGCTTATCAATAAGGGAGTGGAGCGTTTCTGTAAGGTAAGACTTGACTTTTCTTTTCACTGTAGGTATTCCCATTACAATGGAAACTGAAATCAAAAGAAACCAGAAATGTACTTTCAGTGACTTCATACACAAAAATCTTGCAATAAAGCATTACTTAAGAAATGCAAGGAGTTAAAAGGTCAAGAGCACAGTAATTAAAAATAGTTTAAAAATATACCACCCATCATCAGGAGCATGATTAACATAATCACCACCAATGCTCAGAACAAACACAGCAAACAAAAAAGTAATCCTGGAGATGCCAGATTATTGCACAAGTGTGGTGGGCTGATCCTGACTGGACATCAGGTATCCACCAAAGCCACTCTATCACTCTCCTCCTCAGCTGGATGGGGAAGAGAAAAATAACAAAAGGCTTGTGCGTGGAGATAAGGGCAGGGAGAGGTCACTCACCAATTACTGTCACAGGCAAAACAGACTCAAGGAAATTAATTTAATTTATTACCAATCAAATCTGCCTAAGGTAATGAGAAATAAAAATAAATCTTAAAACACCTTCCCCTTTACTCCTCCCTTTTTCCTGGGCTCAACTTCACACTCGATTTCTCCACCTCTTCCCAGCCAGCAGCAGAGAGGTCAGAAAATGGTGGCTGCACTCAGTTCATTACTCATGGTCTCTGCCACTTCTCTCTCCTCGAGGGGAGGACTCCTCACACTCTTCCTGTGTTCCAGCATGTGGTTCCTCCCATGGGAGATGGTCCTCCATGAACTTCTTCAATATGACTTCTTCCTATGGATGTAGTTCTTCATGAACTGCTCTACTGTGGGTCCTTTCCACATGGTGCAGTCCTTCAGGATCACACTGATTCAGCGTGGGTCCCCTCTGGGGTCATAAGTCCTGCCAGCAAACCTGCTCCAGTGTGGGCTCCTCTCTCCATAGGGCCACAGGTCCTGCCAGGAGCCTGCTCCACCGTGGGCTTCCCACAGGGTCACAGTCTCCTTTAGGCATCCACCTGCTCTAGTGAGGTCCTCCACAGGCTGCCGATGGATCTCTGCTCCACCAGGAACCTCCATGGACTGCAGGGGGACAACCTGCCTCACCATTGTCTTCACCACAGGCTGCAGGGGAATTTCTGCTCCAGCATCCATGGCACTACCTCCTCCTCCTTCTGCACTGACCTTGGTGTTTACAGTTCTCTCTCTCATACTCCTTCACTCCTCTCTCCAGCTCCAATTGCCCTTGTGCAGTTTTTTCCCCCCTCTTAAATCTGTTATTCCAGTGGCGCTGGTCTGGCTATTGGTAAACTGCTGGCATCCTCACACAGAAGCCACCCTGGTAGCCCCCCCACCCCACCCCAAACACTGTCACACAAAACTCAACACAATAGGGAACAATCAACAACCACTGTATTAATCGGATAAGGTGCACCAAGTCTTAGAGAGTGATTCAACTTCCTAACTTAAGTTTTATTTTCAAATTGACATAACCATTCTTCACAACTCAAGTATTTAACTACTCAGAAGTCATCTTTTTTTTAAAAAAAAACCCACTGCTGAAAAACTCTATTACTTTCCTTGCACCTAGTTTTGGTTCTTCTAGAAAAACAAGTCCAGGGCATCAGAATAGCACAGAAATCCTCAACGAAATTTCTTGTCTCTGACAAAAGCACCTCAAATGCAAAGCAATACAGCCCCAGCTACAATGCTACTAACACCATCTTTCAGCTGGCCATTTGACTCCCGTGTTCCTTAACTTTTCCATACTCTTTCTTTTGCACCCTACCCTGAACACAGGGCTGGTTACCTAATGGGAAAACAGCAGATAACAGCAGGAATGCAGTAAAAGGATAAAGCAGACTTCATGAAGACAGCACCAGCATTCTGAGCCCCCTATGTGAAATGATTTACCACATCATAAATGTATTAAACAACTATTAATAATGTTGGTTATCCTTCCATATAGAGCCTGCTTTGCCTAGCAACTGCACATTAACAAGCTCTGAATTTTTAAAACAAACACTCAAATAATCACAGTGACCAGGAAAGGGAAAAGATGGGAAAATAATTTAAAACACTGAATTTCCTCCCACTGTTTAATTAAATAAATAAACCTGATTCCAATTTCTATTTTGTAATTCTAAATTTCTGTCATATATTCCCAGTGGGATATAATACAGGCTTCACTTAAAACAATTAAGGGATATTAGATTTCTCCTCCCTGAATAACATCAAAATAAAAGGTGGTTATAGTCAGAAAAATAAACCAATGGTTCAAGCCCACACATTTGTAATGCAGGCATGCCTTCTGTTAAAATAAGGAACAATCAAACTTACTCAAGTAATGAAAAAAATGCAGGCCAAGAGTAACTACTGCTTGTTTCAAAAACAAGGAGGGGAAGGAAAAAAAAAAAGAAGGATCTAGTGGACAATAACAGAAGTCTTCTTTCAAGTCAGGTAGAACAGAGAGAAACAAGGATTTATTGGTGCGGCCTTCAAGCTTAGAGACACACACACACTTTGAGGTATAATCAGCCTGGTTTGGCTATATGCTCAAGAGTGGGATCCCATGTAGCTATCCTAATGGCCAAAGCTCAGAATTTGTGAGGAATGGGAGGGGGAAAAAAAAAAAAAAAAAGGAGATCAACAGTATTGCAGCACAACACTGATTTTTTGTCCTCCTCCAATGACTGCCCAGATTTTATTGATGCAATTATATCTGATTATTCTAGTTTTTTCAACTCTAAATTTATACATTGAAATACATTGTTCAGAACAACAGAAACATCAACACTAAAATAACTATATCCACGTATGGTTGCCCCAGAAATCTGAAAAGACAAAGGGATGTATCCAATTAGCTGTTCAGAATCTGTAATGCTCGAACTTTGTTTCCTTTTAGTTACAAAAAATTCATCCAAACTAAATGCTTCTTAACGTGTACTTTAACAGGGCGTGGGGTGTGACTGAGGTTATGCAGAAAAGAGCAAAGCTGAAACCAAGCTCCTTTCATCTTGAATTCAGTGCGAATTCAAAGGATATCAATATCACACAAGTTAAATGAGATGTCCTTGATCTACCAAGTAATGCAGTAAATTATATTTCTAAAACTAGAAAGTCCTCCAGATATAAAATATGAAATAACCATTGTTATCAGCATACCTCCTGTCCTTCCAAGGCCAACCTGCACTGAGGGTTGAAGGCTTCCTTCATTTTTCAGCAAATGAGGCAAATGGTAATAGATATTTGGCACTTGAAGAGATTTTCTACTTGTTAGCTCTTTCAACAATTTCAGCGTCTCATCTGCAAACATACAGGAAATCAGTAATGCAGAAAACAATATGAAGCCTTAAGCAATGGTAAACACTATAGAATTCCAATATTGGTCCTAACTGAGAGCCAGAATGCATTATACACTTTTCTGAGTCATTATATCTTGTGTACAAAGGAAGTATTTTCTTATTTTGATTTTTTAATGCACAATGGCCGAGACTCTTTTGCACCTATAACCTTGCTACAGATATGTAAGATTTACAGCAGTAAAGTGAATTTACAGAAGTAAAGGACGCTCTACTTCTTTGGGGGTTTGATAGGTTTGTGATTGAGGGTTTTTTAAAATGAATCAAAATGGGTGGCTTATTTATCTAGATTATTTTTTACTTGCATTTATAGAGCTCATCACCACGCAGCAATGCCACTGCAAATAACTTTTCAAAGCTACAAATACATATTGGAATACACTGCACAAACAGATTCAAAATAAAAATAGCATTAAATATACAACTGAGATTTTGAGTATTCCTACTTAAAAAAAAATATGCTAATGCGAATTTAATTTATCCATTAGAGTACTTAAAATAATTCTTGCTCTTTCTGAATTAACTGCCTCTCAGGATGTCCAGGTGGCTCTCAAAGTTGCAAACAACAGTTTTTAAATTCCCCTGCTGTGCATGTTGATTTTCTTGCATCAAGTGTGAAAACAACTCATTTCAAATGACACATGTGATAGCATATGGATCTTTGAAAACTTATGGGCTTTATAATATCAAGTTAAGTAAAAACTATACTTAAGGTTTCTAAGATAAAATTGTGAAGATGTGAGAAAAGTAATGCCGTAAATGTAATTCCTCTCAGATCCTGAGTGCAGCTTCTACAAAGATAGAAGAGTTTTGTTATGGATTTTGGTTTGGTATGTTTCGGGATTTTTCTGGCATTTATTTTTGTGTGAAACTAAATTCCTAACTCTTCAAATCTTGAAAAGCAGCTTGTAAATACATGCCATAAGTAGAGATGTTTATTTTAATAGATTCCAATACAGGTATATTTTACTTTTCCTGCCAACGTTTCTTTTAGCTTCAGCTGCAAAAACTGGAATAAATTCTGTCAAAGTATGACAGCTCTGTGTATGAATCGATAAAGATCTGCATAAAACAATCCAGAACTCTTCCAGCTTCAAAGACAAAAAATGCTATATAATATTATGTATACTTAAGTATATTAAACTTAATACAAATCTATCTAATATTATGCTCTGAGCACAAAAGCTCAGGAATTCAACTTCAGCTTACTTCCCACCATGGCCCAGGGGAAAAAGGAGGTCCATCCCATTTGCGATCCAGACATGGTAGAATGTAAAAAATGTGAATCAGTAGCAGAAAAGAAAAACTTCATATCACTATATTGCCTATAAACAAGCTAAGTAATTTCTAGAAAAAAATGTGGTAATAACTTAATTCTAAATCTAGAATCAAAATTACTTGACTTCCTCCATGGTTGTTCACTTTAACAGCAAAAGCATGCACACAGAATAGGAAGACAACATTTACAGCCTAAGTTAAATGTACCCCTTAAACATACAATTCCTAGAGATCCAGGGGACTACTGGGATCAGGATGGACAGGCCATTGTATAGGACAGCAATTCATCATTAGTATCAGCACCACTCCCCCACCAAAAAAAAAATTCTATAGAAAATAGTAGCCTATAGAACAAATGCAAGTAGAAAACTGGTTTTTGACTTGCAAAACTCTTTGGTTTTAAATTCCTCATTAGGGAAGTACAATGAAATTTCTGCATTTTCCAAATCAGGCCTCTTGCCAGAAACTTATATTTATTTGTTACTCATTTTCCATCTAGAAAAATCAGAGTGACTAAAGCAGTAACAGTGTGATTTTAAAAGTTAATTCCAATAATCTGGTGAGTAGTGTAAGGTCATTCTCTAATACTGCCATACACCGCTCTCTAAACTTGAGTATCTGTCTCCAAAATGATTAAAAACTTCCAGAAGACTTTACCAGTTTACCATTTAATCACTATTTATTAAAAAGGCTGTTTTCTTACAAATCATAATACCTTAGTCTGTATGTTTTTACGTCTTCCAGTTGACTTTTAAACCTACTTGAATTGTTTCAAGTTCATCCATTTCTTCTGTTTCTCACCTTTCCCCTCAAACTCTCTTTAAAAACTCATGTAAACTATTGTTAAAATATATACAATATGTTAAATAAGTAACAAAGTAACCAAAAGTTCCAGCTTTGGGAGCTAGGTGTGAAGTAAGTATTCAGTCCCTAAAGTAATAAGAATGAAGGGTGGGTGAATCATTAAGAACAGAAATTGGAAAAAACATAAAACAAAAAAATCTACACCAGATATAACATATTAGACATTCTTTAATCACACTGCTGAACAGTTTCATTTGGCTTTCTTGGTAGCAATTTCTTATGCTATAGTAATAAGAAGAGATATTGGCATTGCTGAGTTATTAAAATACACAGTATGTACCTGAAAAATTATTCATTGCATTCTTACTCCCATTTGTTTCTGCTACTGCACGCCTGAACTGCTCCAAGATAGCGTTCAGCTCCGAAGAGCGCTGCAGAGTGCGATGCTCAGCTATACGAAGACGTTCCTTCAAAGCATGAAATTCCCGCTGATATGCAATCAACTTTTCTAGAGAGAAAAAAGACGATCCTAGTTATTTTTGGAAACAAACACCTACCGACAGATTCAATGAGGGTCTAACACAGCTCAGCTATGCAGCACCTGAAATGCAACCAAGGGCTCAGCCCAGAACAATCCCACCTGAGGAGCTGGGCATTTACACAGCATACAGAGGGAAGAGCTGTACAGGACAGGGATGCAAAGTAGGCACTGAGGGGGGCATACCCCTCATCACAGCCATAGACAGGGGCAACCTTTGAGTCCCGATTACTCAGCACCACAAGTCAATTATGAACCCATTCTTGGAACAGACACCCACAAACCCTTTCTTTTGAGAAGGCAAATGGGAGTGGTCCCTTACAAAAGCACAGGTTATGCCTCTCAAAAGACCCCTTTGAATACGTTGTAAGAATGAGTAGACCTTGACAGTATTTCAGACATATCATTTTAACTTAATTATATAGTCAATGCCTGAGAATTGAAGAACAAAACTTTTTATCAGAATTCTGCTAATGTTGGCACATACAGGTATTCTTTGAAAGGGGACCTAAAGGGAGAGGGAAACAGCACAACTGATTTGCTGATATGTTCCCTATACCCTTTCCACCAGCAAAGTAAGTGTGTCTAGATTTTTCATCCTTCCTTCTTCCTATCGATAACCTCCTTGAATCTCCTGCTCTCCATCATCACTATCGCTCTCCTTCAGCCAATCCGAAGATATGGAGTATCTTCAGTGATTTTACACCTCATGATCAACATTCCAACCACTCAGCTGATGTCCACAGACATATCTTTTTTGTTATTTACCTATCCATTCCTAGTCCTTTAGTATTGCAATGGTAGGGAAGCAAAACTTCAGCAAGCAATTTGAATCTCTCCCTGTTGCTACATTACAGTAACACAAGGGGTAAAAAAGGAATTAAGAGTCAATTTTCCCTAGTAAATAAGGCTGCTTTTCCTCAAGTTCTTTCAATTTACATTTCTTTTTTCCTTTTTTTTTGTAGCTGGGATGTACTGTTCTGATTATGTTTAGAAAATATAATTAACTAAAAAGCCCTGTTTCGAAGACAGAAAA
>NW_016690248.1:1905437-1923217 GCF_001604755.1 Lepidothrix coronata | reverse complement strand
TTTGTTTTGGGGTGGGGGGGTGTTGTAGAAAAGGATTGCATTAAGACCCTTACAAGCCCCAAGAATGTTTCAGTGACTCTCAGTATTGCTATTCTTCCTCAGGGAAAGCCTTTTACCGTCTGCTAAAAGCAGCACCACCTACAACATAAAAAGCAGTATGAAAGCTTTGCAAGCTGTTATTTATCTTATCAATCAAGCAGGTTCACAAACACATTAAGTACAGGCTATTTTCACAACTGGAAATTGAACATATTGAACTAAGGTGGCTGTATTCACATAAATAGATAAATAAATAAATAGGCAAGCTATAATTTGCTCAAGAGCTCTATGTTAGTATGGCTGGTTGTCTCCAAAGGCAGATGCATCAGACAAGAAGATCAGAAAAAGCTTTATGACCTTCCCATATCAAGAGCAGGCAGTGGAGCTTTCGTTCAAAGCACAAATCAGCTAAATACCCAAAGTGATGGATCTGCCACAAGACAAAAAGGTAGCCAGCCATAGACTTGGCACTCATAAAAGACAGCAAGACAAGCAGAGAGCTTACCTTTACCAATTAATTGTCAGCCTGATTTATATTTGCTGCCCTTACCCAACTGAACCATTGAAACCTCACCCCCTTTTTTCATTAAATAACAACAGGAAGAATTGACTGCATCTGACACACAGACAAAAGACTTTAGCTGTCAACAAAGCATTGCACACAAATATTCCATGAGTAAAAGACATAGAGAAGGAACAGATACTTGATGCAACAAGACATCTCCTCTATACAAGAGGGGAATATTTACATCATTATTCAAATCAACAGTGTCTGACTGGCAATAGTTCTAAATTCACCAATATAACAATTAAGTTTTATGGCCCCCTCTAATGACAACCCTTTCAGTTTTCACAAGTTGAAGGTTCCACAGCAAATGTCTCATTTTTCTGCATACTCTGTTGAAGAGTTATTAAAATGCCATTAAATAAATGTCTGAATCTAATTCAGGTATTTCTGGGATTAGTCATGCCACAACTCATTTGCTCCCATTATAAAAACCCTACAGTAGTTACCATCATGCCATGGATCAGAGACACTAACAAGCTTTATGTATTAATTCATTACACTTGCATCAAGGATGTTGATCAGTTTACATGTTGATAAAAAATAGAGGTCTTAATGGACAGAGTGCTTCCACACTGGGTTTTATATAGAGTCAGTGGGTATAGAAAGAGGAGGTTACTCTTCAGTGAATGAGGGATTTGTCAGCATGCCAGCCAATTCAATCTGGCACAGCTTTTACAGGAACATTTCTTTGTTTGAGCTACATAAGGTAAAAAAATTAGTTCTGCACTTCCCATAAAATCCATTCATATGCTTTATGTGATCCATGAAGTTGTAATATCAAGGACACCAGTATCCAGTAAGTCATGACAATACCCACACTTCAAAGATATACTCAAGATGTATTTTTTAGACCATGTTTGGTCCATAATATCCAAGTACCTTCCAAGCTATCACATTTGTAGTATCACCTGATCAAAGAGTCACCTTCACAAACAGATATCCTTTTAAATCAAAATCCTGCTACACTAATATGTGATAGCACTGGAAATAATTTAGTCTATCAAAAAAAACCTCTGAATTCCTCCAGCAAATAAAAAGAAATTCTTACTACACAAGCACTTAAGTAATTCTCAACTTCATCTTATAACTGACACCTTTTTTGACAAAGGCTAGATTTCCTCTTTTGCATGGGTTTTGCAAAATGAACTATCAGTACAAGTACCTAATGGTGTGATACAAAATTCTGCTCCTACTGCACGGTACAATCATCCAGCATCCACATAAAGATGCACAGACAATACATAGTGGTATTTACTAAGAAAATGTAAGCATTGTTCCCATTGCCCTTTGGAAGTGACTCCAGAGCTCAGAAGATATTCATAAGGCACAAATCAAGCACCACATTCTCATATGTCCAGCTGAGAAGAGGCGAGCAGAGGAATTGTCAAACCAATCACACAAGCACAGACAAAAAGCTATGTCCGCACAAGAGAGATATTAAAGATGTTCCAGACTCCTCCTGTGACATTTAGACTTATAAAAACAGTAAAACATTGTAGCAAGCTGAGATAATTATCACGTGTCAAAACCTGTATGTACGCACAAATCATATTCATAACCAGAAATTCTGAACAGTGAAGAGTAAAGAAAGTGCTAACAAAATTTCCTCCCAAAAATCAAATCTCATCTATGCTTACAAGTCAGATTCTGATTTCCTCTCAGAACTGGTCAAAAGCTGATATATGGTGTCCTTGAAATGTTACAATATATTACCACGGATGACTACTCAACATAAGCTTATTAGCTCCCCCGGTCTTAAAGTGAAATTAAAACCTTTTATAAACAAGTTATGATGAGTTACAAAATCTGAAGCAGAAAAGCAATCAACCATGCAAATATGGAATAAAGCAGTACACTGTAAATGCTAACAACAGACATGCTATAAATAAAAGCTCTTAAGAAAACTGCTCAAGGTCAAATTTTATCAGTACTCTTTGAACACTTGATCCTATGGGCTTTTTTAGTTACAGAGTTTGTAGCTATGCCCATTCATAAAGCTATTTTATTATTTCGAAGGCATTAGAGAATATGCAATTGTTTTATAATACTCTGTGAAATTAAAGACAGCAATTAAGGTAGATGATTCACATACAAAAAAATACATCCTACTAATCATAACAAAACATTTTTTGCATCAGGAAACGAACAAAATCAAGATGCAAGTGGACAAGTCATTCTTTTATCCCTAATCTTGTTACTCAAACTGAAGGGTCATTTTAGCAATTCAGTATTTCAATCTACCAAAACAACCCAGTAGAGCTACTGTTTATTGCCCTTGTTTTCCACATAGTAATGTACTTATTAGGATCAGAAGTATTTTAAAGAGTGCTTATTCAAGAGCTCTCATTGTGAAGAACAGCTTGTTTTTGAGTGAAGGTTTTGCAGGATTTCCTGTTTTTAAAAAATAACTCAATTTTGATTACTTAATTTCTCATTGCAATTTTTTCACATTTTGTGCTTCAAGGATCTCTATAAACAAAATAATGTTTTTTTTTTCTCTCCAACTAATCACTAGCCCAAGTCTGAAGCGCTTGCTTTGAAACTTTCAGGGCCTGATCCAATCCAGTCTAGACACTTTTTTTAAAACATTCCTTTCCAGCAGGAGCTGAAGTTGTTTTCTCTAAAATTTTTAAAGCAACCTGAATATGATCCTTTGTAATATCAACTGGTAAAACCTTTCTATTTTGAACTGTAAATGTCAGAATCACTTTACCTGTAAATATTCCCTCGAAAAAGTAGAACTCTCTGCCTTCTCAGAGACTTCACATATACAAAGAAAGTAGAAAAATGGGAGTACAAAACAGATCAGACTCTGAAATCCACTTCCCCTCCCATTTTTTCTATCTTTAACATAAATACACTAAAAATTACGCAGCTTACCAATCAAAATAGAAGCATGAAGTGATACATCAGGCAGATTGGTTTGTTTAATTTTTTTTCTAAAAAGTCACAGAATAAAACGTTTTCCTGGAGGAAAAACAATCCTAAGCAATCAAATAGTCAAAGAAGCCAAACTAGAATGGTGACAACTGATGACTGATTTACTTAAGGGGTATTTTCATAGCTGGACAGAGCAACCAGGAACAGTCTAAATGTTTCCAGATGCAATTACACACCTCTGCATCTAGATACAATTTTTTCAATACAGAAAGATCACAACTTAGAAAATTTCCTACATGGCATAAAACCCATTATCATACCACTCTCAAATCTCCAGTGCTGAGGGCTGACAGGGGGTCTGAACATTCCTCTGGATAAAAGGAATAAAAAGAATAATATATCAGAAAATCCAGACACCCACGACTAAGGAGGTCAAGTCAACAGAAGCATATGGTGTTCTGTCTGCGCACTGGCCTCAGACAATAAGGACAATTAAACACATGATTTGTTTGAGAAGAGTATTGGCAGCACTTGAGTTGAAGGTCCTCCTTTAAAACCTAGAACAGCAAGCTACAGTGATGGGGAAAAACAAACAAACAAAAAAAGAAATCTCACATTTGCAAATTATTTGTCCTGATCTGACTGTTAACTTCACTAGAATTCACACTTCTTTGCCTAGTAAACAACACTGCCCAGGACTATAGATAAATATAAACCTCAGGGCTTTTTAGGTTCCAGGTATTTGATTTTTATTTTATTCCCAGTGCTAAGAAGCACTGTCACCTCTGTTGGCATTTCTTCTTTAAAGGGAAAGTGATACAAAAAGGTCACTGAAATCATAGCCTAAATCAGTCCCACAATAAGCAATCAGTATTTAACACATCTCTAGCCCTGAATAGAAACACTGAGGAATAAATAAAAGCTTCATAGATTCTATTTCCAAAAAGCAAAGCGGTACAACAAAAATTACTGCAACTTCTGTTGTAGACATTAATTGTACAAAGAGTTCAATTTCAGAAATTAATAAAAGAAAAGCTCAGCTAAATATACAAAGCATTGAATTCACATAACCTGGGTATTAACACTTTACAGTGAAAAAAAATTACCTTCAAATAACTGTTACTAAAACCTCCCACTTGGACATTTCTTACACATCTTGCAGAAGGACTTAAAGTGCACAACAGTGCAAAAGAAATTAGGAAACCTTCAACATCACAGTATTACCTCAAAAACAGGAACAAAATTTACAGGGACAGCTTCTACAAAGATCATTATGTCATGGTTATTTTTTTCAAACTCACTGCCAGTCAAAAAGCAAGGCTATAATTCTATACTGCTCAAGCAAGCACAAAGCTCCAGTTTAAGGAAACATTACAATCATAGCACTAAAACACACCTTTAAGATACAGGACAGGTCAGTATCTAGCCTGTGTTCTTGGCAACACTGAAAGACTAAAAGCACATTGGCTAAAAGAAAGCATTTCCATTGCATTGTTTAACACATTAAAATAAAACAATCCATTCTACATTTCTGCAGAAACGTGTCTATTAAGCATACATTTTGCATCCATTTACATTTGCTTCCATAATTTAGTTTATATATGTGTATATATATACACTTTATTGCTACCAATAAACAAGAATATCTTCTAAAACCCACATAATAATTAATTACACTAATTTCTGACAAGATAAATCAAAGAAGTCATAACCACTTATGCTGATCCTACCAACATGTGGCTTTATAATCAGCATCTCTGTAGGATATCATAATTTCAACTTTAAAATAATTACAAAAGCTAATCTTGGTAAAACACAGTTCTTTCACATCTGTTAAAAGAGAACAAGAAACAACCCCTTCATCTGAAATACTTACAGATTTGCTGACAATGTAAACAAATGCAATTACCTTTTAGGTAATTCAACCCCTTACAGCCAGTTTAACTACAAGTCATCTGTGACATTATATGTTTCTCCTCAGATATCAGTCAACACTTTCAGCTGCTTTCTACAAACAAGCACATTAACCTATATTAAGATATTAAAATATTCATGCTATCCAGTGGTTTCAAATTCCTGGGGAGTTCTTTTGTGGTGGGTTGTGGGTTTTTTGGGTGTTTTTTTTTTTTTTTTTAAGAAAAATATTTCTCTGCATACCACCTTTTTATAACCTACTGAACCTCTAATTCCATTTACTAACACATAAATTCTGTTACTCTGCTGTAACAGAATTCATGAAAGTGAGGTCTTTGATCCTCCTTGTTACTGACTTGATAAGTTAAAACTGGAAAAAGGATTTGAAGGAGAAAAGAAGTTCCTATAAAATTACCAATTCGGTAATCATTCAAGCTACCCCTAATCCTGTCACTCACATCTTGCAAATAGCCAGACTTGTGCAAAACATTTGACACTGTCCTGCACAACATCCTTATCTCCAAACTGCAGAGACATGGATTTGACAGATGGACCACTCTGTGGATAAGGAATTGGCTAAATGGTTGCACTCAGAGTTGCAGCCAACAGTTTGATGTCCAAGTTGAGATCAGCAACAAATGGTGTTCCTCAGGGGTCAGTACTGGGACCAGCACTTTTTAACATCTTTGTCGGTGATGTGGTCAGTGAAATGAGTGCACTCTGAGCAAGTCTGCCAATGACACCAGGCTGTGTGGTGTGGTCAACATGCTGGAGGGAAGAGATGCCATCCAGAGGGACCTGGACAGGTTTGAGAGGTGGGCCTGGGTGAACCGCATGAAGTTCAACAAGGCCAAGTGCAAGGTCCTGCACCAGGGTCGGGGCAATTCCAAGCACAAGTAGAGGCTGGGTGGATTGAGAGCAGCCCTGGGGAAAAGGGCTTGCAGGTGCTGGTTGACAAGAAGCTCAACATAACCCAGCAATGCACACTTGCAGTCCCCAAAGCCAACTGTGTCCTGGGCTGCATCAAAAGCAGCATGACCAGCAGGTCAAGGAAGGTGATTCTCTTCCTCTCCTCTCAGGAGACCCCACCTAGAGTGCTGCATCCAGCTCTGGGGCCACAGTATAAGCAGTACGTGGACCTGTTGGAGCAAGTCCAGAGGAGGCCACAAAGATGATCACAGGGCTGGAGACCTCTCCTATGAAAACAAGCTGAGAGAGCTGGGATTGCTCAGCCTGGAAGGGAGACCTTATAGCACATTCTAGTACCTAAAGGGGGCTGAGAATAGAGCTGAGGAGGGAGTTCCTACAAGTGCACATAGAGACAGGGTAAGGGGAAATGGCTTCTAAACTGGTGGGTTTAGATTAGATCTAAGTTAGAAATTCTTTACTGTGAAGGTGGCAAGGCACTGGGAACAGGTTGCTTGGAGAAACTGTGGATGCCCCATCCTGGGAAATGTTCAAGGCCAGGTTGGATGTGGCCTTGAGCAACCTGGTCTAGTGGAAGGTGTCCCCTGTCCATGGCAGGGGGTTGGAACTAGATGGTCTTTAAGGTCCCTTCCAACCCAAACCGTTCTGTGATTCTATAATTAACTGAACCTGCATTCTACACTTTTTATCTTCTACTTATCTGATGCCTCCATATCAGCTATAGTTAGAGTTGTTATACAGTTATAGCTGTATTTTAAAATACAGGAGATGAAGTTTTAGTCAAAGGTTACTCATATTATTCCTTGTATTCATGACATACAACACATAAGAAAATCGAAATGACTAACTGATCTGAAATCACCTTACTTTTTTCCCTTGTCCAGCTCTTGTTGCACCAGTCAACTGCGTTGCTAACAAAACACAACGTAAGCTATACAGTTGCAACCAAAGCCAGTCACTGCCTCCTATAGTGACTAGTGTTAAAAAGAGATCAAGGGAGGAGAACCAGACAATATGACATGTTTGTCATATGCAAATGCTGGAACAAATAATAAACTCTAACAGATCACAATTTCAATTATGGTAAAAGAACTCACAAACAAGAAAAGAACTGTCCAGAAACAGCAACTAACATGTTTTCATGAGATTAGATAAGACAATATCAGCTTCTAGTTAGACTCGACTAAGGCCATTGGAATGTGTCACAAGGTAAAAGAAGGTAACATACTAAAAATTTTCGTGACAAGAACAGTGTCTATAAAATACTCAGTGCAGAAAATTAATACTTTCATTTAAATTTCCCAAATCACTGTGTTAATTACATATTTTCAATTATTTTTCCATTACACTACTCTTCATTCTACATTCGATATCGTACTGATGGAAGCCTATTCAACCTAAGGCAACTGAAGGCCCACACTAAGACCTTAAACCATCTTGTCCAGGAGCTGCTTTATGCTGATGACGCCGCCCTTGTTGCCCACACAGAAGCAGCTCTGCAGCGTTTAACATCCTGCTTTGCAGATGCTGCTGAGCTCTTTGGGCTGGAAGTCAGCTTAAAGAAGACAGAAGTTCTCTATCAACCTGCACCTCAGGAAGTCTTCCTTCATCCCCATATCACCATTGGCAAACCAGAGCTCAAATCAGTCCAGCAGTTTAATTACCTAGGTAGCCTCATCTCCTCGGATGTTAAGACTGACGGAGAGATAGACAACAGGTTAGCAAAGGCATATAGTGCCTTCGGAAAACTCCATAGAAGAGTTTGGTGAAATAAACACTTGAAGAAAAGTACCAAGATCAGTGTTTACAGAGCCATAGTGCTGTCTGCTCTTTTATATGGATCCAAATCATGGGTCATCTACTGCCACCACCTGCGACTCCTAGAACGCTTCCATCAACGCTGCCTCCGTACAATCCTAAACATCCACTGGTCAGATTATGTAACTAACACATCTGTTCTAGAACAAGCAGCAGTTACGAGTATTGAGGCCATGTTGCTGAGAACACAGCTGCGATGGGCAGGGCACATCTCCAGGATGAAGGACCACCGCCTCCTTAAGATCTTGCTCTACGGTGAACTTGCCACTGGCTGCCGCAAGAGGAGCCCCGAAGATACAAGGACTCCCCGAAACATCTCAGCCTTGGCCATATTGATCAACATAACTGGTCTACTCTGGCCTCCAATCGGAGGTCTGGAGACACACCATCTATAACGCTGCTGACGCTTTTGAGAACGCACGCAGGATCACCATCGAAGAGAAAAGACAACACAGAAAGAATCGTGTCTTCCTGATACCACCTAAGGAGTCTTTCTGCTGCGCCTTTTGCAACCGGACGTGTCTGTCTCATATTGGCCTTTTTAGCCACCAGTGTGCTTTGTAGCAAATGTGGGTAGAGCCCTTCCCAAATCTTCGTTTGTGAAGCCTAGCCGTGATGATGAATGTTTTGAGAATGAAGGGTAGAGTCAACTGCATCAGCCACCAACTCTACAGTTCCACCTAAATACCACAAATGGCAACATCCCTTTTAATATACCAGTCTCCTGCATTTAATTTCCATTTGAAAAATGCATCTATAATGTTTCAATAAAACCACAGTAAAGTAGTCATGAATGCCTTTTTCTTCTATGGCAGATTTAACAATCACAGCAACATGAACAAACAGTAACACGCTCAACACCAGATAAAGATAAAAGAAAAAAGCTGAAGCACAGATTCTTGTGAGGCCCAGAGGGCTATTCTCCACTAATTTAAAAAAGGACCAAGTACAAAAATACACCCACAAACACAGTCACAAGCAGTTTGTTCTACACTCTGAAGGAGGATTAAACCAGCAGTATCATGAACAACCCAAAACTAAGATATATAACTTATGTCTTGAGTTTTAAATAAACCAGCTCTCTCACCTGGCACTCTGGTATCTTTGTGTGCCTAGTGAGAGCCAAAACTGTGGAGTGGGAAGAGTACACCTTCGTGGGACCAAGCAGAGGCTCTCCTCCTAACAGCCTGTTTCCTCCAAACTCAGAGGAATACAATGTTAATTTGTACTCCACAAATTGCAAGTGCTAATAAAGGTTAATTTGTATTCCACGGTACATTTGAACAAAGCCAGAAGGACAGACTAAAAAAGCATTATGAAGGAGTAACAGAAGGAAAGAGAGTATACAGTCGCATGTTTTAATGCAAAAGAAGCTGCAGTGACCTTTCAACTTAGAAAGAATTTAACCACAGCCATCCTACATTCATTATCCGAGCCACTGGTTTATCGTTGTCTACATGTGAATTTCAGAAAGGTCTCCCCTATTTCTGTCTAGAGCCTCTCTGATCAAGAGAGTGCAAACAGCCTTTGTGCAAAGCAAAAATATTTAACCCTGACATTTCCACACTCACCTCTACACATCCTCCAGAACGTGACTTAGAGCAAATATGCCAACCAATTGTGCAGTAACTGAGTGACTGACCCCTCTCAGACATCCCAAAAGCACATAGACTATTGTACAGTCTCTCAGTAACTACTTATCACAAATACACACCTACAGAAAATTTCCCAAAGGTGTCATTTACTGTGCACACTTAAACAATCTGTGCATACACAATTGGAATTTCTGGTAATGCAGTAATTTGGTCAACAACAGGATGCCTGTGTAGCAGCATCCACCCATCCAGGGCTGCAGGCTCTGCATCTGAAGGATTTCTGCCCAGGCAAGATTTCCACAAAGAAAAAGAAGTCATGTCCAGGAAAAAAAAACAGGTGTGTGTATCCCAAACCTTCTTCAAAAATCATCTCATTAATATGCTCACATACTCTTGAACGTTCGGGGCTCAGATTTTGAGGGTTAAGACGCTGGATATTCTCCCTATTAAGTAAGTTACAGTCCAATGTGGCCAAGGAAACAAAGTACACAGGAAAGGAGAACACAGTAGCACACAGAAAAAGCAACCAGTTCTGACAACATGAAAGCTTCCAAACACTTTAACATGATTTGTTTCTACTACAGAATTGTCAATAAGTCACTGAGTTTCTGTGCATACAAATTAAGATGCTCTTACTTCAAACTATTCCTATCCTTCCTCTCAGAAACAAATGTACACATACAAGCCACAAACTACAGTAAGGAAAGCCAGTTTCCTAAACTAAATAGAGATTAGTAATGGCTGATTCACAGTCAAATGTTTAACATTTTCATACATTAGAAGAAAATTCATCTAGCAAAAGATAACTGGTAAGAAGAGTGCTACAGCCTCACCATTTAACAACACTATTTCAAGTGCTGAAACTTTTAGAAATTTTTATTAGCTTGGGCACAAAAATCAAGCCATTGTTGAAGTCTGGTTATTATTTCCACACATTAGTGGGTTGAGGTTGCTGATGCTTCTTGTTTCTTTGTGCCTTGTTGTGCTTTGACAACTGTCTTGAACAAGCTCTGTTTCTGAGAACATATTCTTTCTAACTTGTCCTCCTTGCAAGAAACTCAGGATCAAAGCTTTATCATGCTCACATATTGCTGCAAATTAACAACAACCTTGTAAGTCAAATGTAATCCCATCACATTTGTTTTATTCAAATCTCTAATGGTACCTCTACAGTTTGTCTAGGGGCTGTGCAACTGAGTATGAGGGCTGTTTATTGGCACAAGTACTTCACTAGTAATTTGTAATGGAAAAAAGATTTAGTTCAGCCCATCTCCGAACTGTCTGAGAAAACTCAAAATGTTCATGGCATTGACATGCAAGACCATGATGTATCTGCAGGCTACAACAGCAATATTTGTGCTTCATAAGCATAGGAAACTTTTAAATTCTTTTTGAGCATTACACAGAAAAATTATATACTGTCACAAGCAGGAAGAGGGTTTCTGTTGTTTACAGTCAGATAGATGGGTGGCACATCTGTGGGAAGCATCCGCAGGAATAGACAGAAAGCTGCATGAAAGCTGAGGAGACAACCAGAAAAGCAGCTGGAAGCACAGCTCTACAATACTGTAGAGTAATTGCTTTTTAGGTACAGACTAGCTGGAATAAAGTCTTGCACTGTGAGCAAGGAAACTGCTTTCTCTTCACTTTCTGCCATGTTCAGGAACACAAAACATAGTGCGTTATAAACAAAACTAAATTATAGACTTACCAGTGTCTCATCTTAAAAAGAAGCAACTTACAGGACTCTAATCCTAAAAATTGTATCAATAATGAAAAAGGCTTTTTTGTTATTCAGGCAGCAAATAAAGTCATAATTACACAGCAGGAATAAGGTTACTGAATAAGATACTACTCCAAACTGTGTGAGTGAAGAAAAATAAAAGAAAAAAATACAAAATCATACTAGAAAATAAAAATCTTTTTGAGATTTTTCTGACACGGTATGTTCATGGTTCCTAGTTATAGAATTGGTTGTTTACTGTTAATAACAATAAGAGATTAACAACAAACAGATAAAGGATTCTGCTAAAATACAAGCATGTATTTTATGTATTTTAAGGGATCAAGTTTTATTATAACAGCAGGCAACTCCCACATATCTCATGCAAACATCAATATTATTAAGCAATGAAATACACTGTCATGTTGCTTTTGGCACTAGAAGAGATAAGCCCGGCAAAGGTCAAGAATAACTACATTAATTTAGGTTATAAGGAACTTCTGGGGGTCATGTAGTCCAGCCCCCCACTCAAAACCAATTTCAGCATGATCACTGGTTCCAAGTAAGAGTATTTTTGCCAGCCGTAGGTCTTTCCTAGCTAAGACTTATTTTGGAAGCGTCATATTGATTTTAAAGACCAGTGTAACCCACTCTTTCTGTGCTAGCCCCAGTCTTTGGTACCAATTATGGTATCAGTGTCTTTTACTTGTCATTGCCAGTTTAACTTATTTTTGAAAATGCCTACATGGAAATTCTTCACCACTGACACCTCGCCAATAATCTACTCCAGTATGTAACTATACTCGCCATTACAAAAACTGTTTCCACTACCTAACCTTGTTCTCCCTTTCAATTTCAGTCCCTTATATCCTGTTATTCACTATGGCCACAAACAATAGATGATGTCCTTTTTTATTTCCTTTGGCAAGACCTTCTTGGCAAGAACTTTTAGAGTATTTCAGAATTATATCTCTCTCTCTCTTCTCACACCTTTCTTTTAAGCTAAGGAATGTCAGGGCACCTATCCTTCCCTTACAGGGTAGGCTTTCTGAATCTTTGATCACTTGTTGCTTCTTTGAATCCCATCTAATGAATCTATTTTCTTTGCAGTGCACCATACAGAAGCAGACACAGTACAAAGCAGAGCAGAAAGAAGACTTCCTGTGCCTTGCTGGAGCAGTAGACTTTATACTTATTTCCTTACACCCCTTTTTTGTACAATTTCTTCTGTTTTCTGCAATAACATGATAAGTACACTTAGCATGGGATTTACAGTAAACTTTCATTCCTAACTATCATGCTAACATCAAATTTCTTCCCCACTCTTTATGTATACATTTGATTTTCTTCTTCTTTACTGTGCCCCATGTTTTGACTGCAGCATTTTCCCCTACCTTCAACCCTCTATTCACCCCCCCTTCCTGACTAGGTCTCCGATTTGCCTAATTTATTTTAAACTTGAACCTCTTTGTCTACCTTTGCTGCTCCTCTCATCATGGTGCTGTTTGAAATCCAATAAGAATTATCTCCCTCTCACCACCCAGATTCACTAAGGAAAATATCAACCACCACCAAAAATACAACAGATTACTGCAAAGCCCCTCTTGCTCACTATTAAAATATGACCATATATCTATTTTAACTACTCTAGGAACACAGTTACTGGCTTACAATCCATTGTACATTTGTAAAATACATCTCTTACAGTAGGATATGAGCAGCTGTGTCAGATGCAACTGTCTTTCCTGGTTTGGCTAAATTAATCACATGATAGTCTGTGGATGTGAGTAGCAACCAGGATTTTAGGGGAGTCATGCAAGCATAGAAGATTCAGTATAAAGAAGTATTAGGAGAAGTCACACTGAGAAAAAGTACAGCCTTTCTCCAACTCTAACGACTGGGCCGTAATCAGAGCAGCACCTCAAGATGCTGGCTGAGCCAGATGACTTTAAATGCTCTGAGAGCAACCAAGTTTTATAATTCCATAAACTATTTGGCTAACCTGGATAGCAGGTTACTAAAAAAAAAAAAAAAAAAATCAAGGAAGAAGGCATTGCTGCAAAAGTCCCTTTGGTAGCAATCCTTTTCACTGCAGCTCTCCAAAAATCACTGGTGCCAGAGGAGTTCTGGTGCAACAGGCATAAGACAAACAAAAAGATACTTCAGACCTAAACACTGCCCACCTGAGCAGCAATATATATATACCTCTTCTGCTTGATTCAACTGGGACAGGGTGTTCACTACCTCCACAGGACTCTCAGTAACCATTCCAAACCTACATTCCAGGTTTAACAAAATTCAATTCCTTTTTTTAAGTTATAGGCCAATCTGTTGTTGAAAACAAGCTTGAAGTGTATTTTAGATAAAGACCAGAGTAACATTCATGTGTTGGTGTTAAAAAGAAAAAAACCCTTTTATTTCCTTTAATTTCAGCTCCTGTAAGATCTGCAACAGACTTTCCAAAAAAACCCCCAACATTTCCCTTCTATTTAACAGAAATGAAAGAGACCTCTCTTCTCCAAACTGGCATAAATTGTTATAACACTTTCTACTTTAGGATACTAGCCCATCCCTCCCCTTCCCCTGCCTTCACCCTTCCCAGTTTGTAGTCCATTGAACTTTTTTGATTGGTTTGTCTTAACTCACATCAGTGGGAAATCAGCACATAACTCTGAAAATCAGAACATGCAGTCAGAAGGCTGTAGCAGCATTCACTTGAATAACAGCTTCTCTTGGGATCAAAGTATAAACTAAGGTGGGTTATGGTTGCAAAATACTAACATGCATCTCTCAGATTTCTCACTTTTTTTTTTTTTTACAAGAGAATATTGCATAACCACTGCCAAGGGGGGAAAAACAGAAAGAGGTGGGGGGAAGGGGAAGGAAGAGGGAGATTCTGTCCTCCTTGTCTTGTTTCCTCTATGGTTCTTTCTATAGGATTCTTCTTCCTCTGGGAATAAATATTTTGGGTTCTTATGCCAAAAATTTCCACCATTGGCTGAGGCTTTTTGTCAGGTTCCTCTCAGTTAGGTTTTCTTATCCTTTTTGCTAAGTTTAGATGTTTTTGAACGCTTATGATTATTGTGGCTGAGAAACAACATGGCAATTTTAATTTTATGAAAACAGCCAGAGGAGAGAGAAGACAACAGTTTTATTATAAATTCCAGGCTATTTTCTCTCCAAATGAGAGAAGACATCATGCTTAAAAGGAAACAGTAGCTCCAACCTTCATTACTTAAGTATGAGTGAATATTTAGCAAATTAGGAAGCGAGCTAAATATCTCACAAGTTCTCTCAGAGGTCTTCACATGTGAATTTATATCAGCATACCAAAATAAGTCATCCTCATACAGTGAGAAAATTCTACAGTTACGGTAACACTCTTGGATGAACTGAAAACCAGAAGCTTTTCCAACTAATTCTTCATCTTTAAAGGAGAATGATGAAATACACCACTGTTTTCAGAGTGCTACAAAAATGACATAGTTCAGCCAATCCTAAAGGGCTAAACTGCACCAGATTTTCACAATATATATTCCACACTTGTTCTCACACTTCAAGTAGCCAAATGCCTTCTAAAAGTCATGTAAGACACTGCCAACAACCGTCTTTGGCCAAGAACAAAACGTGCATATTTTAAATGAAAAAATACTTGAATTAAATCCTACTGTGCTTGCCCTAATTCAGTGAAATTATTTACTTTCCTTCCCAATTTCCACAATGAATTAGGATTAGGAAGTTTGTTGATGTAAGAAGAGGAGGTTCTTGAGCATCATGGAGCATAGTGCTCTTCCCGGAACACTATGTATTCAAACCAACAGTCACATTAAAAACATCAACACTACACTCTCTACACAGCTTTGATGTCATTTTTGTGACTGGTGTAATAGGTACACAGCACTGATCTGTAATGGTTAGATCTTCTTAAAAGTAGTGCCTTTAGGATAAAATACACCACACTTTTCTAGAACTCAGAGGAGATGGTGAAGACCTGTGACTCTAAGCAGGTCAGTAGTCCCAGAAAGCACAATTCAGTCAAAAGAGATGGTATTAAGCATAAAGTTATTCCTTGCATAAGAGCTCAGTCTTGGGAGGAATTCAAGGACATCTTACACTGAACTAACTGTGAATGTGAAGTGATTGCAGATCCTTTAAAAGTGGTCCTTCTGTGCACCACAGCAATCAGCATTTTGTAATTTTGATTTCCAACATCTACTTAACTTATGCTAACCATAGCATGTTTTTAACCCTAGAAAGAGGCCTTACAACTGTTGTTCAAGAATCCCTCACGAGAGGTCTTTCCCATGTGTATTCAGGGCTTGTACTGCTTCCTTGCAACTCCAGTGCTACTATACACTGCATGAGGTCCAGAAAGTGACAAAGATCTTGGGCTAATTTTGAAGACTCTCTCAAAGGACCACAGATATTTCAGTCAACCTTCTTCAAATACAGTTACCTTTAAAAGCAAAACATATAATTGGCCATTGCGTCTGCCCTGTGAAATGTTATTTACATAATCAGACCACAGGGTAAGCTAAAGCCATGCTGTTTCCAGCGATGGCACTTCAGACAGAGTATTTCTGTCAGCTCCTGACAATTTTTCAGCATATCCTTGAAGTTTGCAAAGCATTGTTCTGCAGAGACAAATTTTTGCACTTTAAAGCAGTACCAAAGTCTGTATCACTTTGAAGTGTCTAAATCCTATTCTGTATAGACTAAAACTAGTTATATTTACTAGGGGAATATATGATCTACAAAAATATCATATAATCCCAGTCTTAATTGGTATTCTACAAATGATTCTGCATGTTAGGTGATAATTATCCAAGATCTTAGTTTCTAAATTAAAATGAATCACTTGAAGACTGGATTAGGGTTGTTGGAAAGAAGCACTATGCTTCTGCTTTAAAAAACAAAATTTGTTTCAGTTATCACTGAGCAATTTGAGGGGGGTTGCTTTTTCTTTCAAAAAGTGTAAATAGTATTTTCTTTCCTACTGTAGATTTACTTTGCTATCTGAAGATTTAAACATAAATGCAATATAAATGTAATGAATAACAAAATATGATAATCAAAGTATGCGACGCCCAACAGCCCTTCAGTGAATGGGAACAGCAAGCACTGTTTTCTTCAAACTGAGCCACTCAAACAATTTGTAATGAAAACATTATCAATTAAAATACCATCCCACAAGGCTTACCAAATAAACATCAAATTACATCAAGCTGGACAAAAAACCTTGGCAAACATTTATCATCAGTTTCTGAATCTTTTCCATTGGTGCGTTGAATGAAAACGTGGTACTAAATTAACTCCAATCTGTTTTGATTTTGGATAACCTACGCAAAATTTAAAAAATAACGTTCTATGTATAAAATTCTCTTGAAGCAACACCTTAAGCGCAGGTGATTTAGACTTTAGTTTTGTAACTATGATTTATGATTAATTAACACATTACTGATATATCATTACACTGATTTTTATTTAACAAATTACCATCCTAATGCTCAACAGCAAGATCTGAAGAAGATAAATGCAGAAATTTTATACCAACACTAAGGAAGTATTGATTCTGAGCATTCAGACGGAAAAAAAGGTATAAAAAAGAGCAGTCTGACTAACAAAAGCCCCAAATAGCAGATTTTTGTTAATTTCTTTTAACAGAGACTTTTCCTTGTTTTACGCTTTGACAGAAGAGACCAAGACATGTAAATCATGTATCATGTAAGAAAGAAAAAACACCATGACAAAGAATTTCATAGATATCTATCTTTGCTGAAGTGAAAGCAAAATTCTTATGAGGTTCTTCAGCAAGAAATTAATAAAAATATAACTACTGAATTTGCAAAATGAAGAAAATACTACTTACGGTGCTATTCAGATACCCTTTTCTTGTCTGTCTTTGGCACATCTACACTTCTGCTGTCCAATTAAAAGATCTATATATTACCACAACCTTGAGAAGCTGACATTTTTTCCTGCTGCTTGCATTCAGAAGGGTAGCCTACCAACCAACTGCTACAGCAGAATCACACCACAAGGCATCTGCTTCTCCCACAAATGCCCAATGGGAAAAAAATATTCAATATGACACAGAACTCATCTGCTTCTTTTATACTTAAATAAGGGCTACGAGTTGGCTATGCTAAAACAGACAGTATTCATGGAAAGCCTCAGCTTCCTCTTCCTGGACCTGAGGCTCAACTGAAGATAATATTCTCAGCAGAATAATAAGAACAAACAATCACTGAAGACAAAATTAGTTTTTAAATTACTTGGTCTTTGAAGAATGTAGTCTACTATTTTTCAAGAGTTC
>NW_016690248.1:1793778-1904214 GCF_001604755.1 Lepidothrix coronata | reverse complement strand
ACAGAACTTGTTAGAGGAATGTGTCCCTTTTCTAAGGCCGCTTGTGTCTGGGGGAGCTGTATTTCACATAAATTCAGCCACTAAAGGACAAACATACACATCACCAACATTACAATTTTAATATAAACTGAAGCAAGGTCACGAGTCACCCAGCAGGTAATGAACCGATACAAAAGCTGCTTTCAGGAAGCAGCAACTCAAGGCTCCCCTCTTAAGTCCTTACTTGAACAAAACCCCTCTGAAATCAGTGAGGGCCTCATGTAACTGCAGCAGCAGAACCATGCACAGCAAAATGAGAGACCAGATTTACAAACCCACATCGCTCATCTTTCTCCACTCAGTGCAAGAGTATTTGATCCATCCACAACCATTTTTTTCCTATCTCAGCTGCAGCTAAAGCACAGACTACAGTCACATATGCACTGACTGCTCAATCTATACCAACTGGCAACAACCCAAAAGCCCCATAAAAAGCCATATGACCATATCCCTCCTCTATCTCCACCACACAGGCACAAGGATAAAACATAATTTACCAACAGGTCAGTTTTATCCTTGAGGAAGGCTCCATATCCCGAGATTAGAAAATCCTCCACTGGTCAAACACAGCCAACATCTAATCATCCTGTCCTAACTAAGCAAGACAAAGAGAACATAGGGCAATAAATTAACCAACTAAAAAAAAAAAGAAAAAGAGGGGGAGAGACTTGTTTCCAAAGCATTAAATCATCTCTTACAGTAGTTCAAACATTAGCAGTCAACGTTCTTTCAAGGCACTGCCAGGTTTTTTTCCCCACTATAAACTATACCTGATACAAGTATGTTACTCAGCAATAAATAATTTGCTCTGAATTTTCCTTGGAAGCAATCTCTGTCATTTTCTTGCCTTGCTGCATTTAGAACAACAGAGTGAAAAATACTTTTTATTATTATGGTATCAAGAGATTCCAGTCAAATCTGAACTACTCTTCCCAAGCTTGTATCACAGCACACATTACCTTTACCAAAGAGCTCGCAAAACAAGACATAACCAACAGGCATGGTTAAAAAAAGAACAGAAGAGAACAACAAAGTGGCAGAACTACACGCTCCTGTGTTCAAATCTTGGTCACAACATCCACGTTTCAGAAAGTGTTTACCCTTGGACCACAATTACCTCACCTACAATGTTACTAGCATAATTTCTTTTGAGAAACTTTATGCACAGATAGGTTTTTGGCTTTAAACATTAACTCTGAAAGTGCATAGTACCTATGAGGAAAGGAAAAAATGCAAGTACATGGGAAGCAGACACAGTGGATGGTAAAATTCAGTAAGAAATAAAACAATGAGCAGGAACAGAAAGAGCTGTGAAAGGCCTCAGGATAACAGAAACTTGAATTCAACTCAACGAGAGATAAAGACAACTAAGACACCTATGAGGGATAAAGACAACTAAGACACCTACGACGGATAAAGACAACTAAGACACCTACGAGGGATAAAGACAACTAAGACACCTACGAGGGATAAAGACAACTAAGACACCCGTAGAAAGCTAACACAGAGAGCACGGCATGCGAGGAAATATCATCAGTACCAGCACTTTGAAAAGGAGATGGACATAATAAAAGTCAGAAGGGCAGGCAATAGTAATCCAGTGAGAAGTTAAAAGTCTGGATAAACTTTAATAGCAAGGAGAGGCAAAGATCCCAAATCCCAAGGTTTTTATAAGGACTGTCTACATGAATTTAGGAAGTTCAGGTGATTCCCAGACTACGAGAATAAGCAACTAGGACACCCACAAGATCAATGGCACCAACAATTTAACTCTAGAGTGTCTCTGAAGCAAGGATGCCTAAATTGTAATCTACTTTTCCCATTATTTTAGCATCTGTCAGATGTCTCTGGAGCAGCTCAGGTGTGCACAAAGGACCAGGCTGCAAGTTAGATGGATTATCCCAGTGGGGGCAACTGACAGCTGGTCCAATACGCAAAGAGAGAGGGCAATCAGGCGAGCAGAAATATCAGTTGATAACGCAAGGAAAGAGAACCATGTGCCTTGCCAAAAATGTGAGCATCATTTTTACATTTGCTGCAACAAAATCGAGATGTTGCGATCAGGGCCTCTCATTGTGCTACTCGAATCCACAAAAAATACAGTCAGAAAAAATCAGAAAACCAAAAAGTAAAAAGAACAGCAGCAACGTGATTCAACTGTCAGTCAACGTGCACAAAATCGTGTCAAATCAATAATTATCATGGGTTTGAGTTGGCTGGTTCTGCTTTCATCCTTCTCTTTAGGTGCTGCAACCACTCCTCTGAGCACAGGCACCAGCAGCTCAGCAGTACTTAGATGGTTATTCAAGCATTTCACTATATCAAACTGCATACATCAAGGCCATGCATGAACCAGACACGTCCCAGCTTTTAAAAATGCATACAGCTAAACCAGCAGAAACACATGTGTAGATGCACATAAATTATTTAACTCCCAGCTGGTCACTTTAGGTTTCTTTAATAATTTACAACACAATCTAAACGAATTTAACTGAGGGGTCATCCAGTCTGAGATGACAGTATGATAGGGCATAACTAGACAGATGAAGCCAATGAAATTTGCCAGCATCGTTATAATCTGAACCTGTCCAACTGCAGAACGAAGGGAATGACCCGGCTGGATGCTGAAGGCCATGGGTGCTGAAGGTTCCGGCACCTCTTGGATGCTGAGCAGCATCCTACTGAATCACGTCTCAAATAAAAGAACAAGTTTCTGTACGTATCCAGACACTCCCAAAATACATACAGAGCATATTCCCAACCGCAAACCATAAAAACTGATGCACTTCAGTGAGCCTGCAAAGGCTCTTCACACAGCTGCTGAAGGGCTGGATGGTGCGGGATCATAGCATGAACAGTGCCAGACTTCCGAGAGGATGAGCCAGACCCCATCCTGCCGGGAGGGCGCGAAAGCACCTACCACGGCAGCAGCGTTGCATTGAAAGGGTTGTTCTTGAAGGCAGAGGAGAGCTGCACGCGAGTAGAAGACAGCAAGAAGGAAAAGGTGGCGGAGATTTGCTAAATGGGGGCTTTTCCACCTTATTTCCACTGACAAGCTCCAGCACACCCCACGGCGCGCAGCCTGGAGCCGCCACCCGCCATCCCGCAGCCCCTAAACCCGGGAAAGGGGGGAAATCGGCTGCCTCCGTGGAAACCGTCCCGAGTTAGTCGGGACCTCCATCGGTGTCTTACCGCCCCGGTCGTGTCCATCTCGTCCGGGAAGCGAAAAATGAGCGGGGGGAGATGGGCATCGGGCGCCGGCAGCTCTGCCGGGCGGCAGAGGGCGAGAGAGACGGGGACGAAGGGGAGGGAGGGACGGAGAGCGCCGGTCTGGGAAGCTGCGCGGCGCCCGGGGCATCGCGGCGGGGCTGCGGAGGGAAGGAAGAGGCGCAGGAAACTGCAAACTCCGCCGAACGCCCTCGGGATCCCGGCGAGAGGGGAGGAGCAGGAGAAAGGGCTGAAAGAGGGGTCTCCCCCGGGCGCCCCAGCCGGAGAGGAAGGGGGCGCAACGCCGCTCTGCCCCAGACCCCCGCGGGCACCCCCGGGCAGAGGGCGAAGGCAGGAGGCGGCAGCAAGTCCCGGGGAGGAGCGGCCGGCGCTGCCCGCACCGCCACGCAGGTGCACGGGAGCGCAGAGGGGTGCGGGCGGGCAGATGGCGGACCAGGACGGCCCCCAGCCTCCCGCCTGCGACACCGCAGAGACCCGCGGCGAGGGGAAGCGCCTCCGCCGAACTCCCGCTCCGGAGGATGCGGAGAGACGCCCGTCCCTGGACCCTGCGGAGCCGAGCCGGCGGTCCGCGGGGGCGCAGGGCGCGCAGGCGGAGCGGGACGCGCTGACCGCCGCTGCCGAGCTCACCTGTGCGCGGCGCTCCGGCGCGGCGGACCCGCGGGTCGCGGGGGCTGTGCAGACTCTGCCGGGGCTCTCGCTCCCTTCCCCGCCCGCCCCCCGCGTCAGCGGCGCGCCCGGACCCGGCGACCGCCCCCCGCCCCGGGCGCCATGGAGCGCGCGGAGCCGGCACCGCCCACCCGCCGGCACCGCGGGCAGCCAATGGGCGCCGCCGCGGATGGCGCCGCTCATTGGCTGGGCGGCCTGTCGCTCTCCTCGGCCGCGGCTATAAATGGCACTGTCTCGCAAGCCCTCTTCAGCAGCTGCGGCGGGAGCTGGGTGGGGGCGTGTTCGCGGCGCGGCGCTTTCCGCAGCGCGTCCCCTTTTTAGGTTGTGCTTTTGGGGGTGTATGGTTTCGGGAGAGCCCCAGGAAAGGCTTGGCGGCGCCAGCACTTGGGCGCTCGTTCCCTGTGGTCAGCTGCAGGAGGTGCATCCTGAACTTGTCTCTCCTGAGGGCCGACCCCTGGCCTGCTGTGTGAGGGTTTCTCCCTCTGCCCGTCAGTGCCACACGAATGACGTGTCTCGGTGCCCCGTATGACCCGCTTGCTCACAAGTGACAAGAAGTCATAGTCGTGAATTTCACGTTTGAGTTCACACCGTGCTAATAAACGCCTCCTAGAGCTGTTTGAAATAAAGAGCAGCTTGTTGCTTCACACCAGTAAATGAATCCTCTGTGCTTTGTCCCGTTGTGGGGAGGGTGTTCTCCTGGCAGTGGTTTATGGGCCGCCCACGAAGTGGTTACACAGGTACAGCTTTGGGGGTGTGAGAGTGAACTCAGTTTCCTCCAGAGGTTCCTTAAGTGCGACCAGTGAGAAAGTCGGGGCAGCTTTGCTCTATGGGTTGATTATTTAGAGTTGTGATATTTCTGTTCTGCAAGTAATCCCCTATCTTCAGTGGTTGCTTTCATGTGTTCCTGGAATTCCATGCATCTTTTAGGGTCTGAAAACTCCCATTAAAATCAAACGGCACCCTCAGCACAGGGTAGGATCCGATCTACCTCACAGGAGCTGTGCTCTTGTCACATGGTGCTAACTGGTTGGCAGTGTTCAATCCTTCTGACAGATTTAATTGTTTCCCCTTTTCTTCTGGTCTTCCACCTAATTCAGATAAAGCCCATAGTACACATTTTCACTCTCCATAGAATTATAGAATCATAGAATGGTTTGGGTTAGGAGGAACCTTAGAGACCATTTAATTCCAATCCCCCTGCCATGGACAGGGACACCTTTCACTAGACCAGATTGCTCAGAGTTCCAACCAGCCTGCCTTGAACACCTGCACAGATGGGGCATCCACAACTTCTCTGGGAAACCGTGGATATTTACTCTCCATTAAGGCTATTATGCTAGATATAGTGGGATAGTTCCCCACTAGAACTTTAGAAACTGTGGAAAAATCTTACTAGTTATTCTGTCTGAAGAGTGACATTTAACAAGACTCCATATGCTTTCATTTTTTCTTACCAATGCTTCAACACATTACAGTAGCTTTACACATTCGGGTGCCTGCACAGTAGCCCCTCAGTGATTTTGTTGTCTTTCTCAAAGATCACGAAGAGGGGCTGGTGGCAACTCAGGCAGAGCGCAAAAAAGAAGCTCAGGAAAAGTTTGCAAGGTCTTGATACTCAGGCTGTTCTGTGATTTTTTTCATTGAGTGATGAGAATTCATTATACAAATGTGTGCTTCAATCCCCCCTTTTGCAAAGAAGTGGAATGGAGTGGATTTTTTATTGAAAAACATATTCAGCACAATAACTTTCAAACAAAACTTAGAGCATGCACATCCTCATCCACACAGACACATCTATAGCAGAATTTTCTGTAGAAATCCCAACAAGCTAAAAATATTAAAGGCACTATTGTTTGCATCTAATAGATTAGTGTTGCTTAGGGATATGAATTTTTGCATTTCTGTGCTGGAAAAAAATCCTGGCAGAGAAATTTTCACATAAAAGTTCTTTTGTTGGGAGAGCTTAGTCTGCTGAAGAAAAGACTGGGTTACAAGATGAGTATAATGACAGTTATTTCACGAGAACTATCTGAGCCTTCATACTTTTTGTCCTTTCACTGATTGAATGTTTGCATTAGGAGGGTTTACCGACTGCAGCTTGACAGTATCCAATTAACTATTAATTTCCCCAAACAATAGAGTAAGTGTAATGTGATTGTTTCTCTGACATCTCCCCTTAAGTTAGTTTCTTGAGAAATAAGGCAAAGTTCAAGATAGAAAAAAAATCAACATTGCCCCCATCTGACCTACTACAGCAATAATCAAATGCCTCTTGGCATATTCCACTGCTTGATGCATGGACAAAGTGCACAGTAAAGGAAAATGCTGCAGCTGCCAATGGAAAGGAGTTGGGGCTATTTGGCTGGCACACTAAAATGTTGCTTACTTCTAGTGAGGGTGGCAGCCTCCTTTTAGGCCTGAACAATATTTAATGCAGGCAAATTTATGAATTCTTTCTTCCTACCGAGTTATTCATCCATCCTGAACAGCCACTGCTGTTCAACTGGAGCATCAGTCTGAAATGAGAGAAGACTAAGCACTCCCAAACTTCCAAAGTTGTGTTTAAATGCAAGTGTTAAGGTGCAAACACTATAACAACCCATAATGGAGGAGACTTCAGGGGTGAAGTGTTTTAAAAATATGGGAAGCTTAAATCTTTAGTGTTCCAGCTTTGCTTGCTGGAATAAAAAGAAAAAAAAAGACCAAGGAGATGGCAATTCTCTACCAGCAGGAAATAAAAAAAAAACAAAACCACAAAACACAAAAGAGAAATACATAATCATATTTCAGTAGATGGAAAATTTCATGCTGGTAAATTTTTGCTAACGTATTACGTAAATATCAGAGAAAACACAAAGTGGCAAAAGATGCTCCAGGCCTGCTGTAATTTCACATATGCTGCAGTGGCTGTTTCTGGCACACCTGGGCAGTCAACTTCTACAGGGCTGTGTGGTTGTTGCCATTCATCAGATTTGGAGCTTGTTTTATCCAGGCACTTTTCCTGACTTCTTCAGAAGCACAACACTGTTGTCCTTGCATTTCACTGTGCTTGTGTTCTGGCTTTCTCAGGCACTGGGAAAGACGTAAAAAAGGTAGAGGTGCTTGGCAGTGGCAGCAAAAATCTAAACAGTTGTTTGGCTTAAAAATGGCCATCTGAAAATTGTCCATATCTCCCGACTGAAAATTGAGTCCTCTCTCAGAGACAGGATTTATTCCCAGCCTGCCACTTAACCTTGTTTTTTAAGAGAGCAAATGCCTCTCAGTGTTTCTACCTCTATTTCACCTCAGTTTTGCTTTTTTCAACTCTAAGCCTTTCATGACCAAATCTTTGTTGCTGAGCACCTCGCTCAGTGAAGCTGTGTTTCTGCTGGGCCTTTCCCACACTCCTATATCAACAATAAACAAATACACCCAGTGTGTATCATGGAAGGACTGGCCATGGTTGCCCCCTGCCCCTGCAACTGGTCTATGCCCCAGGCTGTCTCCTGCATAAGGACACATGCCATCCCTACAGCACATGAGGAAAGGAAAAGCCATCTGCCCTTCAACCACTTTTTTAAACCTGGTGTGCTGAGGAGCTGGGCTTGAAATCATGGCACAGCACAGGGCAGACTTGAGGCCTCACCTGGTACCCTGGCTGGGCAGGAGACCAGGCTCGGGAAGGGAAGGGAAGACGAAGGGAAAGGAAGAGAAGAAGAAGGGGAGTTTTCCTATCCTCTCCCTATGAGTAGGTAAAATGGTGTGTGCATGACAATACAGAATGATTTCCCATCTCACAGAGATTTCATACTCATGCAAATTCAGATTTCATCACAGTTTTACATACGTAAGCTGAACCAAATGAATGGTTCAGTGGCTGAGCTAGTTTGCAAAATACAGTTTCTGGTTTGTACTGTTGTAAACTTATTTTACACACAAAACTGCGAGATGTAGAGTTTGTGTATTAATGTGTGACTTATGCAGCACCTGTTGTAGTGCTAATACTCAACAAGGAAAGGGACATTGAAAATTTCATTAAAATATGATTGTAGATATGAATTCTTAGTAGACAAAAAATGCCACGTTTAGGTAATCTGTATTCAGTCTTTTCTGTGCCTACATTATGAAATAATCTTCTGCTATATGTTATGCTGCTGCTTTTCCACACACAACTGTGTCTCAGTAAGACGTCAGGTGTGATGGTACCATTCTTTACTAATAGGTAAATTTTTGTTCCACTTTAACAAGAGGTGGGAGAGAGAGCAAGTAATCTGTCCAAGAAGTCTTTTGGGGAGGTAGGAACAGAGCTTGATCTCCAAACTCATAGAATCATAGAATCGGTCAGGTGGAAAAAGACCTTTAAGATCATCAAGTCCATGTTTCTTTACCCTCACCCTCACATCACTGTCATTTTATTCTCTGTCGACATTCTGTTTAGCTGCAAATGCCTCTGCCATAAGCTCAGAGGTGATGAACATTTACATTTATTCATCTCCTTCTGAAGGCAGAGGCTTTTAAATGCATTTGTACTATTACATAAACATGAACCTGGAAACTGTGAAGTTCATATTGTGCCAATATTGCTGTTGGTAGCTGAGGTCCAGTGCCTGGGTAAAGAGCAGTCAGATACAGTTAGTACTGAAGAGATAGTCCAAGCAAAAGGAAATCACATTAAGAATTAAGGATTTTGATTGCCAGCTCATTTTCCACTTGCCTACTTCATGGTACCTCTCTTCTACAATTAAAAGAAAAATTTTCAGGGAAATTCTGATAACTAGACTTCACACTTTGGACATCATCACTGTGAGCAAAACACACTGTGAAGATGTCTCCTTTAACTTACCTTGGGGTAACTTGGTGGATGGTCCTCTGGCGTCTGGGAATCTGCAGTTAAAGGGAAGTCTGAACTAGGTCCTCAGCAAGGGTAGGTTTCTGGTCTTCTTCTGAAGGTCTCTTTCACTGTTTCCTAGCAAAACTAAATATAGGTTCAGACAGCACAGGGAAAGAATCCAAGGCAACTTGCAAGGCTAAAATAAGGTATTTTAGAAGGGTCTGTCAAAATCCAGAACGTTGCCTCACTAGTAGAAGTTTTGAGAGAGATTGTGGCTCCTCTATAACTCTTAATTACTTTGTGCAGAATTGTTATGAACTATAAAGATTTTCTAGCTCCACCCACTGCAAATGCTCAAATACCTGATTAATGGACATTTAGGGCTCTAGTATATTTTCCAAAGATGTGGAAATTTGTAAAACCTGAGCTAAAATCTGCAAAACCAATGCAGATCTAACCTTATGACTGCCAAGAGACACAAACTACAACTTTATACTCCAGACTTCTGGCACATGCTCCCTGCCAAAGAGTGGGCTGGTTGCACATTAGTCTTTGCATCACTGTCTTTGTCTCACCTCTCCTCTTGTCTAACCCAGCCTGCCTCTTCTTCACCAATCCTCCTTCCCACAGGAAGATGAGGTTATGCAGGACATGGTTCAATCCACTTTGTTAGAACCAGATATTAAGGAGTCAGAACCAGATACCAGACTATTGGCTAAAATATAACTCTGGGGCATGTAGCTCCCTCCTGTTCTTGCCCTGTCACCCAGCAGATGTCTGATCAGTGAGTGTCTCTTCCTTCCACTGCTGACTGAAGGGCAGATGTGGACATCTTTTGCAGACCAAACTGCAATAGAGCATTTGCTGCCACATCCCTTCACTTTATGCTCTGTTTCTGATGGGGGTCAAAAGCCTGAAAAAAGCCACATTATGACAAGAGCTCTGCAGATGGAGGAGCAAGAGGAAAGCTTCCTGTGCTTCCTTGCACTGACCTGATCTCTTTCTTTATAGAGGGAGAGCACTAGGATGAACTTGGTCCACATGAAGGGAAGAAGAAACAGATTCATGAGCACCTTGATGAAGCATGATCCTGCAGCATTGTATCCTTCTAATCATGTCTGCTCATCAACTTACCTAGTCTAAATTTCACCCTGAACAGCATATTCACTGTGCATATCATTCCATACCACAGCAGGACCATGGACCAGCTGACTCGAATCCAGTCCAGGGAGGATGAGAGCTGTTATTTGAACCCAAGGTGTATGCCAAAGTGATTCTTTCAGCTGCTGATTTGGGAAGGGAAAATAAGTAAGCGAATTATATCTTTAAACCCCCTTGCTCGACTTACCTATGGTACGTATCATTAACTTGTATCCCTCCAAGACACAGCAAGTGTCAAGACAATCCCTGTTAGCCTGTGAACTGCAGAACTGAAAATAACTATCAAAGCCACTCTCCATTTAAACTAGCAGAGCTGTTGCTCTGCTGTAATGAAAAGATTTCATGCTTTGCCCTATCACAGCAGGGATCCAGGCTGTATTAAGTCATTCTCGCTGGCCTTAAAGGCTTTAGTGATGTTTCTTTCATTTGAGTGTTATCTTTCTGCCAATTTACAATCCCATCTCCTCCCCAAAAAGCAAACCTGTAGTTATCCAAGCAGTAGTGGAGGATGATATGTGGCAAGGAAAACAGATAGGACAGGACCAGTCTTCACAGCATTTAGAAATAATGAGTGCAATTTTCCAGGTCTTAGGACTTTTTAGACCGTGGCTTTAGGAAAAGGAGAAATGAACCTTAAACAGGAGCCCTAACTGTACAGCTGGAATACCATGAAAGTAGCAACAAGCTTCACTGCTGCAGCTTTAACAGGCAACAAAAATCACAGTAATAACATAAGAGCCTTGGGACTATCAGGCAGCTCCCTCCCCCAGGAAGGACACTGAGGACATATATTTTTTAATGAAGCAGTGTATTTCTTTCTTCACCAATTCAAAAGAAGCTTTAGATTCCCATCTCCACATGCAGACTAGGTGTTCGGCCTCCTCTAAATTGCCTGCAGATTACTCTCCTGGCAAACAATGGGAAAGTAGCAGTTTAAGAACGATGTGTTGACATTGTATTTTATTCCCAAAAAGTACTTTTCATTATGATAGCTCTTAGTGTGATCCCACGTGCTGTGCAGCCACGTGGGCAAATGCTAATTCCACCCACCAAACGTGCAGGTAATGAGAGTGAATGGGATAGGGGTCAGGGGCAGACTCCAGTCAAAGCCATTAAGTACTGCTGGCAGATGGAGCACACTGAGCAGTTGATAAACCCTTTCTGAGGCTTGTACCGTGTCGGTGATGAAGAGTTTGATAACTGCAACAGCTATACCAGTAGCATATTGCATGTCATGCATAATACTGCTGTTATTCCCATCCTGAGAGAAACAGAGCTGTAACAAATGACAAGGTTGACATATGCAGAATCATTTGGTTTTTAAGGTGATTACAGGCTACAGAGCTAGGCACACGTGTACTGACATGTTCCAAGGATGACTCCTGTTTATGGATAATTGAACCTTGAAACCATCAAGGGCTGAGTGTTGTCCCTGACCACCAGAGCTGAAGGGGGAAAAATGCAAGGACAAACCAAAGAGTATTACAATGGGCTTAAGTGAAGTGGACTTGTGTGGAAAGCCATGACTTTCCTCCCTGTCTCTCCCATGCTGCAGGATGTGTCTCCTCTTCCCTCTGAATTTAGGTGAGGTTGCCAGGTGCAAGAGTATGAGCCCAGAGCTGGCCTTGTTCTCCAGGGAGCACAACTGGGATGGTATGTGGTTCTTGGAAGAAACACATACCACCTTTGTGCAGAGTGTAGCTGCAGCCTGGCCCTCAGGCTGTGCTTACCATTGTGCCCATCTTGTTTCATTAGAACCTGTTTACATTTTTAATACTGTATCTGCTGCTAATTACAGCCCAACAATACTAACCCAGTGTGCAAACAAGGCCATCATCTAAGTATTGTTTTGTGTAACCAGAATGCTGGGGTTGCAAACATTTGCATAATGTTTAATTATTTAGTCAAAACATAAAATTTGTCTTCCTCTCAAAAGCATTTTTGTGAAATGTCTCAATAAATAAACACCACTATGTTTATTAATAGCAGGGAAGATTCATAAAATGTATTAGTCAGAAAAAAGCAAATAACTGCATCTTGCTAGAGTAATCAAAATATGCCACTCCAAAATAAGTCCCCAAGCATGGCAAACACCAGCATGAACTTCTTTGTGCAACAAAGCAGAAGACAATTAAAAGCGTAACAGTTCAGCAGCTGTACCTTGGAGGGGTCAGGAAGCCAGAATTCAATGGCTTCATTCACTCATTAATCAATATATAACATTTTGAGAATACTGACTCAATTATATCGAGTCAGCTGAAGTGAGCCTTGTAACTATAAAAGGTAAAATTTGGGGTCAGCTGGAGGGCCTGAGGAAGGCGTCTGCAGGCTCCTGCTCCAACATGCTGCCCATTGGAAGGTGTCAGGGCCATGCCCCAGGTGACAGGCCCATGTTTGCACCCCTAACGTGGGACCTGGGAGCAGAGGTGCTTCTTCATGGAGTTCCTCTAGGCAGTACTTAACAGGCTGAATAAAGCAAAACGGGATCTAGTAAAGTAGCCAGAGGTGCATAATAAAAACATCTGCCTTGACGGCACAGGAAAGGAGTTCCTTCTGCAGCATTTCTGCACCGTTGCTTGCTGATAGGGAAGAAGGGCTGGCTCTGACTTCAGTTGTTTTGGTGTGTAAATAGAAAAATTCCCCTAAAATAAATTGTCAGAGTCAGGGTTGAAGTTGCTGAATGTGTCAGGGCTGGTGTCCCAGCACCGCTCAAGACCAAGAAGTTCTTTCAAGCAAGTAAAACTCACAGGCTGCAGAGGAAGAGACAGACATTGGACTCCAGTTTGATCAAAACAGTTTCTGTGCCCAAGTATAAAAGCTCCAAATTGTACTGGGTTATTTGAAGGGAAGGCAGAATTCAGGACCTGAAATTGTTTCTTAATTAAAGAAGCAATTGTCCACTAAATTAGGAGGAAGTATGTCTTACGTCTTATGTCCTGGGAACAAGCATTCACGTCTAAAATCAAATATTTTAGTAATTTGAAATTATGAGCTTGCATATCAGAGAAGCATAAAATTAAAAGGTTATTTCATTTTATTTAGACAAGATGGAGGTTTTTATTATCTCTTTTAAATTTGACTTTATACTTCAGTTGTATTTCAATAATGTTATGCAAGAAATTAGCCTCATGTCCCTCTGCCCTCTCTGAAACTTGTCTGTTACTTGCTAACAAGAATTCCAAATTACTCAAGCCAATTTCTGAGACATGCATATAGTTAAGAGAATCCCTTTTTGTCCATCAATTATGTAAAAGCTGCTGAGGAAACCAACTCTTCTCCTCCGATATCCTTGGTGTAACTTCCAAGACTCAGTCTGAGTGTTACTGTTCTGTGGCTCTGTGCCAGGGTCATGTCACACAGGAGCTGGAGAGGGGATGGCTTACTTTGGTAGCTGGGTTTGGGGAGGTGTTTGAGCAACGGAGTAAAGCAAATGGGGAAAACAGCATAAGTCTACCAGCTTAAATAACCACCCTCTGCTTTCCCCGCATGAAAACCTAAGCCCACATAAACAGGCTCTGACAGCCAACGCTGCGTTTTTGCTAAGCCAAAGCAAAACCCTCCTTCCCATCCTGCTTTAGGGAAGTAGGTCACAGTAAAATCTGCCTCTCCGATCTCTTGTCCATGATCACAAGGTAAGATAAATTATACCCTCATATTAACTGGGGAAATTGTGGCTTGAAAAGGCAATTCAAAGTCTCAGTGTCTCTCTGGAGAGCAGCTGACAGCACCATCCACCATCAGAAGTGCCTTGCAACCCACTGCCCCGGGCTGCTCGTGCTCTGCGCTCCACTGACCGACCGAGCTCAGTAGCTGGCTCTGATGGTGGGGAAATACAGGCACCCCTGGGTGGCAGGTGGCTCTCTGCAGGCTGCTTCAGCACACCTGGAAAACAGAGAATCACAGAGGAGGAAGCAGCAAAGAATTCCCTGCTGAGGCGGAAAGGGTCCTTCCATTATCTCTAGCTTCAACTTCTTTTCTTTGCATTGCTTTCTTTTCCTTGTGAGACTGTAACACTGCCATATGCAGGCTGTGCCCACCACAGTGCTGTGCTGCATAAAAGCAGGGGCAGCACATCCGGTGTCGTGAGCATGTCCTGTGAGCGCTGGAGCTGGATTTACTGCACTATTGAACCACCCAGGGGTTTGAAGGAGCATATGAGCAAGCTTTGCAGTGCCACAAGGTTGGGGTAGAGGAAGTGACTCATGACACTACTCCTCTTACTTGGGAGTCTTCTGTGGTTCAAAATAAAGGCACGAACCAAACCACAGGCTTCATTAGGCAAAAAGCAATCCCTTCTGTGTACTTGAGGTGACTGCTGGAGGAAGAGGCAAAGGAGTTAAAAGAAAGCGAGTCTTGTTTAAAGGAGTGGCTAGATGGGGAAGATGATGTCTGTTTTGCCTGGACAGGCTCAGGACCTTATTCTGCTGCCTCGTCTGCAGGCAGCCTGCCCATCAAAATTATCTCCGGTGCTGAGTGCAGTGAGGACGAGCCAACAGCTTATTAAATAGGAGTCTGTGTTATTTCTGCAGAGAAAGGTGGCTTTTATTTTCCTGAAGGGTTATTAACTGAATTCTTCTCGTCGTAACTCCGCTTGTTTTTCTCTGCATTTTCCAGACCATTCTCCTTGTTTCTTCATTGTAGGCAATGGTTTGCAGGGGTTTACTGGTAGTCTTGTTAAATTTGGGGCAGTGGGAATAAAAATAATATGAAAATCAGGTTTCTTTGTGAGACACGATCACCAGAGCATGAGTTTGGGACAAACTCGGCTCTGCAGTTCAGCGACTTCCAGTTTCTGATACAGTGTTGAAATCTTTACAGCAGCTTGGGCTGCCACTTGCACAAACAGTCCTGTGACTGGAGTTGGAGACCAGAGATATGTAACTAGTTGCCTCATCTCAACATGGTCTGGTACCCACTGCTGGTTGGGGAGGGCAGCACAGATGGTGGTTTGCAAGAGGAGGGGCTTGCTGGGTTTTTCTGCCTTCTCACCATCACTGAAGGCACCATAGTTTTCCGTGGCCTGGCCCAAGAGCAGCATGAGTGACCCGTTTGCTTTGTCATCTCAGAGCTGCCAGCATGGGTGACAAGTGACAGTGTGGAAGCCATGTGCTGATAATCATTGCAGGACTCATTGGTGCAAAGTGCCCTTTTTTAGTAGACAGTGAACAGAGAATTCTTTCTTTTTCCTTTTTTGCAATTAGAAGTTTCTCAGGAAGAGCTGACTCTCAAAGGCAGAGTAGTAATTTATGTGTCAATTCTAAACTTGAGAAATCAAACCATATTTGGGGAAAAAAGGGAACTACTTGCAACCATTAGTTAAGATACCACAATATCTGGCTCAGCATCCTTGAATAGACATCAGTACAATTATGAACCTAAAACATATACCATTTCATACTTATTTGTATAAGTAAACAAACAAAGCAAAAAGAAATCAACAATAAAAGTACTCAATGTGAAGGTGTGTGAGATGGAAGGAAGAAAAATTACTCTCTATCACTTTGCTTCAGTAATATCTTACATTCTCTTAGTTGCATTCCTAACAGTTTTAAGAACTGTTTGGGATCAGAGAGTGATTTGGTATCCTGGAGAGGGAAATAGTTCAACATGCCCTGAATGATCTCCATTTAAGCTGCCATAGGTGAGCTAGAGTGGTTTTCTTCTGGGAATACAGCCAGTGTAAATAGAGAGTTGGAATCTGCAGCAAAGGTGCTGCAGGATACTGCAAAGGAAGAAGATGTGAATAGTCTGTGAATATGTGTACCATCAGTCCCCAGCTTCAAAGTGTAACATGATGCTGAGAATTATTTGGGACTAATAGTCCATAAAAAAATCTTTATGTGATATTATTTTGTGAAGTCAGACAATAAATGATCCCACACTATAAAACCTCCATGATTCCTGCCACTTACTGAGCATCTTGGCAAACACTGAATGTGAGCCTGAGACCTGTGCCCACTTGGAACTGAAATGCCTTCTCCTACAAGAGTTAATCCCATGTAGCCACATTGTGCAGGATCACACAGGGCTACATTTCCCCCTAGGGTCTTTAATGATGTGCAGCACTGCCCAGTGTTCACAAATGGATTTATTTTTTTTGACTCTGTAACAGTACAAAGTTATCTTCTAAACACAAACACAAAATCCTGTAATTAAACTTTTGTTACCCACAGCAAAGTGCTCATCATGTATACCAAGCAAACATTTTGGCAAGTTTATTGTGCTCCTCGAGACTAAGAGGGAATTAATGGCATTGCAAAATTACAGCAAGCTGCTTCCTATGCTGCTGCTGGATATTTTCACAGGCAACAAAATTAATTTTGAAAAAATGCAACAGATTTGGTAAACATTTTTACTGTCAAAGGCACCAAAGTGCAAAACACCATATCAAAGTAAAGGCCAGGGGGATATTTGGCCTTAAAAAATTATTGCATATCGCTGTCTATTAAAAATTATTTAGTATCAATTTTTCATTTAAAATTACTAAACATTAGGATAGGTTAGGATAATCCAACAAGTAAACTGCATAAATCATGAAATTTAGAGGTTTTGCACTGAAAGACGGCTGATAGACAATTTCATTTGCATTGTGTGAGGCCCTTCACCCCTGGGAAGACACCTTGCTTGTTAAACAGAAAGCCAAAGATGTCTCATGCAGCACTTCTGGGAGAGGAAACTTCTATTTTTCAAGTCCATTTTGTTGTTCTTTGACTGTAATTGCAGCTCTGTTAGTTTATGTGCATGAGTCATGAACAAAGGGTGAATTTTTACATTTTATTTTCATTAGATGTCATGTTCCAACGGTATATATCGCAGCTGCATGAGCAAAATGGATCAGCTGAGTCAGTTATATTGCTTCGCCATTGGAAAAGTACAGTGACGTCCTCAGGAAAGCTGATCAGATCTGAAAGGCTTTTCTGGTGGTACTGAATGTGAAACAAAAATCACTGTTCATACAGAGGAGAGAACTACATTTGTGTTTCCATCTTTCCATTTTCACAAATGAGCCATTTGACCAAAGAAGAATACATGGGCTCTAAAACTATTTCCTGTCTACCTGTTGACAAGACACCGAGAGCAAGTCCTACCTGCATGACCCTTTCACTTAGAAATCTGGGTACAAACCAACGCCGTGAGAAAATAAAAATTCACCTGGCCATCATATCAGAGGTTTAAGTAGGCAAGTGTCTTTGCTTGCACAAAGGCAAGGCACATTGGCAGTGCTAAGAGAACGTGAAGAAGACCAGTGACATTGCCTGCCAAAGACACTCACAATATCCCAAGCCAAGGCCCCACTTTTTGTGTTGAGCAGCATTTGATGGGTTTTGTCTTCCACTTGTTTGCCTGTCTGCATTCTGAAGTCAATTAAACCTATGGTGTCTACAACCTCCTGTGGCAATCTGTTCCAATGTAACTCTGCATTGTGTGAAAAGAAGCACATCATGTTACTGCTCCTCTGAAGCACATTTTGAGACACTTGAACTGGTCCGTAATTATGGCAGAATTGGTCAAGATCCTGAGTTTGTTTCTGGTAGGCCTGAGCAGCCTGTGGGGCTGCAGTCCGTTCCCCTGAAGGTCAGATGATGGTCATGGGCTTGTAGGAATCCACAATGCTGGGTGTCACCTCTCACAGCAGTCATTCTCACCCACTTGGCACTGAAAACATGGAAGTGAGTCAAACCACCAGAAACCCTAAGGCAGCAATACTTGGACCTCATCACAGTCAATGGCAAAATTGTCCAGCTGATGGTTCCTGCCTCAGCATGCTCCCAAATCTAGATCCCAAATGGCACAGGAGGTGTAGGGCAGGTGTGGCACAGGGCTGTGCTCCATGAAGAGCTGGTCGTCCATTCACCTCCTCACCTTGACATGTCTGCAAGGGAGCTGGACACGGGACTTGTTCCCCTTGAGATAGTGCAGGGCTTACCACGATACCTCTGCCTTTCACCTACATTATTCCTGAGCATCTCTCTATGAAAATAGGAGACAGTCCAAGAGATTTCTACTCTTCCCCATACACTGCACAGGTCATGCTCCAGGAATTCAGTTGTGATTCAACACAGTTTTAATTGTTTTAAACAGGGAGGAAATTGTAAGGAGACAGACCGTACCTTTAACTACATTTCCTGGAAACAATGTGCTTTTTTCATGGGGTGACAATAACTAGAGAATACAAATTTGGTCTTTTTTAATATAGTATATTCCTTTAATACAGAAACTATTTGGTTTTTTTCAAGATTGCTACAAAAGGTAACACCATATCTTAAAATTACACTTTATGCTAATTAGTTATTTATTACAGAAAGGGTGTTTTGGAAGGACAGGGAGTTAAAGATGGTTTTTATTGTATCTGAAAAATGTGCCTTTTTCCACTGTAGGTCCTAGAGTATGATTTGAATACCACAAAAAAACCCAAAAGTCACTTGAAATAAAGGATGCTTGCTCGTGGGGGAGCAGTGTGGAAGTTTTTGCAGAACCAAACTTCAGATAGTTGAGCCCAAGGTTGCACGTCCTGTAATTAACTTCCTATCTGTAATTAAATTACTATTTCTGGTGTGGATCTGTTTAACAGAGAGCTGTCTTGCGGCTTCTGATTTCAGTGGGTATCCCACACTGCTTTCTGTGATCTGCAGGAAGGAGAAAACCCTGGGACACCTGGCAGAAACCTGTTTTGGTGAGGACCACTGAGAGCTGCTGTGATGGGCTGGAGCAGGTCTGTGCAGATGCCCCATCAGGCCTCCAGCAGCCGTGCAGGCGGATTTCGGCAGTGATGCAGGCTGACTGTCTTTGTCCAAAGGCCTTGACAAACAGAAAATTTGTTTTCCCTTCTGGTATTTTCAATGATGAAAGACAACCTGACTGAAAACCTTTAGCAGTGTGTTGGATATTCACATGCTCAACTCTCTGTTTCTTTATTCATTACAAAATGTTGTTGTCATTACCGAGAGGCTTGGGTTTTCCTCCCCATCTCTGAGGAGAAGACAAGGTTTTGAAATTGCAAATCCTATATTTCCTATAATGTGACAACAAGAACAAAATTACTGATACAAACATAAATAAAGCCAGGGAGTACAGTACTAATACAGGAATATTCACCCATGAAATGCTTGCCTTAGCAGTGGGGCATCACAGGGTTTGTCCTTTGCTTCTTTAACTCACAGGGGGGTCTTAAAATATGTTCAGAGTGACTTTGGTCAATCAGCAACAAATGATTTATATTGTCAATCTCGTTAAACAAGTGGAAGTGAGGAGCCTAGGAGACTTCATGAGTGGGAGTCCCAAACTGGTGGGGGAGATTCAGGTCAATGAGCATGAGAATGTTATATAAAGGTAGTCAAGTACAGACGTTCTATCTGTATGTTACTGATTTTTATTGAGAAGAATTAAGATTATGTAGGGGATGTTATGTGAAGCTGACACTATGATGAAATTCACAGTTTTTCCAAGAATTTCAGTTTGGACTTTAGTTCAAGGATTTTCAGTTCTTAATTAAATTCATATTGTCCATTGCTACTAATACCATCCTCCTAACTGATTACAAAGCTTTCACAAAAAGGAAAGCCAGTTACAACCAGATAAATTCATGTAGGAAAGCAACTGTGAATGCACTGCTGAGCTTCCAACTGCAGTTCAGTTTCCTTACTGCTCACTTGCTTGCAAACATTGTGCAACCAAGGTTGCTCAGAGAAGGAAACGAGGAATTTTTATTCTTGGTCACGCATAAATGTGGGTATTTGTGCCTCCTGAAATGTAACCCAACCCCAGAAACTGCACCATCAGCTCAGCCAGGTAAACACACCGCTCGGGCAACACGTTTTAATGGAGCACTTGCTAGCAGCTATTCGTGAATACCACCATGGGCCTAACAGCTTTGGTAGGAAGTGTGTCAGGCGATTCCTGTGAAACACATCCACAGAATCGGGCTGTCAGTGCACAGTTTGTAAATGTAAACAGAGAAACCCATAAGAAATGGAATTTTCCCACAACAACAGAAGTTCAGCAAAGTTTAACAAAGATCCTGTTTTGATGCAAACATAATTAAAAGCAGAAAATGCAGGAAATACGTAAGGCAAAAGTTTTATTTTCCAAAGTATAAGTACATCCTTAGCATAACCGAAGTAATCCATTGCCATTGCAATCCTGATTGCTAAAAAGTTGAAGGTAAACTTTTTGACTGCACCTATTGCACACTTTCTCCACAGCTGTATAATAAAATCCTTCTTCCATATCAAGAGATTCTTCACTGTGATTAGCTGGTATGTAGAAGTTCAGTTAAGTAGTTGACTTAATTATGAAAGATGCTATTTGTTTGCATCATTCTATTTTATAATCTGCGGCATATCACTCCATGCTTGGGATTTCTTTTTGGCCAGTTCCATCCACGATGGCTCATCTGGAGCAGCATTACTAGCTTTCTTCAAGTGGCCTATTTCCTCCTTATCCGCCAGTGCAGGTGATGGAGCTACTGTGAATAAAACACATGGGCATTTTACACTTGCTTGCTGTGCAGCTAAACACCCGAGCTCTTTTACTAAATACTTTCCATGCATTGCCCTATAGTAGAATATCTTTACATTTCACATGGAAGCTTCTTCTGCAATAAGTTATTGAGGAAATTATCATTTTGTACTCTAAGTAATACAGTGTTTTTCTTATCACTAATATCTTTTGATCCCTAAATTTACCAAAACACAACATGATGACCTGGATTCCTTGCTGGGCCCTGTGTTAACTCCCAAGCCAAAGAACAGAGTCTTTTCATTAGCAAAAGCATTCACTTGCAAAGTCCTTCTTTACCCAGCATCCAACTCACAGGAATTTTATACCTTTCTGCCTTCTTTCAAATTTTAATTTACCAAAGAGATGTACAAAGTTATTGTGGGAGGACTAATGGTCAGACAGTTTGTTATCACATCATTTCAGCTCGCTGAGGAAGTCACATTAAAATTGAATGCTATTGAAAATATTTTTGCTTACATTTTACAGTGGGATGGTGCCTTTGGGTCCCCATCCAGTAAAATGGCCTAGCATTCTCAATTCACCTTACTCGAGTTTTGGCTACTCCTTGTTACTCTTTTGTTTGTAATCAAACTTGTCAGAAGAATATGCCACCGGATAAAACCGCAGATGTTAGAGCTGAGAAAACTCTCTGAGTTTTCATCTGGCTGATGTGGGGCTGAGGAGGAGATTAGGATCTAGCTCCTATTCCTTTTGCAGCACACTCAAGCACACTTTTCTGACAAGGTTGTGAGATAACAGCCGACATTTTAAGCATTTTGTTTCCTACCAGGGACATAATGTGAAAGTGAACTGGTTCTCAGCAGAGGCTCCTTCACTTCAGACTTTGTGTCTTTCCCCTGCTCCTCAGAAGCGGTTTTAGCTGCCAAGTGGGATGTTTTGCTCCATTGTTGCTTCACTGACCCCTAGGCACAGAGAGGGATAAAATCTAAGTAATGCAGGGAGAATGAGTCCAGTTTGGAAGAACACAAGCTAATGGAGTGGATGTGGTGCTGGCCACAGTTCAAAACACATCGGTCCCAGTCCTCTCCCTTGGGCTGATACCTGTTCAGAACGTTCCAGTGGTTTCACGTTAACGTCCATGATACTCAAATTTACAAATTAAAACTATTCATCTGTATCTCTTATTCATAATGGTATCTATGAGTAAGTAAGTATAGTCTTCAATGCAAAATGTATTTCAAGTCCTTTACACATCTCTGCTAGCATATACAGGATTTGTATATACACTCTCGTTCTCTCATGTTTCCCTTCCACCTCCCAGATTTTGTGGGTAAGGGCACTGTATTTTTGGACAGTTGATGGTAAATGGATTTTTCACAAAAAAGAAATCAAACACATCCTCCCATAGATTTTCTTGCCAGTATCAAAAACTATCCTGAAATGATAGTGCCTGGTGCCATGTGGGAGAAAGTGGGAGTAGCACAGTGGCACCAAGCCTCATATGCTGCAGTCAGGAGCATCTTGGCATGTTTCTCTGTTAGCTGCTATAGAGAAATAAAATGCACGGCATGAATTTAGAAATCATTGCCAGATAAAATCTAGAGTTTCTAGTTCTGACATAGAAACTGTATTTTGGGTTCATTTAAGCCCTTGTTATCTAAGTGCTGTGACCATGTTAGGCATTACTGCAGTTCATAAGCTTGCCTAGACATCTTATTAGGCATTATTTCTTGTTAATCTAACCACTGCTATTTTTCATCATCTAGAAATCTTCTCTTATTCTGGGATATGAGACAGCTGCCTGGGTTTCTAACAGTACCATGTGAAGCAAGAAAGTAGGCCATTTGCACTGGGAATGCTATACTGGTATAGGACACACATGTTCCTGTATCAGTGCAGGGTTCTTCTTGTGCAGGGTGCAAAACAGGCAGCACTTGCATGCTGCTGCTCCGTGAGATAGTCCAGTACTAGGCAAGCCTTATTAGTGTTCTGGATTCATGCCGAGCACTTCTGCTGGCACAGCTCTGTCATCTGGGAAGATCACTTCCTACAGGTATCACCCTCTTTTGCATGGGATCTTTGAAAAAGCAGTGTCAGCCCATATTCCGTGGCACCACATGTGCTTCTGAATTATCCATATACAGGGAACCAGAATTTATATCTTGGCACTCTCTACAAATACAGAAGTTATTTTAATCCTATTTCAATTCTCAAGGCTCTAAAAATTGTTACCGAGGAGCTTCTGGGAACGAGTTCTTCATTCAGTGTTAAATCAGTCAGGAGGTATAGGAGGAGGTTCAATGAAATGCTGTGCTTAGAAGGATAGTTAAAGAGAACATATTTCCTCTGCTTTGAGAAAGATCAGAGACTACAGTTTAGCACCTCATTTGCAATATTTTAGCATCCAATACACATGTCAGATCCGGTAGGTATGCCAAGAAATTTTACACACTTCACATAGTTCCAGGATTTCCTGGAAATACACAATTACATATCTGAAAAATCAGAGAACTCTGAATCTGTAACGTATTTCTGAGAGCACTGTCTTTGTTACTTATGGTTATACTCATTAAGTATCTGTAATCATTACGGCATGACTGCTAATATAGCAGCAGATTCAAAGAATACTATAGGAAGGTGATACAAAAGCATCACAAATTTTTACTATAAGTACCTCTGTTTGTTCCTTTTCTTTATTCTTTTTCTCTGTATCTGCCTTAATATCCGGAGCCACAAGCTTTTCTCTGTCCTTCTCCTGCTGCATGCCCCTCTGCTTTTGCCTTGCAATGGAAATCCAGGCTGGCTCTGCTGTAGTGTCAGGATCTCTTCCAGAGTCTCCAGTAGCCACAGGGGAAGGCACACTTTTCTCTGTTGACAAATTATTTATGTACATGGTTATAGGAAAAACAGTTGTAATCAGCTTCAACTCACACTTGCTCAATACTCTGATTGGTCCAAGGACGTGAAAACAGCCTAGATAAACAGGAATTCTGTTTAGTTTGGTCTCCAGAGAGCACTTTTCCTGTGCTTGCTTGTTTAAGTTATCATTCTACTGGTGAAAAGCACTTTGCATCTTTGTTCAGCTGGAATCGCAGTGTCACTGCCCTCATGTGAGGGAGATGCTGAAACATGAATCAGGAGATGCTGAAACATGAATCAAACTTCACTGATCTACCCATTTCCCAAGATCTCTCCTTCTCTTCCCTCTTCCATAACCTCTTAGAGACTAGCAGATGCTGATTCAAAGCTGGACACAGGTGGACTGTGGTGTTGCAAAGGCAATTTCTTCCCCACTGCGGCTGCCCTCAGCTCCTGCTCTTCTGGAGAAGAGGAATAAGAACAGTACTAACAACCTTAGAGCCAGAAAGATTGATTTAACCTTTCCCAACCATTTCTGGTCACTGATGTTACCAACATGTACAAAAGGCTATTTCAGAGCAGCGGTTAAGCTTCTCATCCTCAAATCACACGTGGTCCTGCCCCTTGGAAAAGTTTATGTAGTCAGCATCCTGTTCAGGGACACAGGAAGAGGCAGACCCAGCCAGAAAGGATTACTGCCCCAGAGCCCCTTAGGGCTCAGCTTCTCTGCTGGCATAGAGCTGGGCCTCCCAGCCACAGGACCCTGTGGAGCTGTCAGGCACGTTTCTGAAGGGTAATGTTCTAGTTTGGAGCAACGTGGCCCCAATCAGGAAAGCAGGCAAATGTCTCTGAAGGCACATTTGAAATGCATCATGAAGGCATGGGAGATGGAAGAGAGGAATCTTTCCCAAGAGCTGGAGTCTGCAAATTCAGGCACATAATGAAAGCTCACAAACTTAGTTTGCTCAGGTATTTTCTCAAGTCATTGTTATATCTCACCAGAGACAGACCAGTTATTTGAAAAAGAAAACTTTGTAAAGCCTATGTCAGCTAAGGAGAGAAAACCCCCCACGTTTTGCTTTAACACCAAAGCAAGATGTTTTGCCAGCTGATGCCTGCATTTCCCTTCACTTTCACCTCATGAAACCTCTGGAAGAAACAAGCCAGAAAATCCAGATGTTCAAATACGGCACAGATAAAGCAGGGCCCCTGAACATCCCTCCCTTTTGCACAGCATGTTACTCCAATTCTCTGCATCCCACCTAACTCTTTACATGACAACAGCTGCTCCTCCCATAATCTTTTTCCCATCGCCAGCTTTTTCTGCCTTTCAATGGCTCTCCTTGCTTCATTTTTGTCTCATTTTACAGGATAGTAGATAATGAGGCTGGGAGAGATCTCAAGATGTCGTGTAGTCTATCCTTCAGCTGCAAGGCAAGATCAGCTGAAAGATCAATAACACATAAACTGTTTCCTCACAAATATTTATCTATCTAACTCTGCAAAGACAGGACAGGTCTCAGTCTCCCTAGGCAACCTATCCTATAGCATGGCTCTTTTTTTTTCTACTATTTTTTTTTTGCCTATACAGTAAGTTAAATCTCCCTTGTTGCAATTTAAATCCTTAACTACTTCTCCTACACACTGTGGACATGAGCAGATTACTCATAGACTCCTTGCGGCAGCCTGTTATATATTTGAAGACTAACACAATGTTTTCCCTATTTTTTTAACTATTTTGATTAAAAATATTCTCTAGATCGCTCTTGCTTTTATAGGAATTGTCCTAATTTGGTTGAAATCTTCTGCAAATACACTGCTCAAAACTGACACTTGAGATGAAATGGTGTTAGCATCAGCTGAAGTGGAAGGCCTATGCCACTTCATGGTTTCTTGAAATGGTTTCTTGTACACATCAGTCAGTGCCCCTTAACTTCCACAGTTCTCCAAGATAACCACTAGCAGCTCAAGGACTGCTAGCCCACCTTCTCTGAGTATCCTAGGACAAACTGCTTCATAAGTACACCCACAGAGTTGATGTGATATCTGTTAAGGCATCTGCCATCACATTCCCTCCTTTGCTTGCAGGTCCTGCCCTTAAACTCACCTGCACCTTTTAAGGTGGTGAGCAATTTGGGCAGGACCAGGAAAACCAGGTGCTAAGCTTCATCAGTTCCCAAAGCACTACATGGTATGCAGGTGAGTGCCACTACTGAAGGTGATGTCTAGCGTTCCTCGGAGCTGAGAAGAGCTCTCTGGCTGTACACACCACCACACACAAACTATTTGACCATCTTTTCACCTTCCTTTGCCATTTGTAATGTCTTGGTCCTCAAAAACTCCAACGTCATTACCCTGCAGGCCCTTTTCAATCCACTCATCAACTTTTCAATGATACTGGGAACCTGGTTTCTCCCTTGATGCTGCTAGTGATGTACAACTTAGTCATTGTTACTCCAAATCCCCCTTTGTGTTTTGTCCCATTTTCTCTGTCACACCACAGGAGCTTTCTGTAAACATCAACATTCCTCCTCCTCTGCTTCTACCACACAATCAATACTGACAAAATGACTGCTATGTCCAGGCTCTATTTACTGTTCTACATGTAATGGTCTTATTGCTACCTGTGCTTCCATTTCTCTGTCATCCTCAAGAATTTAGGATTCATCTTGCTGTTATTTCAATGTGCACTGCCTGGCACAAGAGGGTTCCTAGTCCTGCAGCGATATGTCTGGAGGCTGATATTACAACAATGTTTTTCATAAGGCAGATACTCTAACGAAGGCATCAAGCACCTTCAGTCTTTAGACAAATCTCTCTGATAAGACACCAGACATCCTAGTCATGCCAATTAGAAAGCAGCCAAATTAGGGGCAAGTATCATCCCATAAGAGATGGTATCAGAATGCCCCTGTGACAAAAGGGAACAAAAGCTCTTTAACATAATCTAAAAGATTTTATATGTATCTGTATGGGCCTGACTTAGGACAGCAGAGTAGTATCACCTATAGAGGATCAAGAGCTGATCTGCATCTGGGAAAGGCTTTCTTGTATCTTTGAGCAACTAGGTTCTGCCCTTGTTCTTGTGAGATTCTTTGCTGCAGAAAGCCAGAAAGGCAGGCAAAGCAGAGGAAATGCCTTATCTTCAGCAAAAAATCATCACATGCAACCCACGCAGGATTTGCTACCTCATCTGTCAGCCAGAATTACTGTAAGTGGTAGAAGAGGCATATTCACTATTTATTATCTTTCCCATTGCCCAGAGGTGCTTTACATCCTCCCACCTCCAACTACATAAGGTTTCTTGGCAGTATACATGCACCATTGTTCCAGCCAGAAGGATGAAAGGTGGTGAAGTAATCCAGGAGATAGCATGGCAGTTGATAGCACGAGTTGGCAGTTTAAGGTGACCTGAGACTGTCGTATGAAGCTCTTGGTACCCTAAGAGACACCAAGAGACAAAAAGCTTTCTCAGGAAATGACTGTTCTCAAGAGAAGTGCTGCTTGCACATCCTCCTCCATTCATAACAGCCTGATCACCTTGAACAAGCTGTTTTAGTCTTATCTCATCCAGTCATGGGATAGCCCCTGTGCTTTTATGGTTCACCACGTGGCAAAGCACAGTGTTTAAGGAATTGCGTAGCCAGAGTGGAACCAAAAGGACAATTTTAGTTCCTGTTTCTGCTGCATGTCACATGCTCAGCAACAAGCACAGAAGCACCCAGCTGATCAATGCCACTTTTAGGGAGATAACAGTACAAAATGCAAGCAGTGGCATCCTCTCTCGGAAGCTGTGCAAGTTCAACAGACCACAGTGTTTCACTTCTCCTCTGGCAAAGCAGGGTCGAGCCTCCTGCGTCTGCGTTACACTTGGGAGATCTTCTGAGTAAAACTACAATCTGAATCATATTCTTCAGTTTTTATTACAACATGTTATTTTAAACAATGTGCTATTCAACTTGTTGAAAAATAACTTCATAAGCTAATAAAGGACATAGCTGGCAGCAATTTTTCTCTCATTCACTCACCGTTTTAACCTCATGATTGCATCTTTCCCTGGTTTCCTTGGAGCTGGCTTGGCCTCAGGCTATTTTGAAAGAGAAAAGCCCCTTCCTCCCCTTGGGTTAAGTTACTAATGACGGAAAGATACCAGGTCAGAACTTGTCAAGCCACTCTGTGCATAATGTCACCAAATATTAAAACCAGAAATTAGTGTAGACTACTGAGGTCTTCTGCTGCCACTGGAAACCGTGCCCAGAGGCTGCTGAAGCCTTCCCTTCATGTCTTTCCCACAGCCACCAAACACGCATGAACAGTCACAAAACCAGCTCCTTCACCATTCTTCACCACTTCAGTTCCCTCCTGCACATCAGAATCCCCCGAGCTCCCCTCCACTGGTCTGACAGCAGCAGGGCTGGCTGCCTCAGTAGTCTCCTAAAGGGGGAAATTCCCCTGCTGCAAACCCATTTAATGCAGGCATCTGTTTCCTTCAGTATCTTACTGAAACAACTTACTTTTTTTTTCCCTCTGACTAAAGTTCTGGTCTTACAAAATTTCTTTTGCTTAAATATTGTGGAAATGAATGTGTGCACTTCTCATTGATAGTTGGATATTATCATGTAATATGTGTCAGATTGGTTGTGTGAACAACAAGATGAAGATAAAACATTAATCTTTATGTGCAAAAGGAAATCTGTGATTGACTGTTTATTGTGCATCAGTTTATACACACACACAGAGAACGTGAAAGAGAAATACATACCTATTCCTGTCTACTGACAGACAGATATACTCTGTATTCAAATGTATCTCTGTGTGTGTGTTGCTTACATGGATAACCACAGCAAAGACATTCAAACATTACCCTGAGATTGTCTTTTTTAGAGATGGCCTCAGATATGTACCCATTTTCTTTAAATCTAAAAACCTCTGTACACAAAGATAATATAGCAGAGGCTCTTTATAACATTTAAATCTCATACCTGGAAAAGAACATTCTATGTCTGCAAGTACTGCAAAGAGTGGTTAGTCTTGCTGTATATCTGTGCAGGGGAAAGGTCAGAGGCAGAATATTAGAGCCTTTTGAAAGTCAAACTATTAAAAGCAAGCAAAGCTAGCTTGTGATTCCCTGAGTGTTTTGAAAGCAAACATGCTCAAAACTAATCCAAACAACTTTACACAGGGAGATAACACCCTCTGTATGCAAGTATCATTGTTTTATAACACTGCTTATGCATGCATATTTAATTCCACACTGTTTTATCTTTGCTCATTTATAAAACACCAGTTATTTTAAGAAGGGCTTTACAAATGCATATAGCATGTAGTATATCCCGGCCTACATATTTCCCTTTGTTTATTAAAGCACTACATGCATTCGTTTCAGTATACAGACCTGATTCCTTAATTTCAAAGCTATTCTAAAAGATTTGGCTAAGTATTTCTGTCACTTCCTTCTTCTCTAAGCTGCTCTGTGAGGTATTTGACTTTTGATTGGATCTATACCACAGATGCCAGGAGAGTCCTTTTTACACAAGAAACTACTGTTTGCATCAAAGTGTATCTCATGGCTGGAATACAGCCATGTTGCAAAACAGACTGACACAACTGAGAAAGCAAATTCTTTTGGAAAAAAGAAAAAAAAAAAGAAAGGAAAAGAAAAAGACAGCTTTGTTTTTAGCTGTAGCCAGGACAGCATTAAAGCAATGTCTTTTTGATGTAGATAGAAACATTTTTCTTGTAATTTCAGAGCCTCTATTTACCAGACAATGCACACCAATTTCATTCACTGTTACATCCATTGTCCTTCCCTGATGTCCTTCCTCCTCCTTTTCTCTGTTTAGAGCATGTCTCCCACTATAGCTCCTCAGTGGCTGATTTTTATATATCCTAATATGCACATTCACATAGGTATTGCTTATGGTTTTGCTCTTGTAATAACCTGTTAGCATATGGTAATTGTTTCTGCCCTTTACAGGATTTATAGCAAAGTCTGTCAACTACAAACAACACAGTTTAACCTTTTAAATCTTGCAAGGACTCGTGCCTTTAGCTCCAGAAACTTAAAAATTACTCCTCCTGGGGTGACTAATCACAGAATATTCACACATCCATTAAAGAGCCACCTTGCAGCCCAACAGAGGCCAAACAATCCCCGACTATTTCATCAGAAAACTCCATGGAGCAGGAGCGTTGCTTTCACCTGCAGTGGTAAGCCAGCATTCCATCAGCCTTCCTGTTGTCTTTGGTACCAGGAATGCTGAAAAGCTAAAATTTGAACTGAATGAACCAAATTGCTCCTGCTGACCCCATGACACAGCAAACTTTTTCGAGATGAGTATACATGAGAAGGGAACTGCACCCCCTTACATCACCATTTCACAGCTTGTCTTCTTGTTCAGCACAGGGAATTCCTAACACAATGTGGAAAGAAACTCCTTGATAGCATGAAGTGTCTCCTGATGGTGACCACAGCTCTTTGAAAGGGCTGATGAACTCAAGGACTAGGAGAGGGCTGGGTGGGTAGAAGGTAGTGCTTGGTCAGATGTCTAAAGAAAAAGTTCTGCCATGGGATAGGAAGGACCTCGGGTCAGTTTGGAGCAAACTGAGTCCTGGCATGCCCTTACTTCAGAACCTATTACCAAGCAACTCAAAGCTGGAGATAGGAGGAAACCTGTAGCAGCTCTGCTTCAGTTGATACAATAAGATCAGTGGGGCAGTATATAAGGAAAAAAACTAGTTACCATCACAGACCAATCTGAACCATCATGTTAAACACCCCCAGGCCATATAGATTTGGTGTAATACTCTCAGTACATGTTCAAAACAGGGCTTCTTAACCCTGTTTCAGATTCCAGGTGCATGCATCCCTATCAGGGAGACTGGGGCATGACTCTTGCCCACAGATCCTATTTTGCAGAGGGCAGTCCTGAGCCTGGGAGCAGAAGTCTCCTTCACCCTAGGGCTGAGGAGCCACAGGAGAAGCCTGGAGGAGATATGTCTCCCCAGCTTCATTTCTTTCCCTTCTCCTTTCCCCCAGCACTAATTGTCTCCTGCCCCACTCCATCTGGAGGGACCCTGAGACTCAGCAAGAGGGAAGAGATAAAGGGCTCTGTGCAGGAGCACTGGTGGTCCCACTGCTTTTCTCAATCCCCTGTCAGACCAACCCTACTGTGCTAGGTCTCTTCCTCATTTGTTTCCAGTACAACCCTCCCCAAAATCTCAATCCATCAGAGATGTGGGCATCACTGCAAATAATCTACTAGTCAGGGCAGCAGAGAGGGGAAAAGGCTTTTAAAGGGGGCACTGAGATTATATACATATGTATTACACGCACATATATATGTGTATCTCTTGCCTTGCCTGCAGGATGTGGGGAGGCTCTGACTAAATGGGACCTCGTACAGCTGTGGATGCCAACGAATCCCCTCCTTTATGACTGCTGGGAGAGCAGGAATCTGTAAACAAGGCCAGAGTCTTGCAAAAATATCTGCGATGCTAAGGCAGATGACAGCTGGAATCAGATGCCGCTCAGGGCAGCAGCAGTCCCTGAGGCCAGGAAGAGACTTCTGTCACCCTGTAGGACAAGTGGCCTCTTGTGCCCTGAGGTCTTCTGCTGCTTGGTACTTCCCCACTCCAAAGCGCAGAGACTGACCCCAAACAGAGAAGAGCAACCAGAGTAGGGGAGCTCTGCAATGGCACAGAGAAACCCTGACATTTGCTTGTCCAGCATCTCCTCACATTCTTAACATCAAACCCATGACCAGACACATCCAGGGCAGGGAATAATTTTCTCCCATATATCAGAAGACCTAAGGATTTATTTTTTCCTCTCTTGGCTGTTCTCTGAAATGAAGAGCAGAGGTCTCCTGCTAGAATTGCTTGAGTGTGCCTCACCAAACTTGTTTACTGTCATTGCAAAGACCTCAGACACTAGTGCCACTTCCAGTCTTCTGTTCCCTGCCTGCAGCCCACAGCATATCAGTCTCCAGAGGACTGATTTTTTTTTTAAACTCTAACCCAATTATATAATAGAGACAACAGGGTGAAATTTAAAACTCTGCAGCAGACCCAAACTTATGGTCTCTCCTAGCTTTAAACTCCAGGAAGCTGCAGGGTTGTTAATTTTTGTTTTAAACAAGCAATGACTAATGATAAAGGTGGATAAATGAATAAGCAAAGCTCGCAGGAGGCAATAAGTAAATGGTGTGTTGATCATGGAAGGCAAAGATGGGCCTCATTGCATTTCTGTCTCAATGCTATGGTGAAAAGAAGGTCTAGAGGTCTGAGTCACTCATCCCACACAGGGCACTACACGTAATATGTGCTCCTGGTTTTTGAACTGCCATGCAGCAGCTCTAAATGGGGGCAGTCAGTGGTCTGGTATTTCCGTTCCCCAATACTTGCTAATGCACTTTATTTTTTGAGTGTCACTTTGAACATCCTTTAAACAATGCCCTGAAATGCAAAAATCAGAGGCAAAACCATCTTAATTCTGTCTGCTGTTTCTCTCCTGCTGTCTTTCTGACAACCTTTTCAGCAAGGCAGAATCATGGAGTAACACCACTGAAGGCAGAGCCATCAGCTGGTGCTCATTAGTGTCATGACTGACACAACAGTGCTGCCTCTCACTCTCTCAGGATAAGGTCACTCTTTGCAAGTGAAGGTAATTTTAGAAAATTCTGGGAGTCTTACCAGGCGCTTTACCAGAATCTGACTGTTTCTCCAAGTCTTTGTCTTCACTTCTGGATTCAGGAGAATGCATAGATTTCTCCTGCTTCTCCTTGTTTGCAGTAGTGTTTGGGATGTTTTGCAATGCTGGCTTTTTAGGCAGTGGAGGTTTGCTGCTAAGTTGTTCAGAGGACTTTGCTTTAGGTTTGATCTTTTCATTTAAAGAATCACCAGTATTTGTATTGGCTGGTTTTTTGATCTCTGCCTTATCACCTTTTAGAAAGGAAGTCAATCCCTCATTTTCTAAATTAAATTCTGCACTGAATCTTTTAATCTCTTTTGATTCTGGTGATGAGTTGTCTCTATATTTCGAGGACAGTGAGGTGGATCTAAGTTTCACTTGAAAAGGACTTTTATCTTTACAGCTTGGCTGATTCTGGGATACCACCGAAGAATTGCTTGGCATCAGCACTGCATCAACAGCCAGAGAAGCATAACCAGCCAAAATTTCTGTAGGTTCTGTGTTCTCAGAGTCAGCCTCTGCCAGCGAGGTCTGCTTTTTGTTGCTACTTTTTTCCTCGTCCAGCTCTGATCCCTTCTGGAAGTCTTCTTTCCACTTCTCATTTCTTGAGGAAACCTTTTCTTTGGACAGGAAGAATCCAGTATTTAATGGGCTTTCCAACTCTGATCTTTCTGGGAAGTGTAGGCTTCTGGTTCTTGGTCTCTCTCGTGCAGAGGAAACAGAAAACTTTCTGAAGGCATTGAGTTCACTGACTACTTTTTCAGCTTTGTTCCCCAGTAGTTCCTCTTTGTGGACCAGTGACTGACTGTTCTCCTTACCAGAAGCAGCTGCCTCTTGTGCAGTTTTTATTTTCTCTAGAGAGCAGGAAGTAGATGATCCCATCCACACTGAGGAAGCAGGATGTGAAACATGGAACGAGTCTGTGGGTTGGGAAGAACCCACAAAAAACTCCTTGCTGGACTCTGACAATAGAGTAAACTCTTTCTTTGCCTCTTCACTACAGGGCATTTCCACAGGTACCTGATCATCCTTCTGTATATTTTCGTCTGACCTTCCCAATAATACAACACTATTCTTACTAATTGGAATATTTTCTTCGGATGGTGTTTTATTTACTGGAAACACAGCAGGATGCTCCTTATTTTCTTGATTTAAAATATTGATTGACATATCACTCACATCCCCAGACAAGAGAACCAGTGTTTCTGAGGAATCTTCTTGCTTTTTTACTTCTCTGTCTGGACTGGAGTAGGAAGAAGTTGCGGGCTCTTTGTCTTCTATCAGCATTGAGGACTCAGACTCTTCAGATGTTGTTTCCAGCACTGGTTGGCAGTCCTGTGGCTTATTATCTGGAAGCAGGGCTTCCTGTACAGCAGCAGGCTCAGAAGCAGGCTGAGTCATCACTGGTCTCAAAGCAGGGGGGAGGTCCTCAGGCATTCTGGGCTTTGGCCAGGAAACAGCATCCTGCGTTGCAGCTGCGGTCCATGGCAGTTCTTGATTGCTGGGTTTGAATACAGCATCATCCTCTTCTTCTTCTTCTGGGGTACAGCTCAAATCAGTCAGAGATTCAGACTGGGTCCTCTGCAAGAAAGAAATTCAGAAAGCCCCATCATCATGTACAGCTTCACTTTTTTTCTTATTCATCATTACATTTACAATTGAGATCTTAGAGAGGAAGGCAATACTTGCCTCTGACGCTGCGCTTGCAGTTTTCTTAACCTACAGACTGGATGCTTTTTTACTTAAGCACATCCTGGAATAATGCATTTAACCAATATAAAAGCAATGACTGACACTTCCTTCTGCACAACTAGTGCTTTCATGCCTTTATAGATGGGAAGTTCATCAAAACAATGGCCATTGGACTGTCCTTAGCAATTGATTCCCCAGAGCATACTGCCTGTGTTGTGTTGCTCTTAGGCAAAAAGTAGCACTTGAAAGAGAAAAATCTGTCCCTTTGTATTTTGCTACTCCATACTAGCATTAAAAATAAAACAACCCATTCCTTCTAATGTATGACTACGAAGAGGGAAGAATATATAGAAGGAAGAGTAAAAGCCTAACAAACCCATCCATGCCAGCTGAGTATCTGCCCCATATGGCAATCTTGTGTCTAATCCCACTGCCATATGGCATTACAACCTTGCTTCCTTTATGTAAAAGTCTGCTTTTTTTTTCAAGAGTTACACTATTTGAGAAAAGTTTATAAATTCAGATGTAGTTACCTGTGAGGTCTTGTGATTAAATTTCAGGTGAGGACTGGCTAAATATGCTGGATTATTTGAAAGCACAGTATTAAGCTGCTGAATATGCCTTTTCATATGGTGCCTGTATTAGCTCACTGGTTCACTGTAGTTTGTTGGGTAAATATATACTTTGGATGTAGGCCCTAAATTCTAAGAACACAAAACCTGCACTTTGAAGATATTTTAGGGTTCTTCCAACTTCTTTTTTTTGTAAATGCAATTGCAAAACCAGAGTTGAAATGCCACCTGCATTCACAATCCATATACATAGGAGCATAAAAGCAGAAGACATCAGTTAGCCAGAAGCAAGGTGCACAGGTAGAGTTGGGCAAGAGAATATTAAAAACTGTATTATCAAAGCATGTGAACGCTCTCCATGGAAAACCAGGAGGGCTCAGTCATCTGGCAGTTTATAGGCAGTCTGGACAAGCAATTGTATTTTAGTAACTGTTAGAATGGAAGAGGAGGTTTGACCAGTGAATTATTGCTTTACATGCTTTTCTAAATAATGGGCCTTATCATTCTGTTGCTCACAGCAATGCTTTACTGAGCTGAAAGGCCACTCACAGATTTTGGGAAATACAAAATATCAGCCAAGTCATATTTTGAGACAGAGGGAATAATATTTCTGGTAATAAGCAAGCTAAATTAATGGTTTTACTGTTTTTAAAACGTGGAAAGCCCAATGAACAATAGAGCAAATACTGTAATAAGAGCTGCAAACTTCAGTGATAAAAGAGACGAGAGAAAGAATAAAAACTAAGCTATGCCCTTCATAAGATATGACAAAGAATAAGATAAATGGTGTTTAAAAGCATGGTTTCAAAAACAATTTTTTTTAATACTATACAGTTTTTAATGTATTTTTAATAGTATATATTTTGCTTTCCATTGTGCTTTGTTTTTTGTTTGTTTTTGGTTTTTTTCGGTTTTTTTTTTTTTTTGTTTGGTTGGTTGCTTTGTTTTTTTTTCCTGTGAAAACTTATTTTAATTCTCTATAATGCACGTAAAGGATTTACAAGTTTTGGGGTGGGGAGATGTCTGAATTTAGGACAGTCTTTATGTACAGAATTTGGCCCCAATTAATAGGTCAGACCAGCTTCTGCACCACAAATAGGATACTAAACTGTATTGCACAGTAAATTTAAGAAGAAATTGTTACACAAAGTGCTGCATCAAGAGTTAACAGGTAAACTCATAATAGTTAATCTGTTCCTAATGTCTACTCCTGATATGCAGCCTCATTAGATAACAGCTATTAAAACCCAATGAAACATCCATGCCACGATATGATTTTATCATATCAGAGTTTGAAATACAAAGTCCAGTAAGAACTTTCTGGGTTCAAAGGTGACACTGATTATTTTCACAAGTACCTGAGAAAATCTTCTCATTTTACTGGATCTCTGGTTCCGGGGTTTTATTAAAAGCTTATGTTTAGCAGCAGAATTATCCAAGAAAGTGGAAAGTTCAGGTGGAGTGTCAAAATTGGCTGTAGGTGAGACGGTACTGTCAGATGTCTGCAGAGATCCACTTCCATGCCTAGTGAACAGCTGACCATCTGTAGAATGAGCTCTAGAAGGATGCAATGTAACCTGCAAAAAAAAAAAATCCCCAGAGAATCAAGCAAAGAAACAAAGACATGAAAATAACAATTCTACAAATACATGGCCATGTTTATTAGTATTTTAACTGCGCCTCTTTTTCTTTTTGATTCTCTTTAAAATACATTGCATTTCCTAATGTTGCACGTGATGTACTGTTAGCAATTCTGCATTTTTAGCTGCTTGAATATCATGAGGTACTATCCAGTGGGAAGGAGCAAGTCACATTTAACTGAAAGATTTAAAGCACACAAATACATGGCCAGCATGTTTTAGAAGACAGATTTATGAAGAGTACTCTGTTACAGAACCTAAAGGGCCGTTTTCCTTTCTGGGTCTGTCCTCCAGCATCTCTGTCTAGGCTCCCACCCACAGTTGTGCTGTGCTGAGCAACTCTAGCTTCCTGTATGTCATCATGTCCCTTCAAACTTTACAACACCCTCCTAAAGACAAAAGAATCGAACATTAGTGGCACTGACACTTAAGTCAGCTTGTGTTTTCACCTCATGTACCATGGCTAGGCTTCGCGAACGAAGATTTGGGAACCTCATGTATTTATATATCTGCAAAATAACTAGGCAGTTTATCTGAAATGTAAAATTTCATTTGTAGACTACTCTGGGGAAGGAAGTGATGGACAATTCCTACTTGAGGCAAATAACCCATCCAGAAACAGCTCCTGAGTGCTGAAAGAGGTGTAGTACTTTCATGAAGCTGGAATCCAGCTTACCTTTGAGCTCCATCAAAAACCACCCTAGTCCCAGGGATGATGCAAAAATGAGACTGGAAAATTTATGAAAAATTACTCTGAAAAGAGTTCCTCTTTTCTCTCAGATTCAGTTTTGCAAATAGGCAAAATGTTATTTCCAAACTATCTGTCACAGCATTAACATGATCTCTAACAACTGTGATAGCACTTCCTTTGTAGGCTTAAAATTCTAATTCATTTCATTCAAGGAGCTTTCCTGCTTTGTCATGCATTCTTCTTCTTTTCTTCTTACTTTTTTCTCTGGAAGTGGTATTTTACTAAGAGGGCTGGAATGGAGATGGGGAGAGCAGGCTACTGTTTGTTTTATTTTGGGAGAGAAAAAGCATCAGTGTTTCCTGCAAGTAGAATTCTGCACTATGCACTGTAGCCAAAAGACACTCTGTAGTGTAGTGAGGGCCTGCTACAGATTCCTCAATGGCCAGGGGAAAACTCCCATTGATTTTAGCAGAGGCTGGATCCACAGCTTCTGGTCATACTTTCTATTTAAGAAAAAAAAAGTAGCACAGCCATTCTGAATAATGGATGCTCTCATTAATTTTCACTCTACAGTATCTGCAGTCTAGTACTCAAACATGACTAATGTACAACAAACGATACGTGGCTGCATTATACATTAGCACCTAACAGTGAATACATTGACATTTCAGCTCCATGATAAAGATGCAGCACCTGTTCTCTTTTAAGGCACGTCATTATTTGCCTGCCTTTCTTCTGGCTCCTGCTTTTCCTTGAGAACTTTGCATGTCTTCTCATTGGCAGTGCTCAGTGTTGGCCATTACGCTGGAAAATCCGAAATCTGGTTTCTTACTTAAATTAAAGCAGACTGAGTGAATGCCAGCTCTGAGCCGGCTGCAGAAGTTGCTGTCCCACAAAGTCTGGCTCTGGCAAAGCCTGCTGAAGAAGGAAACAGCTGGCAGACCCCTTTCTCCAAATCTCATGTGCACATGGCTCAGTTGTCCGTCTGTCAGCTGGTCGTGGTGGGTGGTACAAGGCGGGAGGCCATGAGGAAGCCCCAGCCCCAAAGCCTAGACAGGACACTCACGATTCCTTTTTCCTTTCTTTGATTCAGGGAACCTTTGAAGATACAGCAAAGTGTCACTGCTGTCCAAAACCTCAGGGCTGCATTGTGCAAAATTCCTCGGCCTTGGAAACTGGTCTCCTCTGGCTTTTAGAAGGAGGGCTAAGTCTCTCCGAAATGCCGCTCCTGTGGTTTGGGAGGAAAGCCTTCAGATGGAGCTACATTCTGGCTGCACTCTGCAACTGGACTGGGATGAAGAGAGCTCTGAGCTAAATGATGGGGCATATGGAAAAAGCTAAGCAACTGTGTAGTCACTACCATGCCTCAGGAGTCAGCGAGTGAGTCAGAAAGTGATGTTAATGGAACAACAGGGAGACGTAAATCCTCCTTTAACAAACATGCATCTGGACTGTACAAAATTACAGTGAGCCCAAATCAGTTTTCAAGAAATACCTTCTTCATGAGTTTTGTTGATTTTCTTCGAAAAATATTAAAATTTCACTGCATATAAACAGGTTTTTTAAATAGATTGATGTGGAATCTAAAATGCTGAGCCCTGCTGCAGCTGGCCTTGAAATGCATTTTGCATAATTACCAAGAAATGGTCAGCTCAGGACTAGCTTCTCTATTTCCTTTCTGCAATTCCCCTTCACCCCTCCTCCTGTTTCTAGAAAACGCTCTTCCCTCTACCCCCGTGTTGTTTCCACCATGACTCCAGCTGTGGACAGCTAAAAGGGACTCTTCAGAGCTTTTCAAAACAGCCCTTTAATCAGCCAGAACAGCTGGCTGCTGATTGAAGAAAGTCATCCATTCGCCTATACTCAAGCCCTGAAAACATCACTGCAGCAAAATTCACAGCCAGAATCCTGCTGAAGGCTGAGCCTCAGACTCCTAAGCAGTAATGTCAGCCACTAACATCAGGCAAACACTTTCTGTATTAGTGCAAGGTAATTCTGTGCTTAAAGCATGGTCTGGGCAGATTTCAGATGACCAAGAGTTGGTTCACATCTCTTCAATAAGCTTTCTCCCTTACCCTATGCATGTAACTCATGCAGCCTTTACTGCAATTTCCCATCTTTAAAAAGGGGGGATACTGTTTCAGTGTCTGTGGCTCAGAGATTAAATCATATCTGTAAAGTTTGCTAAAGGATATGACCTATTCTAGACACCCTAATTATTAACAACAGGAGATTACGTGGCATCAGAATTATGTTGATAAATGATCATAGCTTTTATCTTAGATGGACAGGCATTAAAAAAGCACAGTAAACAGATAGATATGCAATTACATACATACGAAGTTGGGTTTTGCAGCAGACAAGAAACAAAATAATATTTATGTCTTAAATTCCTTTAAAAAACTACTGTGGGTAATTGCTTGTCCCTTAATACATTGGCAGAAGTTACCTGTTCTTCTTCTTCACTGCCTGTTCCAGCTAAACTCAAAGAGCTAAGATGCTTGTGAGAGTCAAAGAACTGTGGGATGGAATGAGGAAGAGATTCAGTAAAAGATGAAAAACAAGGTGGATATAATCGCAGAAACAATCTACACAAACTGCACAAGGGTACTGACAATGTACGTTGTTTTTCTCTATAGTCTTAAAGATTAGCAAGGACACTGCAAACATAAAGTGTAAGACATGCAGATAAAGAATGAAATAATGTGTAACAAAACTATCATTTAAAAAAAACCAGCTTCAAATTATTTTGTTTCTTTTTCCAATGACACCCTAGAAAAACGTTAGAGAGCTCTCTTATCAGCATACTCAAGGGGGAATACAGATTCTTCAGCCTTTTTTTTTATGCCTGGCAGCTCTCTGTAGTCTCTATAAAAACCACAGCATTCCCATGCATACACACAAACACATCCTCTTCTTCCTAGTTCTGCATTTTCTGGTGTGATATTTATATTTTAACAGGAACAGAGATTCTAAGTAGCTGTTTTCTAAGTAAGCATTTTGAGTAAGGTATTTCTGAATTGTTCAGCGATAAAATAAGGACATATACAGCAAACAAAATAACTTATTTTGCCTTCCACACATAGGTAAAACAGGTCATTGAACACTGATTTTTGTCAACACTGGAACCACTCACTCTTGTTCTTGTGCCTGAGTTTAGGCTCTCATGGAGCAAAGACATTTCTGGAGGGCTTCTGGGTAATCCATCATCTTCAGAACTGGTCCCAGCATCCTCTGTTCGCTTTGCATGAAGTCCAAATGGAGGTGGAGGTCCCAATTTCATGGTAGGCTGGAGTTTCAGCTTCAGTGTGGCATAAAATACATTAGCATAGTATGATGGATAGTATAGATAGATATGATGGAGGTTTCCCCAGAACATCTTTTAGCTCAGGTTAATGAGTTACCATTATTTTAACTTCACAATTGAATAATCCAGAGCACAGGACATCTGCTTTAGATGTTCTCTTAGGGAGCCAAACAACCTACCCAATTTTCAGCTATCATTTAAGTAGAAGATATGATAAGGCTGTCAAATTAACAAATGTAACATGCAAGTAAACTGCAGACAGATATTACTTACTAATCAAATGTTCAGCTACTAATATTAGCCCCAAAAAATCAAGTCTGTGAAGACATTCCACCTCTTCCATTTGAAAAAATGATGTTGTGTAAATTACCTGTAAAGCTCTAATCCGGTCAGAAATGTTTTCTTGAGAAAACACTCTTACTGGCCTTGCAGGCTCTTGCCCAGTCTCAAGGATGAAAATGCTATCATGTGACAAAGCTCTGCTTCCCATAATGCCTTTATGTGCCCTAGAACAATATAACAAATTAGTGAAAACATATAGACTTTTTTGCCACTTCTTTTAACTCAGGTAGTCTGTTGAATGTGGAGTGGGAGACAGGTGTGCACATCACAAACAAGATTTCAGACTTCTCCATGAATACAATACAGTCATTCAGGCTAATCTAAGTAACACCTTTAAAAATCAAACAAAAATTTGCAAATGCTGTTATCTGTCACATTAACAAACTGAATCAGGGTTAAATGAGTTATATCTCATGGAAAAAGCTACTGCCCCTTGGCTGGAATCCAGCAGCTGGGTGGTGTGACAGTGCTGCAGGCAAGACCACGTGCAAAACGAAGGAGTTCACACAAATGAGCCTGTACTAGAACTGGACTAATTTCTCACTAACGTCAGAACGTGTCTTGCAAATGACTGACCATTACCATAGGAAGAATAAGTATCTCTTACCACCTAAATGTGGTACAGCGTTTAATGCTTCTCTGCTGTACAAATAATTAGCAAAAATACTTCAGGCGATGTAGTTCTCACAGAGAATCATTTGCATAAATCCTTACAAGATCCTTACAAGGTGCTGCCGTGCTTTATATCAAGACCCCTGGGATTTTCTCTTATGAGAGTGCAGAATACAGAACTGTTTGGGTTCATGTAACTGTCAAGTTAATTGAGCAGGTATTCTTAAAAAAAAAACCAACAAAAACCAAAAAAAATCTGTGTATTTTTGGATCTTAGATACCATCATAGGGACATTCAAGACAAACATAAACAAACATGGCAGAAAGTAACATTTTTCTCATAATGGCTGCTATAAATATGTTTGATAAAACAATGGCAGGAAAAAGTTCATCTGTATTCTTGCTGCAGAAGGAAGGAAAGCTTCCTACTTCTGCTTAATGCATTAGAGATATTAGAAGAACATTTTATCTAAATGAAAAGGTGATCTCTGCAATGCATCCAAGGTCAGACAGATCTATAGCAATTTGCAAAGTAGGTGCCAGTCAGGGCTGCAGTGGCTGCCCAATTCACCAGCATTTTACAAGGACTGTGACAGCACCCAGATAAGCAGTGCACATTTATCCCAGCATGCTAGCCTCATTTTCTCCTTCTATCAGATGCATACCTCCCAGATGCACAAAGGAGGTACGCTGGATGTCTCCTCACATTATGAGTGTTCAAATTAATTTCCTTCCTTTCAAAGAATTTCCTGGTCTTTGTCTGACTAAACAAATATTAAGAAACAATAATGTAACAACCCTTCAATTTAGGGCACAGCAACATGGCCAGAACAGCCAAAGATTGTACCCACTTAGACATGACTTCGTTAAGTCGTTCACAAGAGAAAGAAAATCTCATCATCCGTGTCTTATTAATATGTTGTCAAACAACAACACTATAGACCACCCGGTGCTGATAGCCCAGAACTCCTGGGGCTTCAAGATGGACTAACATGACTGTTGCCAATGCCACAAAAGCAAAACAAAAAAACCCAAAGAAACCCCAAAACAAACTAAAAAAAAAAATGAATTGTTAATAATTTCTTTTGGTTGTTTGGCGCTGCCTGGTGGCCACATCGTATAATGTTTTAAATGGACAGGATGGTTTTTCTTTCCCATCCCTGAACACAGCAGCATCTCTTGCTTGAGGACCAGGAGGCTTGTTCTGAAGGGCAAAACATCCACCAATGCAAGGACATGCTTTTTAGGCAGCCAAGGGACTCTTCAGTCCCTCTTTCCATCCAGGAACATATTCGAACTTTAGACTGGGTTCCTTGGGGTTCCTCGTGATTACCTTTCATAGTGGGTAACATTTTTGGCAATGCCAGAACGAAGACGGGACTTTCAGAGGCAGATAGATACACAGGTTGGGATTCTAACTTCAGACATTACACCACAGGTATTTACATCAGAGCTGGTCGGCCCTGGCTCCTGTTTACATTCAGTGGGGAGATATAGGCACTTCTTAGAGCCTATTTCATGCAAAAGGATGATACAAGCTTTCTTAGTAATGCTGACTTCTCTCTGATAACTACAAAATGCTGGTGATTAACAATGCCTGTCCATGGCAGAGGGGTTGAAACTAGATGATCACTAAAGTCCCTTTCAACTCATCTATGAATCTACGGATCTATAACTCAGACACAGATATTTGTCCTTTGGTCAAATGAATCCCATGTAAACAGGGGAAATAAAATCTTCAGAGCCTCTGGTTCCTGCTGACTTCATTTGCAGTCATCCCTTTACTCCTTCCTTGCTTTCAAAAACCTGGCATAAATGGTTAGGCAACTGAATTTCTTTAAAAATCCTTAGGAATTATATTTTAGGGGCATAAGGCAATCCTGGTAGGATATAAGTTGAGTATCTAATTAATTTTTCAAGATGGGAATGACATTCTTTTGAAATTACAACCAAAGCCTTGTTTATGATTAAAGGAAAGCTTTTTTAATTAATATTTCTTGCTGCACTCTATCCAATTACCTTCTGATTTGTCTTGCATCAGCCATTTTAATTTGCACTTTCCTAGAAAAAGGAACTGCTTGAAAATTCACCATGCTGAACAAGAGAAGGCAATTTTGGGGTGTCTTAAATCTACAAACATTGTAGCAGTTTTATATTTGTTTACCAGGGAGAGTCCAAAGACTTACTCAAGTTCATCTTCAGAGTCATAATTAATGCGCATGTCGTGAGAGGCCGCAACATCACTTGCTGACTGGCACAACTTCAGATTGCTGCTTGCAGAAGATGGTGTCTCTTTCCTTTTCTTTTTACCAAAAAACTTTTTTAAAGATTTGAACTTTGATTTTTTCTTTCCTAAGTGAAGAAACATAAATAAGAAGCAACCAGCAGCGTGTGCAAATTTTAGAACAATGATAATTCCTTTATAATTTCCTGGAAAATGCAATACAGTCCACTCTTGCATTAATGTCTTTCAAGACTATACTGTTAGCATGAAATTACTATTATCTTGAAGAATAGATTGCAATGTTTATGAGACATAAAAAATAACTGATGGTGTAGAATCATTCCTAATAGAGTTTCTACTTGCTTCTTCAGGTAATTAAACTGTGAAGGAAAAATTTGGTCTTAACAGCCTGGGATACAGAAAAGAAATTACAACTTCGAAACTCACTGCCTTTGTTCAGCAAGCTAAACAGTGATGATAAGGGCAGTGCTACCAAAACCAATTTAAATGTAGAAAAGGCATACATAGGTGAATGTGCACTGTCGGGAGGCAAATGCTTTTAAAGTGTTGGTTTTATAATACATCCCAGAATATTCTGAATGCTAATTACAAGACTCAGTGGATCACAACTAGAAATCAAGCAATAACCTTGAAAAGCAATTCTAGTCTGCTCAGTGAGGAAAGACCTGAATTAGGATCAGTTGCAAGCTCTGTGAAGGAAACTATTTAAAATTAAATCAGTGTTTTGCATGGGACATTCCAACTTGTGCTTGTCCCGTTTAAGTTGGCATGACAGCCCTGTGAGGCATCCTTGTCAGCATTTCACTCACTCGTGGATCTTGTTGGATAAAAAAGTTAGCTTCATCACAAGATGCTACAAAAATCTTATTTCAAGCCACTGAAAAGGTAAAAAAAATATAACAGCTCTTGGAAACAGGAGAAGAGAAAGGCAGAACGCATTCTCTAAACAAATAGATTCACTTCTCTGTTAGAGCTGAAGCCTTGAAGCTCAAGAAATCATAGCACTTTTCATTCTCTGGGAAAGGGCGCAATTCTACCTGAATTGTCCTCTCCATCTCCTTCAGCCTCTCGCATCTTAGGGTCCATTATCCTCGAGGAACTCATGCTACGATCACTAAAGGAGGTGGAAAAAAGTGTTAGTCATACCAACAAAATAACAGTACTTCACTAAATATGTGTGTACATACATACAGACAAGCTACTAAAATATAAAAATATAAAATAGAATGTGTAAGCTTACATATGTCTACATACATGCCTAAATATATGTGTGTATATAAATAAATATACATAAAATGTAAAAGTATCCCATGTGATACTTATTAGGCTAAGGTATAATAAATTCCACAAACTATTTCCACTTTCAGGAGACAATAGTACATGACAGTTCAGCTGACCAACTAGCCCCTCCAGTCTGAAAACTGGTGAATTCTGGAATGCTTCTAAAAATACACATCAGAGGAGGTGGGCTTCTTTGATTCTCCCTTTCTAAGCCTATTTAGGACCACAGACAAAATGATAATTACAGCATATGGGTAAGTGTACAAGTAACAATAGTAAAGAACCCCATGTATTCTTCCTTTATTTACAACCAATTTGAAGCATTCTGCAGATTGTAGTTTTCCTTCTTTTTTAAGTAACTTGCAAAAAGGTAACGACTCTTCCAAATACTTCGTACAGACAACAGAAAAATACAAGTAAAACAAAACAATTAATTTTCTTATTTTCTTCTCTCCTCTTTGTTTTTTGGAAGTAAAATATCACTTTGCTTGTTAAGGTTCCTAAATTAAAAAATATTTCCAAAATCGTACATGTCCCAAGCCTGAAGACAGTTTATCTGTAATTTAAACTGCATTTCCAGAGCAGTAGTCTGTTTGTGTTTTCTTTTCTTCATCTGAAGAGTCATAATTTCATGGTCAGGGCAGAATAAAGTCATAGATGCCATTGACTGGGTAGTGAGTTAAATGCTGCAGAGTCACTCTTTGGGCTGTTGTGGTGACAGATGCTCATGCTGCAAGCTGGATAGGAGGGTGAATACACTGTGGTTGTTTTGATCCCCTGAAGTACCAGGAGACTTAAGAAACAAGGTTCGTAAATTCAAAGAGTTAGTGAAATGGGAATGAAACATTTATTACTCAAATCTAAAACACAACACATCACCTGAACCGTCAGCAGCCACTTGAGCTGGGCCGTGACAAATGCCTGCACAGCAGCCACAGCAAAGGCCCCTCTGCTGCTCAGAGGCTCCAGGGCTTCTATGACAGCTGGACCCACACCCTGGTTGTAAAACACCCCCTGCCACCACCCGTTGGGAAAACAAATCAGAATTAAACACAAACATGAACAACTTTTGGTTGGAAATGTAGGGAGAATTAGTAAGGAACCGACCCTAGTGGTGTGGCACTGGAACAGGTTGCCCAGAGAAGTTGTGGATGCCTCATCCCTGGAAGTGTTCAACACCAGGCCGGATGGGGCTTTGAGCAACCTGGTCTAGTGGAAGGTGTCCTGCCCATGGGAGGGGGGTTGGAACTAGATGATTTTTATGGTCCATTCCAACACAAACCATTCTATGATTCTAGGATACCTCTATTTTTAAAGTAAATGCCCACTGGGAGGTGAAAGATAAATACGTATTGTGGGCTGCAGCATATCCTGTCAATTATTCAACAGGGTGTCTCAGATTCATGTTGTCACATTGCAGTAGCAATGGCAGAGTGTAAATCAGTATCTTTAAAGCTTCAGCTGTCATATGCATGCCCTGTAGCATCTATAAGCTACATGCATCCAGAACTGGGATCCTACAGTCAGTCTCTATATAAATTATGGACAACATAACTCACATCCCCATAACTCACAGTGGGGCCCACTGGCAGAGCCCCACTGCATCCAGCTGCACTCAGGTAAGGGTGTTTGGTTTTTTTTTATCCAAATGTTCAAACACCATACTTCTCTAGTGCTCAATAGCAAAGCCACTGGGGGATAAATACCCACACAGTGAAAATGTTAGTTTGAAACATGCAGGCAAGTATGAACCAGTTCCCTCTGGCAAAATTCAATCAGATAGTATATTACGTTTCTGACAAACCAGAACTGTGTTGCTGTCCTATCACATCCCAAACCTTGGCAGCCAAATTTCTAGAGAATAAAACCAATTAAAAAAAAAAATTAGCTCCACCATAACGTGTGAGAAAATTTGTGTGACTGATTTGTGACATTGAGGTCACAAAGAATGTTTCCACTGGGTGCCCCAAACATTCAGGGACACTGATATGTGGCCAGGGGTGCAGCACACATCTCCCCACTTAAAAGAAACGGAAGGACATTGAACCCTGATGAGCTCTCTCGTTGCCAGCCACGTGTCTTAAAGCAAGATCCTCACCCTTCTGTCCTCATGCAGCAATTCCTCAGGTCTGCCATGTTTTTGCTGTTTTCTAACTTTTTTTTAAGAATTACTGTGTCTTCCCAAGAAACACCCAAGACTCAAGGAAGGCAGCCTGTGGACACTGTGCTTTTGAGCATGTCTCTTGCAAAGGCGCAGAGCTGGAGCGTCGGCTTGTGAGAAGTGAGGTGCTTGGCCCACGTTGTGCAATTTGGTAAACTACTCATATAGAAGCATAACTTGCTGAGCATCAGGAGCTAAATTTGCTGAAGCCTTAGGCCGCAAGCTGTGAATTTTCACCTAGACATGTTGAACTTTATCTAGTCAAGTAAAAGAAGGCCGCAGAGCCAGGTCAAGACAGAAGATACAGAAGCTACTTTCATTAACAGAAACTGCAGCTTTAGAGATAAGAAATGTCTCGCCTAGAGGCAGTGAAAGGACACAAAGCAGAACAGGAAGACCCCAGACCCTAACATTACTACTGATCTGAACTGCTGCATGAAGGGTGAGGAATTTAGACTGCAAGGGTATAATTGCCCAAGGGTTTCTTGGTTTGAGGTTCCCCCTTTGGAGGCACCCAGCTCAAGTTATAGTTGCATTAATAAAAAATTACTTTTATAGAGAAATCTACCTCTCAGCTTATCAATTCAGCAGAAACCTAGAGTAAAACCCTGCTATGATGGCTAGCATGTATAGTTTTCTTAAGTCTGGTAATGCAGTGGGACTCTAGGCAACAGCCATCAGATCCTCTCATCTCCAAATGTCCAACTCCTGGCCCTGAGTGACTTCACCTGGGAACTTATGGGATAGGAGGCACCAACCAGTGAGTGTTAAAATTCTGCTACTAAATTCTAGGTGTTCTGGGTCCAGGTGGGTTTGAGTCCCACCTTGGAAGCATGCTAGGAGAAGTATGGGAGGTCTTATCCTCATAAGGTGCACGAATTTTACATACAGTTATGGGGAACATACCCAGAACAGAGAAAGGGATGCCCTCAGCCAAAGTACCAGAAAAATGAAGGAAAATAGATGTCACCGCAGGTCTATCAAAAAAATCAGCAATAACACTGCATAAGGAAGACTGGCCAGCACTTAGAAGAGCGGGGGTATGGCCCCATTAAGGATGTTTTGAATTTAAAAAGGTGGCTATGCTATAGGAAATTTTGGAAAATTAAAAACTGCAGCAAGTGGATTATTGGTATGTATGGGATAATTGGGCATATGACCACCATGAAGAAGATGGTAGAAAATGAATATGAAAGCCTTGAGGAAGAACCTTAGCTGCAGCAATTGTAATTTAACCAAGATGCCTGCAGAGCCAGTCTCAGCACCACCCTACACTTCTCTCTCTGTATTGCTTGCAGGTTCCTCACCAATTACTTCTGCTTTCCTCAATGCTTCTGCTGGGCTTTACCCTGTGGTGTCTAATGTTACCCTTAATCCTATCACAATGGAGCCAGTGGTGGTGGGGTGCATATATTTTCCTCCCACACCTCAAATGTTACATGTGTACACAGCCATCACCCCTGGAGTCCTGGGGATTTGGTTATGTGTGGAAATCACATGCCTAAGTTAAGGCTGATATGCATAATTACTTTATATTAATTGTTCTGGATATGATCCATCCTGGGCCAATGCTGGCCGGTTGCTGAGGGAGTTGTTCCATCTACATGAGCAAGATGAGACATTTGAAAAAAACATGAAGTTGACCCTACTGCCAGAGGCCGGTCAGATTTCTGGCCTCAGGTTGATGCTGGTCGGGCTTGTAATAATCAGAAGTAATTGCCAAACAGTGTTTGGAGATCTGATAAATGTGATTAGAGCTTGTGAGGAGACGAGTAAATTCAACTGAATTACAGGAATGTAGACAGAGGCCAGAGGAACACTTAACAACTACTGAGAAAGACTGAAACAGGTTTTGTTGAGGAATGACTCTCCAGAATTTTAATAATATATTATTATTTACTGTAATAAAATACAGCAGCAAGTGTATTTGTGGACCAAGCTGCCTCTGACAACTGAAACTATTTTAAGGATCACATGCCAGCGTGACAAAGAGAAAATTAGAAAGATATTATACTACCTGAGGTTCTAGACTTGTACAATACATAACTGATTCATCACTTGCCAAGCAAGACACGTGAAGATTGTTTGAAAGATACTGTTTGTCCATATACTGCTTTAGCAGGTCATCCAGGGATTTCTTTGTTCAAGGACCTTCTTGGGAGATGCCCAGCTCAAGCTGTAGCACTATTAATAAAATGTACTTTTATAGAGGAGTCTCTCAGCTTATTGGTTCAGTGGAAAACTAGTCAAAACCAGTTATGGTGGCTGGCTGTGTAATTTCCATAACACCAGATCCCACCAGCACTGCTAGAGTCATCCCTCAACAGCTCAGTGTCACCTGGGGCAAGATTTGTCTGCTTTGCTATGGGAGAGCTGCCAAAGAGACCCAGGCTGCGTGCAGGGAGGAAGGTTGTCCAGGTAAGATAACTCTGGAGTGAAGCAGAAAGCAACTCAGGGTGCAGGTCAGTGGCACCAAGAGTGCAGGAGGCGACATAGGGAGCAAGTACCAGTGGCCTTTGCCTCCTGCACAGGAACCTAGAGGCTGATATCCCCAGCAAGGAAATGGTTATTTTAAATTATGGTCCCAGACATTTGGGTCAGGTAAGCAATAATGGTTTTGCAGTGGTATGACTGTAAGCCTTTTATAAAAACTACCCCTCAACTCAGCATGCAATTGTAAGGATTTGGTTTTCAGCTGAAAAGGCAAGTTTCCAGCTCAAACCTGTGGTTGGGCGTGACTCTCCCAGGCTGATGGTGGCTGACACGGAGGAGAAGGAGGCAGCAGCCCTGGCAGCAGTCATTATGTTGTGCAAACACACACTATAACCAGGACAGTGAGGCGTGGCCACCTGCCCTGTACCAAGGGTGAGGGAGGAGTTTTGTGGCTCCTATTACCAAGGGGAAATTTGTTTGCGTCACAATGCTTCCTTAACCTGAGGATGGTGGCAGGGGGAATCAGCAGGCAGCAGAGGGGACTGGAAGAACTTGCAAAGCACTTGGGCGGTAGTGTGCTGGTGGTCAGGTTTTCAGAAAAATCCTCGGAAGTCAACAAATCCATTTTTAGCAAACTTTGGTTTTAAGCAAATACTGAAGCTGAGACAACCACTTGCTTGAGAGTTTTGCCAAGGGAGGTTTCCATAGGAGCAATATCCCAACACAGTGTAAAGAGATACTGGCCCCCATTGAGCATCCAGCAGCTGCCAGAGATCCCTCCATGATCCTCTGCAAGCAGGCGCTGCCTGGCTTAGCATCTCACCAAACCTAGCTGTAGACAATCACATTGATTTCTACCTTGAAATTTATGATGACATTTTTATTAACATGGGGGAAAGCTGGTTTTCCTTTTAAATGCTTCCTTTGCTGAACACTGCAGAGAAACATTAGTTTTCACCTGTTCAATACCCACCATCAGGAGATAACTCTATTTTCCTTCCCAAATATATAAACTCAAAGAACTGTTCTATCTATATCTTCCCTTTTTTCCTTCAGTTTAATGTATTTTAACAATATCTTTAGGCAGGTTTTCAATCTTTCAAGCTTTTTGCTCAATGTCTGTAACAAACCCTCCAGTATTAATACATTCATCACAGGAAAGATTTGATTAAAATGCGATACTTAGGAGGAGAAACAAAAAAAACCCCAAAGTCCAGAATTTACCCTTGGTATGACTATAACTGCTTCTCACTTTCTTACTTCCCTGATGTAAAAGGAGATTGCTCCAGAGTTTTTGCTCTGGAGCTAGATTTTTTCTTCCTCAAAGCTTTGTTTAAAATCTATGATGGTCTACAAATTTAACAGCTGTGCAACGAAATAACTGACAAAATCCAGCAGCTTTGAATCAGCACCCACTGGGATGGGGGGTATTCATTGTGCACTTATGCTTGGATCTAGAGGCTTGGCTGCACAGCAGGACTGCCGAGCTTTCTCATTTCCAGTTTCCCCAAGGATTTACTGAAGTCCATCACTTAATTAAATCATCCTGTGATCTGAAGACTCAGCAGGATTTGCATCCTAAAGAAGCAGCCTGCATCACTTCTCCCATGTTAGGAAGGGCAAGATTTACCACACTGCTGGCAGTTGCACCCCTTTCCTCTTTTTTTCCCCTCCCCACATTATATGTGTGAATTTTTTCACAATGGAATACCAGAGGCACCTGGTTTATCAATTTATTATGAGTTTTTATAAGCTAAAAATGTCTGATGATAAATTGCTAAATATTACCCATTTATAACAGTATTCTTTGCTATACTGGGCTTCTCCCAGCAGAGACTTTTTCCACTTTCCTTCATCCTTCTCAGGTCCTTTCTAGGTAAGCTGTGACACAAGAAATACAGCTGAGACTATGTTACCGCAGAGAATAAAGATGGAATATAGCAGCACGATGGGTTTTTATTCCCCTTCCTATCCCTCCCAAATGCCAGTACACTCAGGAGTGTGTATTCAAAAAAATCACAGTTTAACCAAATGATTTACACCCTTCATTTCTTTGTTGTATAAGAATATTCCTTTTCTAGTAGACAAAGAAACACAAGGAGTTAAAAAAATCTGAATTTACAGAAATTATTTCACGTGAGAGGAAGACCTGGCCTTTTCTCATAAATTCCAACTGATATTACATAGCCTTGACACTTTCTCCTATTAAGAGAGATCCCAACATCAACCCCTCCTTTCAAGCTTCCAAACAACCTTCAGTGCTCCCAAGTGATAATGCTTGAGGCCTAGACAAAACTAAATCTCTCACAGTGTGCCCAATTATAAAATCCTTTCCAAAAATCATCCATCATCTTGAGCTTATGTTACTAAGATAAACATAAACCTCTCCTCTCTACCCCTGCTCCTGCAACAGAAGGTCTAAGAAGCATAGTGAAGTGCTATCCCTGAGCTAGAAGAGCATATATGAGTCCAAGTATTAGGAGCGTCCACATGAGTGAGATGCAAGTCTCTGGGAATCCAATTAAGTTTGTAGAAACACATCCAAAAAGCTCACAAAAAGGACAGGAGAATTTGATAACAACTGCAACCCCATTTCCAAAGCCATACATCTTCCTGCTCCAAGCCTTTCTTTACGTCAAAGGAGTTTCACTTCTCATTTTTTATTCTGCCTCCAATTTTTAAATCAAGTGAACAAATGCACCTGAGTGCATGCTTACACACACACAGCCATCCTAGGAGTTTTATCCAGACTCCCAGCACTGTGACTGAAGGGTCACCCTGCCTTTCTACCATATGTCAGCACCTATACAGGATCTGTACATATTCTAGCTTTGTCCCCATCCTTTTTGGATTATTAAAAATAATTTAAGTAAATAAGACATTTTCTGAGAAAACTGCATTGGTTTTCACTACAAAATCTATATAAACTATCAAAAATAAACTTCATACCAAACCAAGAAGAAAAACACCCTTTCACTTTTTGTATATGACTTTGACTTTTGTTTTCAAAGTTGGGCAGACAATCACCTCATTCCATTTTGTTCAAATGTTGTGAATTAGCAAGCAAAAACTACTACTTTGCAAAGTCTCTGACTTCATGTGTTCTCTGCTTGTTTTAATAATTTAGTGTAGATGCTGTTAGCACCTACTTGTTTATGCCAACTGATGTCCATGGGGACATCATCTTCAGAATATAGTATTTTCACAAATGATTTGCTGTCTAAATGATTGACAGTTTGCTATCCATCTTTATCTGTCTCACACTGAAGCTGGTACACTTTCCCAATCTTTTCTTATCTGCATTATTGGCAAATAAAAGGTTTTGTTTCTTTGCTTGCTTTCTTTCTTGTGACTAACATTTTTCTCCAGCTAATGCTACCCATGTAGCATGCTCTCATGTTAAAAGAAAATTTGCATATTGCACAACCACACTGGTGTGGGGAGAGCCACTCCTCATGCTCAGAGCAAGGCTGGCTGCACATAGCTTTGCTGCCAGCATCCTCTCCGTGGCTGCACAGGTCCTAGGCCAGCATCCAAGCGAGAGCACCCAGCCTGAACACAGTCAATGTTCTCTTTTAAAACTCTGCCATTTAGGGATCCTCCGATCCTGTTCCCAGTCACTGTCAAAATTAACAGAGCTAGCTGTGATTGATTTGCCCTTTCTTTCAGAAATGGCTAACAAAAGTTAGCTGCACCAGTACATAATCTCTTTCAGTCCTGTTCCTTGTGCCACAGTTTGCTACTCCTCCACCCCAAACATTAGTGGAGGTGGAGGAGTAGGAAGCTGTGGTACATGGACCAGCTATGAGTAACTACTGACACACTACTGACTTTTTGCACCAGCCCTTGCCTTTGCAGTACTCACATCTATCACTCAAATCCCTGTTGCATATGGTGTAAACATAAGGTGGTGCTGGATATCCCTGTGATCACTGGGAGAAGAGATCACAGGATGTCAAGTAATACAATACCTCCTAAAAGGAAGATAGGATAAAGTTTGTGCATGGCAAACATCTGAGCCTTTGTGCAAACAGGGCAAGGCCTGCCATGAACACCACATGAGGCTTTAGAGGCTACAACAGGAAAAACGGAAGATGCAGCAGGTGCATCTTCCCAAGCCTTTCAATGGGCTTTCTGGGTATTCAGTTGTTTTCACGTGCTTCTTTCACTGCTCTTGGGCAATGTGGGTTTTCCTTTGTCTTACCAGCCCAAACTCCTCTCTGGTGCATCTGCCTCTGTTATTCCAAAGGCTGTGCAGATTCTCTTGCTGGATCCTCACCAGCCCTTCTGCCACACCCCTGCCAACAGCGCATTCCTTTCTCTATTACAAGAAAAATGCATTTCCAAAGGATGGGAGGGAAACCTTGCATTTCTACCTGTTTTTTTCTTTGAGAATTAACAGTCCTTCCTTTCTCCAGCATTTCTGAGAGAAGTGAGAAACACTCCATAAAATAAACTTTCCTCCCAAGCAGCTTTTGAAGAGGGAGCTTTTTGTTTTTAAAACAGTGCATTGCTACAGAACGCACGAACATAAGAGGTCAGAAGGCACACCTAGGATTGCCCAGTCTGATGTCCTGTACAGTACAGGGAATAGACCGTTCCCCCAGAAGGGTGAAGGGAACTTTTCTTCCCTGATAGTGCTCGGTAACTTGAGGGTATACACCTTGACAAAGGTCATATTTTGTTAATGGGAAAAGGCTTACCTTGACTTGCATGCTTTCTTTAAACAAACGAAAAAAACCAACAAACCAAAAACAAAGCAAAGCAAACAACCATACAGAAGAATTACAGGAAGGGGGGCGGGGGATGGAGTTTGCATTGGCAAATAATAAAGCAAACTCATGTGAAATGTCTTATTCCTATGCAGTAACCCTTTCCTTCTTGCTTTCAGTTTATTTTTTGTGATTTAATAAAGGGGCCAGGAGATCTATTCTACCCACATGGAAAGCACTGATTATTAAGATCTGTTAAAGTAAAAAAAGTCACATTGGCTCTCCTTCTTCCTCAGCGTGCAGGATAATAAAGGCATAGCTGTTTCACACAAAGACACAAGACCTCCCCCAGCTAGCTCCCTACCAGAGATCCTCTGCTATATTTAGGAGCACAAACAGCTCAACATACTACCGGAGTTTTAGGTTTGTACCAGCCATCTTTACTGACAGAAGCACAATCTGTATTTTTAACTTAAATAATACAGAGTGTTCACATAGAGTACTTTGGTTAATAATGTTCTGAAGAAGTTCATAGTTTTTGTACAATAGCAGGCTAACGTCACTCAGAGTCAAGGGTCAGTGGCGTATTAAAAATTCACTGTGCCTCTCCTTGGAAAGCAATAAAAATAAAGTAAAATGTCTTGCTTTAGTTAGAACAAAATTACATTTGATTCTACACGTCGCAATTGCAATTACTGTTGAATTCAGCATTGGGAACGTTCCTGAAGCTATTTCACAAAAATAATTATACCAAGTCTTTTGGTATTCAGAATGAGTAGGAATACCAACATTGTTATAAAGGTCTCAGTGCTTTTAAATTCAAGGAAATATAATAGGGCTTTCATTGATCCTTCCTTGCTTTTTTGAACCATGAATACAATTAATTGTCTGTACACCTCTGTACACACACACTTACTTTGTGGTAAAGAAAGAGTAAGATTCCCCTGGAACCACAGCAAGCAATGGCTCACTGACACCTGCTGCCCCATTAATTAGCCTAATGTAAGTGTGTTCTTGTACAGTGCAGAGGTTAATGGAAGTTTAAGATGCAGAAAGTGTTTAGCAGTACCCGGAATGAGAACCCTGTTCAGCTTTATCTGCTGTTCTGAAGGCAACTCGGGTGGGCCAAGTTAACCAGACAAGGAAGTCAGTTGCTAACATCTAGAGCTGAACTTGGCCCAACTTTCGCAGGTATATAATGAGTGGTGTAGTCAACAGTGTCATTTTAACAGTTTTAGTAAATTTCTTTGAAAGTTAATGACAAATCTTTTAAAATGTCGTGTTCATTTGAACACAGAATATAGTTATATCTCAGGCCTACTTCCCAATATTTTGCTGTTAGTGTGATCAAAATTAGAGTCTGCTTTGGGCAAAATTAAAAAAAGGAAAGTGAACGAAATAAAGAGACTAAACTGGGCTTTACCAGCTTCCTCGGGAATTCCTGTGCTGGAAGGATGAAATAATTATTGTGATCATCTATGAACCATGTGCAGAATAGTTTTAATACTGTATATTTAAAGTAGAAGGGGGGAAAAAAAAGAAAGAAAGTAGGGAATGCAAAGAGAATTAAATAAATGTTTCTAAGAGAAGCCAGAGCCCTTCCAGGCAGAGATACACCAGACAGCCAGCCGAGACTAGCCAGAACATAAGCAGGTTGATTTCCAGGAGCTGCTTGTGAAAGGTGCCATGAGGGGCCCTCAGTCCTCAGCTTTACCTCATTTCAGCCCACACCACTCTGCTGAACCAGCTGCAGTCGTGTGCTAACCTGGAGTCACCTCGGATGCAGGGATAACAAGAAGCCATGTCTTCAGCCCAAGGACTGGTTCACCCTCCTGGGTCATCTTAGCACGAAGGAGCGGCAAGGATGGAGTGAGATCCATCTGAAGCCACGGGATGGCAGCAGGACATGGTGGGGAAGGGGAGCATCATCCCCTGCACTCCCTCTGTACTCTGCAGACTCTGAGGCCAGCTTCCTCCCCTACATCCACACGGTCTGTCCAAGAGGTACAGCCACTGTCAGCACAATCTCAATCCTCTGAAATTTCCCCAGGCAACAGTGCTCACATATTTCAGCAATAACTGCTACCTTGTAAACACATTCCACATTCCTGTTGCATTAAACCCCACAGGTCAAATGCAAAGCTGAACAGCCTCTTGTCTGACTGTTGTACAAGCCTTGCTCTGAGGCAGTACATGTGGCAGGCTCTTATTTGGAAAAGACCTTCTTTAGTCTCTTTTGACTCTTCCTAACTCAGGCCCTCTCAGCTTTCAACTGATAATCATTTTCTTGAGCCCTGATGGGAGACAGAGGAGCCAGGGGCTCCTTTATCTTTCTTCCCTCTGAGTAAAACTCAGATCGCTTCCAGAAAAAAGAGCATGAGATTTTTAACACAAGGTCACAGTAATATATGACTACCTCAGGGGTTTCAGGTAGGAGTGCAGTTAATTTGGACAGTCTTCATAACCCAAATAATTTCCTACATGGAAAGACTGGAAGGTTGCTTTCTGCCCACACCACAATAAATGTCATGGCTGAGTCCTTTCATCATTGTTTGGAACCTTCCTCCACATTCTACAAGAAAAACAGGATTTCACAAATGTAAGTACCCTAACTTTTTGTCATTTACTCCCTCATGACATGTACTTCCAAACTTTTAATTCTTACCATCCACTCAGGACATATTTGTTGTCATGTGTTTGAAAGACAGAAAATACTTTGTAGCTTTTGTCTCCTCATATACTTGCAGGTCTGTGCTCCAAACCACAACCTGTGCTGCAAAGAAAGGATATAAGCAAATGGAAATAACTGCCACTTGCTCAGATTCTTGTTTTCTCCTTTGCTCCTTCCCTGCAGCAATAATCTCAGCAAAAATAACCTCTGGCAAGTCATTCTGCATGTATAACCTCCAGCTGCCACTTCAGACTTACAGACTTTTGGAAGTCAAAACCCTGAATGTAGCTTAATAGTTTTTACTGTCACCTCAACAGAAATCTAGAGCCAAGTCTCCAGTGCACCCTACACCACCTGCACGAGCCCATTCGTTCCCTTGGACTGGGAAATAGAAAGTATTTCATGGAATCACGGAATTATTAGGGTTGGAAGGGACCTCTGGTCCAACCTCCCCAGCAAGGCGGGGTCACCTAGAGCAGGTGACGCTGGAACATGTCCAGGTGGGTGGATTTTGAAAGTCTCCAGAGAGGGAGACTCAACGACCTCCCTGGGCAGCCTGTTCCAGTGCTCTGCCACCCTCAAACGTAAAGAAGTTCTTCCTCATATTGATGTGAAACTTCTTGTGTTTTAGTTTATGGCCACTGCTCCTTGTCCTGTTGCTGGGCACCACCAAAAAGAGTCTGGCACCATCACCTTGACACCCACCTTTGAGATATTTATATGCATTAATGAGATCCCCTCTCAGTCTTCTCTAGACCAAGTAAGTCCAACTCCCGAAATCTGTCCGCATAAGAGAGATTAAATGCTTTTCCTAAGGTTCTTCAAGCAGCATGTCTCAGAGTAGGGACCAGACAGTCTGCCATACAGAAGCAGTGCTCAGCTCCAGGCTGAGCTTTGCTGGAGCCAATGGCACAGACTGAGGCGCCCTCTCTGGTCTAGGGCCCAGCTCCCCATGGCACCCTGTGATGTAATGAAATGTAGGAGGCAAAGGGAACTCGATCATGCTCCCTGGGTCTCCCCAAGAAGGGGTTCCATAGACCACTGGTGGGGAATACACTGGGAGAAATGTCTCCCTTCTCCCACATTGACACTCGCCCTCAGTCGTCTTCTCATTTCTGCCACTGGGACAGAAGTTCTCCCTATCCTCCTCTGACCTGAGCAGCACTTTCCTTGTAAAACCCCTCACTGGTTTAAGATCTCTGGCAGAAAGTGCTCATGTGCACATTTGTCCCTGGCTGCATCTCCCTCTAGGCAATGGAAAGAGGAAGACACTTCAGGAATTAATAAGTCTAAATCACTTTACTCCAAGAGACACCCCTGTGCAGAGGGCATCTCTTCCTTTCTGCCCCTTCTAAACATGATTTTCAGGTTCCTGTATAGCCTTTGGGGCTTACTTGGCACGGGGGGTAGAATGGTGGCGATGGGAATGTAGAGCCATATGAAGACTTATCACACTTGTCCCCAGGCTCCCTTCTTTGAATATACCACAAATGTTTTACTTCAATTCTCAAAAGCCTGATGAGATGCAGGTTATTAATTCATGACTATGACAAGATTATTATGGTTAATTTAACATGTGCAGGCACTTAACTAACTACTGTTGGGAAATATTTGTCATTAATTCAAAAATGTCCTGCCTGTAATTTGGCAGATATAGTGCAAGAGTGCAGCAGAAATCCAGCATGACATAAAGAGCACTCATCTGCCATCACCTTTACTTGTGCCTGTACAATGCCTGATTTAAATGAGCACAACAAAACAGTACTGCAGCATTCACAGATTAAATGGCATTGGCATTCAAACACTAGAAGGAGCCCAGACGTAGGAAGTGGAACAGAGAAGCACATAATCTCCCCACGGGGAGTGAAAGGGACACCACAGGGAGAGAGGGTAGCAGAGCACTATTCCTAATCAAAGCTCAGAAAGCAAAGCTATGCAAACAAAAGCTGCTTGCGTGGGCTTTCCTCCCACCTCCTGTGGGTCTGCCTTGATTCCTACCAAGGCAGATGATACAGAGTAAAACCAGTGAAGAGGTTTCATTTAGGAGCAACCTTGTCTCTCAGGCCTGGCACAGACCTCCGGGTCATCCCACCACTCTTGGGGAGGGAACTCCCTGCTTCAAACTGCTGTGCTTTGCTTGCTTTCCCAGGTAGGCAGGTGAAAAACCTGTGTGCACAGAACTAATTACAGCAACAAATTAAAACTCATGTCCAAAGTGACCAATCTCACGGCACCTTTGAAGTGTCCCAGCATTTCTCGGCCTTTTCTGATCCCTTGGGCAGGTCCAAAGGCAGTGATGAATTATTTTGCCCACAAAGGCTCTTTACCTCTGTGTTTTTGCAAGATCTATCACTATCATATGCATCCCACCTATCAGCCCCTTCCTAGTGCAGGGACTCCATGCATGGCCTGGACTTTTTCAGTTCTCTCATATGGTAAACTCTCCTGACGAGCAGCATATTTTGGTGCACTTATATCTTTGAGCTTCATATAGGTGTTTCAGGATAAAATTTGGGAACAGAGCATTGAATCCTCCGTTGTTGCTGGCAAACACTCCATATAATCCCTTCACAGGCTGATTAAAGTCTGATTTTGAAAATTATTCAAATTCAAATGCTATTCAAGAACTTTGTAACTCTTATGTGTTAGAAATTCCCAGACTAAGTGACCAGTCTATACCTGTTTATTTTTGTGTCAATGCAATACTTTCTTTGAAACAGCTTTTCTGTTCTGCCACAGGTATTTAGAGAAGATGGCCATCTCCCCTTTCAGCCTTGATCTGCAAAGCCAAACAAGCCATGGCACCTTAATTTCCTCACAGAGATAAGCTCTCTATTACCCTGGCCATCTTACTTATCCATCTTTGCACCCATCCTACTCTGAGCTCATCTCTTCTGCAAGTCAGATGTCCAGAACTGGACACTGGATCCCAGGCAGCCTCAATAGCTAGATGACACAAAAGTCACTCTTGGATTTAAGCTCCCTAGCTCCTAGTTAAGCTTGCATATGTTGGCAGACAAACACAGAGGAAAGTATTTACCTGCTTCCTCTAGTCTGCTCTCTACTGCAGAGTCCAAGGACATGTTTGAGCTATTTATTATCAAGAAATGCTGTTCAATGTAAAGACAATGTTCCAATAACCTCCCCAGACTTGGCTCTTTTCTGTGTCCAAGTACCCAGATGCTGATGCTGGCTGCAAATACTAGACTACAGGACCCATTCCAGCTTCTTTTCAAATCCCAAAGTGCCAGCATACGCTCCTTTGGCTGGATTTGCAAGGGCCCAGCCATCTGTGTATCTGCAGAGTGTCTCTGATGTAGGTATAACATGAAAATATTTAGCCTTTCACATGCAGTTGGCAAATGCACTAGCTCAGGCTTGAGGAAATTCTGACCTTCTTTGCTTAGGGGCCTCCTTCCTTTCAGTACTTTTAAAAATATTTGTGAGTAACAGCAAGAGGTAGGGAATGATATGTCTAACAGAGCTCCCAGCTCTGTCAGAAAAGCATTATTAAGAGGACACTATCAGGCTTTGTGAAAAGAGGAAAGATCAGGAACTGCTGGGTGACTTAATCTCTTGTGTCCCACCTATCCTATAAAGGTGCTGTTTTACTAAAACAGCTAGATCAAAGCTCCTAAAGAGGTTTCTGCTGTTAACTGTCTCCTGAAAGCTGTTGACCTTGAGACTGGAACAATTAAATGAAATGTGAAGCACCTCCTCAAACAGATATTTTTCCTTCTCTGTCCTACATCACCTAACCACACAGTAGTATGAAGTTACACACTTGGGAGAGCTTTTTGTAATAAAGAACATCCTGAACTGCATGAAGATACTGCCCTGATACATATTTTTTCTCTCGTCTTAAGTGGACACATACCCTGTAAGTCCTAGGAATGAATGTATGAGCTCTCCCATAAGTATCTCCCATACGTATGATAGAGACAAAAACCAGATTGGACTGGCACACTTTGAAAAGCAGCTGCTGTATCAGGTATGCAATGTGAGACTCTTGGAATTGTTTTTCTGAATACTAAATGTGGAAAATATCAATTGAAACTGCACTTAGTCCCTCTGAAGAAATCAGCTTCTGAATGCCTTCAAGTCAGTACTCAAATTAAACAGCTTCATATTAGAGATAATTAAAATATATTGCTTAAAAATAATCTGATCTTTTATGTCCCTGTTCAGAATCCACCACTACAAACTCCTGTGCAAAAAACTTGTAAGCATGCTTGCAGTGTACATGTCCTAGAGATGTGCAGCCAGATCTTTGGCTGATGTCACTTGGCAGGCCTTTGCTCCAGTTAACTGGAGCTGTACCAAATCATATCGCTGAAGAGCTGGAACATACTGCTTATAAACTTCTGAAAAAGGCAAGTTAAATAGCTTGTATGCACCTGGAGAGATTAATTTCCATGTTTTTCAAAATATGAAAACTGTATTTTCTTTGAGGAGTGGTCCTTCACAAAACTATTATGCCAGCCCTGTGCCAGCACTAGATACGAATATACTCTGGTTTAATTCCCACCACCTCTGCTACCTGTGAGTAGAGAAGATACGGCACAAGGAAGACAATTTTTTTTTTTGTAAGTATTTTTCTTAGAATGGCATATCACTTTAATTTTTACATTTGACAAAGGGCTTCTACTTGTAATCTATCAGAAGAAAACAAAAAGCAGAAACAAATCCCACTGTGTTACCAGCCAGAGGCAATGACTGCCGGCCTCTGCAAACAGTACATAGTTAGAGGAACTTGCTGTGTTCCATTTTGTAAACGTGGTACAAGGAGTGAGTTGCAGCGAGAGCACATCAACCAGTAACTCTTGATCACTTAAAGATTTTTCATTAGCCAGTTCTACAATAAATTAACTAGAGAAGTGTAAAGGTTGTTTTCAACAATTTATAAACACCCACCACAAGGAACTAGAGAAGACAGTTCATCTTTTCACTTAACTTTTTTACTTACCCTCCGATGAAACTTTAATAAGTACAAAGGCTGGTCAATACTCCCAGAACTGAATGCTGTGCACCTGTGTAACCAAGAAACACATTTCATCTGTCAGAAAACAACTTTTAAAACACTTCAGACATAAACTTCCTTCAGCTGCTTACCTGTGTAGGTTCCTGTTTGCCAGATTCAATGTACCACAAAAGGCTACTGGTGTTTCAAAAGGGATCTGTCACCTTGCCAAACATTTAAGTGGTAGCAACCCAGCAGAGGTACTTTCAAATTTCCCCAGAGAATTCTGAAAGTCTTGATTTGGTTTGACTTCGATAGTGCACCCTATGTCTCATCAGTTATCCAGCACGGGGCTACTATCTGCCTTCCCAAAGCACGAGTTATTAGCACTGCCCTGATCCTTTCACCAAGTGATCCCTGTATCTAACGCGGAAGGAGTCGGTCAGAGGAGAAAGCACCAGTATCCCCCAGTTGCTAGGTAACAAGCAGGGAGATCCTGACCTGAATTCTTAGTGGAGGCTGATGTTGCTCAGGAAGCTTAGCTGGGTCCCTCCTGGAAAGGGAGGGCCATGCCAAAAAGTTCCTCCTGGCTTTGCAAAGGCCATGGCGTAACATCACGCAGGACAAAGGGACAGCAGCTGAGCTATTTTTATGACAAAAAGGCACCTGTTCTGAAAATAGGAACACATGCAAAAATGGAGGGTGAATTTTTTGCTCCTTGTGCCAATGAAACTAGAGTGTTTTTAACATTAAAATGATATCATTCTATTTCAAATGTGGACATTAGATAAAGTGGAAGAAGCCACCCATCATGTGCACAGCCTCAACATTAACAAATGCAACGACAGAATATTAAGCATATGAAAGTAAAAAAATACAGGTTATCTCAGACATGTATGCTATGAATCATAACATAGAAAATTGAAGAGAAGCAAATCAGGAAGTTAGTGATGACAGAAGAACTCTGCATTTTCTGTCCGTGTAAATATTTTGAGTTACTGCCATGGCACTGTATTAATTACTCTATTTACCTTGCAAACTCCTTAGGATGTATTTTCAAAAAGAAAAAAAGTGAGGGCTGAGCTAGACCTGAAGTGCCTCTGGGTCCCTTGAATGGGGTATACCTGACCCTAGTCAACCTGTATAGTGAGTGGAAAGGAAATAATGCCTCCTCATATGCAGCATAATACAAATGTTGAAGACCCAATTATCTGGAAAAAATGCCTGTTTGCTTTCTACTGACTCCAAGGAACATCTTGGTAAATGAAAGCAATGCTGTGACCACCACGTGTGGCATGGCTCCCACAGGCTGGAGGGGCCTGTGAGGCCAGGAGGGCTGAGGGGTATCGGTGCAGAAACAAATCTTTTCACTCCAGCTGGCTGCTTCGCATCTGGGCACATTCTCACGTGTGGGCAGGTCCCTCCTTGCTCCAGTAGGTTCTGCCAGTCCCAAACAGGAATATCTATGAGGACGTGCAGCTCAGCCAGGGCAGTAGCTCCTCTATCACCTTTGTAGGGCACACTCTCTGCAGGAGAGATTTGCAGTGGGTATACCTGCCACGCAGCAACCACATGGGCAAAAGCTCTTTTAAAGAGGGGTCTCAGGCATAGGAAGACTGGCCTGTCATGTCTTGAGAAGTGCAGCTATGACCTTAAAAGGGAATTACTCCACAATAACCTTTTATCTGGTAGAAACAAAGCAATGCTTTAATGGAAAGGAAATGCACACAAGCGTCTTTGCAGAATGCCAGCCCAGCTCAGCTATACAATGGCACATCTAATGCTTACTCCTAATGCACGTAGTGTGGCCCCAAAAAAGACTGTCCTTTGATATAGCCAGGTTCAGTGTGTTCAGCACAGGCTCCTGGTCAGAAAGCAGTCTCTTAGCTATGCTTGAAATCTCTCCCTCCCCCATAAATGTCCATATTTACCCAGGGAATCAGTCTATCCCTGCAGCAATTATAACTGTCCAAAAGCAGATGAGTATTAAGGTGCTCCAAGTACCTTTCTGAACAAGTGCCAAAACCCATCACATTAATAGGAAAATTATAGTTCTTTTGTTCATTTCCCTTCTCTCATTTTATTGCAGAAACAGGAGGAGCTCAGTGTTAAGTCCTATCCCAAAAGCACTTAAATTGTCAGACAAAATAGTTACGGATGTCATGACCTGAATTCAGCAAAGCTGAATTAATTCAGGCTTTAAATAGAGTCACAATAAAAAAACCCCCCAAAAACGTATAGATAACCAAGAGACATTGGGAGGAAACAAACTGAAATTTTAAGATGTTAAATATATACTCAGGTGCTAAAGAAAAGCTGATCATGTAACAACACTGAGCGCAAATTGGACATCACAGCTCTGTGCAGTGTAACTGATTTTTAAGTAGTCCAGATATCCTGAAACAATTTTCTGATGAAAGGCCATCTTACAGATATCATCACCAGAAGGCAAAACAATGCAGAGAATCTGCTCATAGAAATATTTGTATTTTAGATAGCACTAGATTAATTTTTTTACTATAGATTCTGCTTTTTGGTGCATCTTTTCCTACAAATTCTTCCAAATGGTCCTAATGTACAGCAGTGCAACAAGCTGACACTAAATAGTAGAAATTAGAGAAAACAGAGGAAGCTTGGCAAAATGAAAGGTGCAGCCAATATAAGCTTTTAATAACAAGGTCCTTAATAGAGACAAAAAGAAATTAAAAGACTCAAGTATGGTAGATTTGAGAAGAAATGGAGAATTGCTGAGCCCAAGAGAGAGGAAGACGGAAAACCTCTCAGGGGCAAGAACTTAGATGTGAAAGGGGAGAAGGAAGATGAGAAAAATACTTCAGATTTTTCTGAACACAGACTGAAGGGCAATTGTGAAGACCGGAAAGAGAGCCATGGGAGATGCTTCAGGTAGGTGCCAGAATCCAGTGATCTCCTGGCCACAGATGAGCAAATGGCTTAGTCAGTGATTTGTCATTGACACTCTTGGCAAAGCTACCGTAGGGCCATTGATTTAAACTTCTGTGCAGAAAAGCGAGTGCGAATGGTACATAGATCAGAGTGATAGACAATTAAACAATGAGAACTGCAACACAATAAAGCAGTTTTATATAAAAGTTAAAAAAAGGATGTAGATGGTGACAGCTGTTGGAAATGCCTTCTCCAGGGAGAGCCCAAACTGGGCACCTTTCCACTCTCTGAACATTTCCTCTGATCATGTCTTGATCAGCAAAAATGGGTAAGTAGTAAAATGGATCAGGGTGGGGTACAGAAAATCCATTCCATGGTGTTAAAAATAATCTGTCACATCTTCCTGTTGTCTAAACTGGCATAACTCCATTGGCTTCATATGATGCCAGCTTAAGATCTGGTCAAATGCAATGAGTAAGAGGAAGCTGGCAGTGCCCCTTACATGTTTCCCTTTGCCCACAGGCAGGTTTCAGCAAAGTGTGTCTATTCCAGGGGAAGATACTTAATAAAGGATTTAATCTTCCTGATGAATACGAAGGATGCCAGAGTACCAAACCTGTCAAACACACCTTGCAACAAAACACATTTTTAAAAATTTGCTTTATTCAGCTCTATTTTGTAAAGTCATGCAAAACGGAGAATTCTAAATTGCCTGACTTCAACCACTGGAAGTCAAACGCTCCTGTACAAATCTCACTGCAGAAGTGCAGTATCACAGTAACTGAGATCTTACATAATCCGGTCACATCTCCACACACATCAGGAACACAGTGCCGAGAAGTCTCCCGGTTGTTCAGCCACAGAAGGAGCTGCGTGAAGCACTGATTCACGCTGATGAATTGTAACCAAGCAACACTGCCAGCATCTCTCCAGCCCATTGTTCAACTGAGCTGAGGAGAACAGCAGCAGAACAGCACTGAAAATCTGCCAAACTTCGACTTCAATTAAAGAATACCATCCCTCTAACACTAGATATAGTAAATTCTTTAACCAAACTTTAACAGAAATAAACTGTTACTTCTCTCTCAGTAAAAAGATTGTGTCATGCCTGAAGGCAGCAAATTAATTTCTGCGCATCCATGACCTCTTGTAAATCATCTTTACAAAAGAAACCGTTCAAATTCACTTTACACAGAAAATGAAGGGCAATGAATTATTCATCTGAGCAGAGGGACAGAAATACTGCCTTTTTTTGGTTTGGCTATTGGATGCTGAGGGAAACTAAAGACAACTTTCTCAGATACAGTAACTAATCAGCAGCAACACAGACGAGGTGGAAAGGAAGTAGATACTTGAAAATTTTGTTCACTGAGAGTTAGCAACTTTTTTCCACATAAGCATCGGAAACCAACAGTTAATGCACGTAATACAGCTACTACATCATTGATATGAACCTTATTATCAACAGAGGCATTAAAAAATTAGGTTGCAATACTGACATTTTTTTCTTTTATTGCAGTTAAGTCTGAGGGGTTGGATTATTGTCGTGTTTAATGCCACCAGCCTCGATATCAAGAACAAAATTCACTGTAAAATTATCCATTCTTGCTCTTCATGGAAATAAGAAGACAACACAGTCTGCCAACAAGAGAATTTAAATTTTTTAGATATCCCACAGTATCCTCATTTCACCAGAAAAAAAAATCACATGCATAAATTAAGAATAAGATACAGAATTGACTTGTTCTTTATAACGCAAAAGACAGGCTTGCAGCTGTAGGCATTTCTCAGAGCACAAAATCCAAAAGCACTGACCTGTGAAACAGAAATAGTAATAACATCTGCTAGATTTCTGGGCTCTGAAATCACATTCCCTGAGAGCAAGTTTCCAAACTTATGTAAGATACCACTTCCCTTTTCAATGGATTATGCTTCTCTTTTGAAACTTTACTTAAAAGCCTGAGTGTAAAACCACATATATCTTTCTTCTCCAGGAATTAAAGTAGTAGAGCAAAGTTACAAACTGCCATGGCATTGGCATAAAAATAGATTTATCAATGTCTCTCCAAATTTGTGATATCCTAGAACGACTTGGGTTGGAAGGGACATTAAAGATCATCTATTTCCAACCACCCTGCCATGGGCAGGGACACCTTCCACTAGACCCAGCTGTTGCAAGCCCCATCCAACCTGGCCTTGAATACTTCCAGGGATGGGGCATCCACAACTTACATTAGATCACCCTCTTTCCTTACTCCCTGCTTTTCTTCCTAGGCTTTATTTACAAACCAGGTTCCTAGATATGGTCTTCTCAATCCCACCATGGGGAAATCAAGCAGTCCTGTATTCTCTGTTTTACATAGAGGATCACCAGGATTTCACACAGGCAGGAATGCTGCTGCTTGGGTTCTCTGTACTTGACAGTTTAGGGTCCTTCTTATAAATCCTCAACACTGCCACAGGTTTTGACACTATACAGTATACTCCCTAGAGGGTCAAAGTCTGCTCTCCCTTGGCATGAGTGTGAGCAGATATTTAAAGCAGAACTTGCTCTCCCCTTCTTCTTTCCCCTCCTATGTTTGCCAGATGCCTTTATTTAATGTCTGTTCCCTGGATTGGCTCTTAGATTGATTTCTTCCCTCTACATTTGCCATCTGCTGGTCCAAACAGCTAAACAATACACTTCTCAATCTCATAGCATTGATTCATTCTTGCTGACAACTTGGCATCCAAAATAGTATGGCAGGTCTGGGTAAGGCCTTGCTCCACCAACAGGAATTTTCTCCTTGTACCTTTGCAAGCCGTTATTGCAGGAGCAAAGTTTTTAAGAGGGAACAAAGCCAAAGTGAGAGACAGGTACCAAGAGGAACTGAACCACATTGTCTTGATAACAGGAAGTGGTCTGTGTTGTGGCTATTTCTTGGAAGCAGGATTTGCAGCCCAGGCAGCTGGGTGTGGCTTTGTACAAAGAGAAGACATCAAACCGTATAGCAGCTAATGGCATGTGCACTTCCAAAACAAACAAATACTTTGTGGAAAAAAGCTTGACTTAGAGCCTTTGAATCCCTTTCCAGAGTCTTCAGCAACTGTCTTCCTCTCTCCAGTGAAAATTTATGAGGACTCCTGTGAAATAATTGGTGTGAATATGGGCACCATGCCTGTGCTCTGCAGGGTACACAGCCTGGGCAGCACTACAGGGGAAAGGCCAGAACAAGGGTTTGCAAAACTGCAACAGCAGCTGGCTGGGAAGGGTGTGAGGAAGAGGACAGAGGCAGCACAAAAAGAGGAGGAAAGGAAAGGTGCCAAAAAGTCTTGTTATGACCCCACCTAAATGCTTAACAGCAAGGTATTACTGAGTTGCCTAAATGTGCGTGTTTTACCCGTCCTGTTACATTAAACTCAGAATGTTTTAGAGACAAGTCTGTCTCTTGAGTGTTTGCACAGTTCAAAGCACAATAGCTCCTTGTGCTGGCTGAGTCCTTTGAATGCTGCAAGAATACAACTAAAAAAGAGGAGCAGTAAAAAGCTTCATCCTATTCATACTTGAGAAGATCTTGCATGGCTCTGGACAAATCGCAGCCACAGCAACACTCAACAAACACATTTTCTAATCCTCTCATTATTATTGTTGCTTTCTCTTGAAGGTATTTTAAAGAGAGAAAAAAACATTCCTTTCATGAAAAAAATATGTATTTCATTTAATATCTGAATGCCACAAAAGACTAATAGTGTAAGTGAATAAAAGCTTGGGAATTCCTGGTTCAATGCTTCTCTGTATGCTTAAATTTGCATATACACTTGCCTTTTTATGTTCCTCCTGTGATTTTGGTGGCTCAGCTGACATCCAAATAGCCTGCCTGCTCTCAACTTTGCATCACATGGTGAAGTAAGTGGGAACAGTGTGAGGTCTGCAGGGTGTCAATCTCTTAATGTTTAGACAAATGCTGACACTACAGAGCTGGTCCTAGTTTTCCAGAGCTTCCAACCTGTTATGAATCCAATAGAGAAAAGCCAGCACTTCAGTGTTCTTGGTCTCAGCAGCTCTGATCCAATGCCCATTGAAGCCAAAAGAAAGGTTCCTTAATTACCCAGATAGTGTCAAATCAAGCTCAATTAGACTCAAGTGCCATTGAAGAACAAGATGTAAACACAAATTCCTTCACTACTGAACTGTACAGCACCGACCTGCCTGCTCCAGGTCTTCGTGTAACCTGATGCTTCATACACCACCCAGCGTTCAAGGGAGTGGTGCTGAGAAACACTTCCTGAAATTCCCAAGCTGCTTTATCTGCTTCACGTTGCTAGTTCACAATGAGATTGCTGGTTGTCACCACCATGAATGGAAGGATAAAAATTCAGTGTTAAGTTATGAAATGTTACATCTGCTCAAGAAGGCAGAACCACCAGCCAAAACCAGTGTGTCACAGAAATGTGTAAAACAGCACCAGATTTAGCCAGATCCAGCACAAGCCAGGTTTATATTTGAAAGCTGCACTGGTACAGATGTTAGTAGGTGTATGAATAAAGGAGCAGAAGATTGTACCACCAGTCTGCATATCCATGGTAACAAAGAGAGGATCTCCTGGGAAAAGAAGTTGTGAGTGGGGTAACAAAGGAGTTTTATTCTTTTCCCCTTTGCCTTAAGGCTAAATAGCCTTCACACTGTCTAGCAAGATTATTTAGGCCGGGGCCATGTTCATCCCTGGATTACAAGAGCAATGAGAAAAAAGAACAATATGGCACCTTCAGCCCTCAGAGTGCTTGTCTAGCTTGCACTGCGGTCCATGTCTCTGTATGTTCACAGCTGTTTTTCCACTTAGGCTGAAGTTGATGCAAACACACCCAGTTACACTACAAACAACCCATTATAGTAGACACAACACAGAACAGTACCCAAGACATACACTGGTGAGTTGGGGTGTGCAAGCTAAAGAAAGAAACAGTGGCCTGCTACGCAGCTCTCAGTATACAGTATTTAGGCATGAATTGTGGAATCGTTTAGGTTGGAAAAGATTCTAAAGGTCATTGAGTCCAACCATTAACCTAGCATTGCTAAGTACCAGTATTGCTCATTTCTCTTTGTATATATGAGTATGTTCTGAATACATTTATGATGACACAATTGCATCCACTCTAGGCCTGCATGCTGAGCTGCCAGGCAGGAGGTCAAAGAGAACAAAAGAAATAGGCACCATCTGCCCTATTGCTGTATGTAACCTCTGAAGCAAAGGGATGAAAAATTGTTGCAAATACAGTTATTTTTAATAATCTCCTTTTTTATTCTCCTGCCTCCAACAAAAATTCCAGTTTATCCATTTATGAGTCTGAAGCTCTCTGCACATGGTCCATTTCTCTTGCTCCTTCCTGGTCCAGGTTCTTCCTGGTCTTCACAATAGGCAAGAAAAAGCGACTTCAAAAAGAAAGGACGAGAGAAAGTAAACCAAGGCAATAAAACCTTAACATACCCAAAAACTCATCTGAACACCCAAACAGGAGCAGAAAAGCTCCTTCTTCTTTTTAAATCCATCTTTTGTTTCCATGCTACAAGGTATGTTTTTTAATAGTTTGTTCTAAAATAAGTTGGGCGTGGTCTTTTTACTAACTATTGTATGATTTGATAATTATATAGCAGAGCAAACTACTTTCCTAATCTCAAATAAACTCTTAAATTCTACAGTGCCTTTAAGAAAATGGGGCTTAAATACCTTTTATTTTTTTCCAATGTCATGTATGCCCAGGAGAAAGCAATTTTTCCTCTATTTAAGTTGGTCTTGAAAGCCTTAGAATTGACAGTTGCATATAAACAATTTACATCCTCACTTTTACAGCTACATGAAATAACATTAATTTATGCAGTACACAACGTCTTGATTTCTTGATTAACTTCCCTTCAGGCTTTTCACTGTAAGTCAGTGATATTTTATTAGAGATGAGATAACAGTGATACTTGTATTAATTTCCTTCATTACATTCAGTTGCTTGTAACTTTGGCAGGTGGTGTAACTTTTAGGTCTTTTGAGTGGGGGGACAAAAGGATTAATAGCTTGTGATGGTGTAATTGGAGTGTCCACCCCACAAACAAGAGGTAGGTTATGGCTGCACAATGAACCTTGGTTCTGACACACTCAAGCTTGGGGTTTGACTCAGCAAAGTAAATAAAGCTCTTTTCAAGCAGTCTGCACAAAGTTGTCAGGGCGTTCTGGTTTAACACACACCACAATATCACGCATTATACATGCAATGGAATTAATTAATACGTTTAAAAACTGTCAACTACCAGGTGTAAGCACTTCAATCTGCTGTTCCTAAGCAAAGTGGCTGAGAGTTTAATAAAAAACATCAGAAAGATTAGGTAAAATTTCAACATAATTTTGATTATGAACCTTCTCATATAAGTAGACCCCTTGCATGTTCCTGTTGCAGTAACTCTCTCACCTCAACTAGCAAATGGTTTTTCCTTCCTCACCCTTAACTATTAAAATAGATATTGTATCCTGATCACTACAGGCTGCTGTGGAATATAAAGTTTTAATGACACCACAGCAGACTCTTGGGCTGAGCTTATAGGAGCTCTCAGTTTTAGTCCAAATCTAATAGTAAAGTAAACAGTTAGGATGATGCTCAGTGCTATTGTAAATTCCAACCACATTCCATCTTGAAAAATGAATGGAGAAAAAAAATGGTGTAACCACTTATAAATATTATGATGAAAACTAGATTGGTCACTTTTATTTTGCCCTAGGCTTCAGAAACAGAGGCCATTAAAATAACAACTAGTCTGATAGAAAAGCTAGGCAGAAATGAGGCTTTATATTGTGGAGATACAGCAGACAAAATGTAGTGCTGTAGGAGCAGATGTGGTTTTAAAAAACAATAAAATACTTTTCACCAGAATTCGCAAATTCATTTTGTGGAGATGGAGTCAGGAAGCCCTTGCTGGACATTCCCACCACCACTAACCACAGATCCAAAGTCCCCATGAACCCAACAGAAGGTTCATACTGAGCTGTACCTATTTGCACACATGGTCCTCTTTTATACTGTGATTGAGCTACAGCTTGTGATTTTGTTCAGAATAAGACTGCAAAGCAGCTAAGCTGGTTATTAAACCAGACTGTTGAAGCAAGTGTGTAAAAATTAAAGAATTCAACTTAAAGGTTACAGTCTAATTGCCAGTATTTTACTTTGAATAAGGAACTTGCTGCAACAGGCTCACTGCAAGAGTTGCAGAGGATATTTCTGTGAAGTTTCAAGAAAACTGACTAAAAATCTCTTGACAATTTACAGTGTTCTCTGCTCACAGAGTCATTTTGCATCAGATTCACAGGACTAGCTTTTACTAAAAAAATCCTCTCACCATGACAAAGGTTGTGGGAACAACCTCTTTAGAGTAAACAGCCCTTCCTTAAAGCACTCATCAGTCCAAACAGAAACCCTCATATGCTTGTGCTAACAGTGTCAAGTTACACGAGAGATGGTAACCAGTTTAAAGAGCGTAATTTTGTCAAAACAATAGGACAGCTACCATTATCCTTCCATATACTGTGGACTCACTGCAAATGTCAGAGAAGCCACACCGTTTACCTGATTCAGATATCTCCAAAATGGACTAACCTTCAGTCCCATAAAACTGAACTTGGCTTGTTCAAGAGTTGAAGCCCACTTGGGGATCCTGGAATATCAGATATGAGGTACTATATTATTACAAACCCAGGATTTCAACTTGTTTCTAGGAAAGAAATGTCTTTCTTTTTCTCCTATCTTCTTCCACTGTTAAATTTCAAGCTAATAACCCATTGTTGTGACTGAGCAAAGCATTACTGAAGCAATGGCTACAATTCAAAGCAAGTGTAAAATGCAACAGAGCTTCCTTATCCATGAACGTAATGAGAGCGACAGAACCATCATCTGTAGATGCATGGCAAGACCAAAAAAGCAACTGATGTTGTGGGTCAGAAGAGACTTCCCTTAAGATTACTATCACAAATGCAGGTATTTGTATGGAAGAGATGTCTCTGCAGGAAAGAAGAAAGCAAGGAAGGAGAAACTCTGCTGAAAGAAACAGTAGTAAAGTCAGCAGAAAGTATGAGAGAAAGGGAGAATAGCTGTAGAAAAAAATTCCCTGAAAAGGCCTAATGACAGCATTACTTCATGAGTGGCAGAACAAAGTAGTAAGTGATGCTCAGAGAAGCCTCCCTCCTCTTCGTTGCATTCTACTTCATCCATGGAATCAAGGTTTGCTTTGGTTTTTCAATTATCAGGATTAGATCTGGCTTCATCAGCAGATTAACATTAGCTAAAAGTTATTAAAAATTGCCTGGTTTTGACCTAAGTTTTTACAGCCTCAGATCTCAAGCAAATCCAGGGACACAAGCCCAATTCTGACCTTGCAGCAGTTCCTTGTTCTGTCTTGCCCACTTACAGTTTTATTCACACACTTTGTGTTCTCAACTGCTTGTGCAAAAGTGGAAGAAGCAGCAGCAGCAGAATGACTTTCAGGTGGGTTTTGTTGATTTCTTTCACAGCTCTGGCAAGAATTACTAAAGGCAAACTCATCAAAATACAGTAGTGAGCCTGTTCTACAGCCACGAGGCCAGAGACAGGACAACAGCTATGCACCATGCGAACCACTGGGAACCCACACTCACTCGAGCTGTGCTAGAAGGCCCCCTTCTCCTGTGCTGAACTCCATCCATCTGTCACAGACCAGTAATGCTGCTTGCTGTATTTGCATTCCAGCTTACCGGACACGTTACCTTCACTCCATCACAGCACCCAAAACACCGCTCCTTTGACACGTATACAGGGGAAGAATGTACCTGAGAAATTCTGTCCAGCAGAGAGGAGATTTCCTGAAGTCCCTTAGGCTTCTCAGCTGACTGCAGGATGTGCCACCGTTTCTCAAAACTAATCAGCTGTTCCAGAGAAACGTGCAACTTATGAGGAGAATGTGTCAATTCATTCACCATATATGCTCCTTTACAAATACGTAACACAGATTGGAACTGACATTCAAGATGACCCACACCCTATATAAGCCTCACAAAAACTGCCTAGTTATTCACTTTTCCAGCTTGCCAAACTAAGCCTCCATACTCAGTGTCAAGCTAAAACATTTGTTAAAATAATTCTTGGCTTCCTTCCACTCCAAACAAATTCATCAGACAGATATTTCAACTCATTTTTGACTCAAGCAAGCAGAAGTAGGAAGGTACAAAAGAAGAGACGTGAGATCCTTCATTAGTTAAAATATGATTTTTTTGGTACATATTTTTCTTCCACATAAGGATAATGGAAGGTTTCGGCTATTTTTGAGGTCACTGTCTCCAATTAAGAGAAATGCACGAGCTTTAAACAAATCAGACAACCGTGGAACAATTTTAATCCCTGAATGAATAAATCCCTTGGGGGACCTGGCTGCAGAGAAATCAATGGGCAATTCTATTAAGCCTTAGCAGCAAATAAGGCACAATCTGGCTTCTACAATGGACCTCAAAGCCACAGATCCTGTCATAAGAATTTATCAGATTCGTGTGATCAGTCATCAGTGTACAGAGCCCGATTATACACAGAATTTCTTCTGCTTACAGCAGCTGTTGGAACAGCATTGTCTCTAGATCATCTTTGAGTGAGGGGCTATATAATCTTATGCGGAAAAATGACAGTAATAAGTGTTAGCTGGGTGAATACTCATTTATTCCAGTGAACTCCTACCCTTATCAGCACCCTGCTGCCCACTGACCTTACCTCTAGCTCAGAAGTGTTAATAGAAGTGTCAGCTGTGACTGTGAGAAGCTCAGCATTTGCTCCCACAGCCTTTCACAGCAACGTATAAATGACCTCCTTTGCCCTACAGACTGGAAGTGCTCTCTCTAGCTGTGGGATCAAACACAAATCATTCATATCATACTACAAAAATACACCACAGACTGGCACAGAAGATAGAACTGTGCTTTAAAAAAAAAAAAAAAAAATCATCAAAACCGAAGAGGCAACTTCCCCTCCTCCTCCATATACCTACATGCTGACCTGCTGACATCTCGCACGGTAAGGACAAAATCACTTTGCTTGATGTGATTGATACAGCCTAGGCCATATCTGGGAGCCTCTGCAGCAATACCTCGGGCTGCACCTCGTCTTGCAAATAAAACACTCTTGGGACTGCCCTGTGGCACTGGAGACAGTGCTCGAAACCAGACTGCTAAACTCTCATGATCTTCGAAAGGGGTTGACTACATCCATTCTGCTTGTTGAAAACATTACCAGCCTATCCAACCGGGACCGTGTCCAGGGCTGTTCCAACAACGCAAGAAGACAGGTGATCAGTGACAATCTGACCCAGGAAAGTTCCCCACATTGTTCAGTAGTTGAGAGGCATCTTCCCTGTCCAGCTACCCAAACTGTTCAGATCTGAGGCATGTCCAAGGTGCGTGACAGCTGCCTTCTCTGCTCACAGGACTAAATTTCCTTTCCTTGATAGAGGTATGTGAATAAAGAAAAAGGGTGAAAATAACACACATACAGCTACTACCCAGATAGAGCTGTGCTACAGACATGGCACACCCAGTGCTCAGAGTTCAGAAGTACTCACTCCAAGCATCCACTCTTTAGTTACAGAGAGTCAAGTTTTCACAGCCATTAAATGCTTAAAGATAGAGATGGGAGCTATCACTTCTTGCAATGAATAGCAATCCTTACCCAATAAAATGCACAGCAGGATTTTTAGGTTAGGTGCCTCAATCCTATTTCAGTTGAGTGGAATTATATCCCTGAAGATGTTAAAAGCTTCTGTATTGAGATGCCTCTTTTATCCCTTGGCACCCAAACACGTCTCTAATCCATTTCACTGGCTTATGAAAGAAAGAAATACAGAAGTAATACTGCAAGTCTTTTCCTCCTTCTCCTGGGTAAATAAAAAATATCCTCTGCATATTTCAGCTTTGCAGTCTCGCTTCAAGTCTACCTCTGAGCACTAAAATGGAAGTCTTGTGGAAGCTGCTGAGGTAAATTTCAACACTGCCTGGTAGTATGAGACACAAGACAGGTAGAAATAGTTAAGTAGTTTAATTCACACTGGTTTGGCATTTGGCCAAAGGGGTTTTGTGGAAGTAATTAAAAAAAGAGAACCTTAAGTCACTAAAAGGAACAAATAATTTTCATAGTGACACTTTACTTTTCTTCCCCAGCATCCTTTCAGTGACGCACGTTATCCAGAACTCTGTAATCTGCAAAACCAATTTAAAACACCAATGTACAGTTATCACATCACTCTAAAAAACTGAATTGGTAAAGAAACATAGCAGTCTTCATCTGTTGGTTCAGCAGCAATCAGATAAACTGGCTTTACAGTCTGGACCATATATTCATCTCACACAGATGTGAAAAAGGCTAAGCTACAAGATTAAATAAAACCCATATATATTGCCTACCACAACTCCTATTATTTTGAATCGATTAACTTTTGAGATAAGTACATATTCTAAGTGGATATTTGAGAGCTATAAACTGTACAGTATCTTAACAAGCGGCTGCCGAGGAACAAGAAACCAATATGACTTCACTTTGATAATTTTGGACTGAGTGATTTTGGGGGAACGCATCAGGATAAGAAAGAAAGTGTATCTGTGCCCTGCCAAATGGGTCTGACAGTTCTTCCTGTGCTGTTAGGAAAAAAACATAATTCTAATTTCTGCTACAAAGCAATTAGCATACTAGGAGAAAATTACAGTACACAGTGACACAAGATAATGCTCCACATTAACTGTTCCTATAAACCTTAAAGGTAAGTAAGAGGGACAACAGTAAAAAATGTTATCCTCCTTATTTTAACAAAATATGTCTTCTTCAGAGTTAACTTCCATGTACTCATGTTTGGAAGCCAGATCTAAAATACCTGAAATAGCCTCCATTTTCACAAACTGTTTAGCATTCCTCTCACTGAAAAAAATCAGTCTTTAGAGTACATCTGCCTTCAGTGTTCCAAAGACACTAGACACTTAGGAAAATTCAGGACACTTCACTGAAATACACTAACTTGTCTTTCTTCAAATATTCCTTTTTAAAATTCTGGGAGAACAGAGCTGATGGGAATAGCATTTCCTTTTTCATGCTTGCATTATGTGTCAGTATAGCAAAATCCAGCCACCACTGGTAGCTTGAATGCACCAAGCAAGACATGGAGGAGGATCTCTGCAAGTCTGCATATTCATTCATGTTTACAAAACTGAGAACACAAAGGTCTAAGAGACTGATTGACCTATTTGAACTATTTGCTTAATTGACAATCAACTCCAGGTTTCTTAACTGCTCTTTCTGATTTACTGTCTTGTATACTTGTTCATGACACACTGTTGAAGGAACTAAGGGCTGATCTCTGGCTACAGACATCAAGTAAACTCTATTTTACTATGATACTGCCACCTGTAGTCTTTCTGAACACCCCACTACCTCTGCACAGTTTTGATTTTTAAATTTCTAAAAATGGCATTGTTTATCCTTTGCTAAAGAGTTCAACATCACCCCACTCACCAAGAGAAATGTCAAATAAAAGGTTTGGGCAACAAGCTTTCATCATCTTTCCTCTGTGATTTCCAGCCCCACCTAAGGATCTTCAGAAGTTTGCCTGCCCTGATGTTCTCTGGTGAAGACTCTGCTGTCAGCAGGTCTGAGAAGAACAGACAACTCCAAGGTGAATATCTACCAAACTAGCATGAATGGTTACTTCCAAACAACAGAGAGCATGCCTGAACACACTACACAACCAGCCTACACTGCAGAAGACAGGGATGGAAATCAAATCTGAAGTTTCTATGAGGCCTAATGGAGAACTCTCACCAGATACTTCTATATATACTTCCTTTATGCTCTACTTCTGTACACTGATTAGTACCAGTGACATTAATTCTCTTCCTCTTCCAATGTTTTTCTGTACAATAGTTTTTTTATGCTAACCTATCATTAAATTAAAAACAGATCTCAAATAGGCCAGACATATATGCCTTTCATTGCAGAGCAACACACAAAGTGATGTAAATTCATAATCTCTCTGTTTTGTAGTCTTACAAGTCAAGACCCAAGCCCTATGGATGTTTTGCTCAGCATTCCTAGCTATGGAACTGTCAACTCAATGGCGATGCATTAAACACTATATCAGCTCAGAAGGCCTGTAGCTACAGAAATTAATTTCTTCCATTCTTCTTTCTAGGAATGGAATTAGTTAGAAGGACAGACAGACGAGTGTCTGTCCCTCCTTAACCTGCAATTTGTCCAAGTACTTATGGAACCTCTTGCCTATTTCCATGGTCAGCTGATACAGTGCAGCCCCTGAATCTGCCCAACCCCCTAATGCCTTGCACAAAGCTCTGTGATACCGATTCCAGTATTAAGGAGAAAATGTTGCAACTGCAAGATTTCACAAATTACTAATTGTGATGGCATACAGTGCCCCGAATCCTTTAAGTTCAACATTATATTGTATTTACAGCTTCTTTGTTCAGTTCTAGAGTATTTTCCATTTTAGGAAGGAAAGAAATCTACTCAAGTTTAGAATCAAATAAACCCCACAATTCTAAAATACAGTTAGCTGATAGCATTTTGTAGACAATGAGTTAGATTAAGTGGTTTCTCTGTTATTCTATTTTTCTCTACATTGCAGAGTTGCCAAAGCTGATCTGATAAAAGAAGACTGACATGGAGAACGAGAAACTGTGTAATCTTCCCATCTCACTTACCACTTTCAGATACAAAGGAGTAAAACTGGAACCTGTCTCCCCCGCCCAGAATTTTTATGTGCCAAAAAAAACCCCAACAAAACAAAACAAAGCACGCTGAATTTTTAGCTTTTCAGGGATGCAATATTAAACAATGTCATTAAAAATAAGTTGACTTTTTTAAAAAATAAATTCCTTTGCTGTTTAAAAAAAAAAAGCAAAAGCAGAGCTGTTGTTTACTTTTATCTCTGTTTATGGAGACTGTAGCTTAGCAATGTGAGCTGAAGCATTTTTTATAACACTGTCAAGAGTGTGTCTTGCCTGTAAACTCAGACATCATACCTAAACCCCTAAGTGTATCCATAAAACAAAAAGCTGTATTGCAGTACAGTCAAGATATTTTCCTTGAAGGATTCCTTTCAAAGCTAGTTCTGCCTTAGCTTAGCAACAAACTTCATCAGAAAAACAGATGGTAGAGGACACCACTGAACGTATGTCCCAGCTTATACACATGTGGGTTTTCCATACTCCTGGAGCTGACTGATGAAGTCTGCTCTGAAGCTGCTGGGAGCATGGAGAACCATGGGCCCAAGAATTCTGAGAAACAAAATGTATTAGAAGAAATACAAAGAAATCACTGTCCTATTTTATCTCATTCTCTTTGAACATCAACTAACAGGCTAAAAAACTTTGCCCTAAATCAATACTCCAGTAATTACACTTCACTAGACTCATTCAAGGTCACAAAGAGCCAATGGTGACAAACTGCTATAAAATCCCACTGTATCTTTTATACCTGTTTTGATGCTTATCTCTCTGAGTCATTGATTTAATCTTCCTTTTGAATTATTTAAAAATTCATCATAATTTAAGGCATCACCAATGAGTACAGTGAAACTTGCTCCCAGGGCATGTTTCAAACATGCTGTACTAAAGCAGATACACCATCTGCTGTTTAAAGGGCTCCAAGACAGCTTTCTGTTAGTTAAATTCCTACAACTACTGGATAAAGTACTACTGCCAAGAGGAATTCTGTTGGCTCCCTCTGAGGCTATACAGGGTACAGGCATCAGGAGTAATGAGACTTGCAAGAGCTATGAACAAAGTAAAACGTTACCCTTGAAATCAAGACAATGATTATTTAAGTCTGAGCTTCAATAGAAACATCACTGTTTTCACAGAAACATCTACTAATATATTTACACTATTCTCCCAAACTAGACTGCTGTCTGTGTTTTCCCACGTGCCAGCAGACCCAGTTGCTTGGCTTTGAGCTGCCAAGATTTTTAGTTTCACTCTGTTATAACTCAAACAGATGTAGGCATTTTACACTCAGAATTTTACAACCCATGATGTTCACTCTTTATAGACACAAAAAAATGAAGTATTGTAGAATTACTGTACTGATTGCATTATTTACTTTTATGTTTAACTGTAAAACTTTCCATTTCAAATGTATTTCAGAGTGGTCAAAGACCCCTTTGCCTTATATTGCAATGTTCTACCCATATCCACCTCCAAAAAGTAATCAAATTTGATACTGTATCAAGAAGATCTTTCATGACACAGATTTTATGAGACTGTCTTAGCTTAGCCCTCTTCATGTGTAATGATGGAGTGAGGAGAGGCTGCAGTACCACACTGAGAAGGCACAGAGGAGGAATTTGTGCCAGTATTTGCCAGTTCAAAAACATAAACTCAGAAGACCCAACTTTACCAAGCCAAAGCTGAATGACGGAGAAATATAATTCTGAAGGAGTTCTGCTGACTTTGGGATGAGTAGCAATCCACAGAAATGCTTCAGTACAGACAAAGCCATCTTCCTTAAGTGACAGTGTTGTCCATGAATGGATGTTTCACTGTAATAAAATGGGTAAACTAAATGGTCTCCTGCCCTGGCCGTTTTTGCATAGCCTTTCTTCTCTCTTTAATAATATAGAGCCATAAATCTAGTAAGAGAAGACTGTATATTTAATACCTTGAAGACATTACATTTTATGACTGAATTTCCATCTTTCCTGTGATTGTTAACTCTCAAAGTATGCAAAGCTGGGAAATGAAGAAGCTTTTTCTAAGAGTGTGTTACAATCCTGGCACATACAACCTTCGTTCTACTGCCTTCCAACAAAGATTTCCATGTTCAAGCAGATGTCTTTCAGTATTTTGGTCTCAAACAAACCAGACACATTCAGTTCCTCAGCACCTACAGTTTCAAAAAGGGACTTCTAGGCATCTGAACAAAAAGATAAATGAACTGTGCATTGCTGTATATATACTACATTTAATGAGCCAAAGCCAGGCCTTGCTGTTACGAAGCAAGACCTCAGAGGGCAAGACAACTGATGCACTCCAGCTGTGCAGGGCACTAGACGAGATCTGTGACAACAGCAGCAAAAGACTTGGAAGACACCTTCACTTTTTGCACAGTGAGTGCTCTGCAGGTTCCCATCTACAATGTGGATTGGTTATAATGCTCCAGTCAGAGTGTGGTTGTGCTGACAGAACACACATCTGAAACCAAGAGTGGAACGGCTGGATGCGCTGCGAGTCAATGGCCATTTATTAAATCCTCACAAAAAACAGGGAGAATTTGTCTCTGTGTTGTTAGACAAAGATGATTTCACTTTAGCCCTGCTGAATCTGAAATGCAGCTTTGCTACTGCAATAAATATTTGCCTGAGACATTTCCATAATTTAATCATATTTTCAGCTGCTCAGTAACAGTTCAGTGCCAGTCCTTGCTATTAAGGAGCTTGCTCTTTGCTCCTCTTTGCTCCTCTTTTGTCATAACTGTAAATATTGAATCTGCCAGCCAAGTAATGTACAGCTGTTAATGCCCTGCACGAAGGGATAGCAGAGGCTGTCCGTACCACTACAAGCCACATGTGAGCAGAGCCCTTTTCTCTGGGGAGCTCAGCTGAGCTGCAGGCAGCAGGCACTCATATTCCCACGCACTACCTTAGAAGCAGCACTGCTGCACCCACTACTAAACAGTTTTATGGATTTTTTTCAAGAGAAGAGTCAGACTCTATATATCTACAAGGAGACTGTATGCTAAAGAAAACATTTTTAATTAAAATCACAGTAGAATTAAAGTTCACAAGGTCACTGCGAAAGCAAAGAAACATGAGCTTCTACTGTCTATAAACTCTGACGTCTGTACACAGACAAACCAATTACCCATCACTATAAACAACCACAGACAGTTCCTACTTCATCACTGGATAAAGCAAAATGCACCTGCTCCCTTCCCTTTAATGGTAAGGCAACTCCTACCATGAAACCGCCTTCTTTCAATGATTAAAGAACTACAAGGCAAGTGCCAGTAATAAAGTTATATTTTTTTCCTCCTGTAATCTAATCTTTGCCCTGTAGAAACTGCTGATGAGCTCAGTTCCACTTAAAATTTACATAGAAACAATCCATATCATGTTGCATGGAAAAGGACTGTTGCCCCAGTGTTTACTGGCCCGGTGATACAAGGAATGAGAAATTACTCGGACGCAAAAACGATGTACAGCATTGTATTAGAATCAAACAGGCTTTGATGCATGGTTGCTATTTTTGGAAGCTAATGATCTGTGAGTGATAAAGCAAATGAACTTTTTAATGATGACAAATACAGGAGAATGTACAGCACCGAGTAGAGAACACGATGTCAAATGAAGAAAGATTTATGGGAGCTAATTATGGTACATAAGATTTATAATGGAAAAAAGAGGAGAATAGGAAAAACTTGTAGAAGATCTTGTGTGTGTCCAGCTGGAATAACAATTTGCTTTCAGACAAAGAGATGGACTGTATAGTTTACTACATGCTTCTAGTTGATACTTATATTGCTTTGGTATTTATATGCATATAAAGCCTAAGACATGCAGGATTTTATGCCATTTAAAACAAACTAGCTATAGAAAAAAACTTGCTACAGAAAAAATGTAGTTTTTTAACTAGTGTGAAAATAAGCAAATAAATAGTATTTTATTGATATTAAATCTATGGGATATTTTTCAGTTAATTGTATGGCAAAACTGGCAGGGTGATGTTTCCACAATTAAAATTTCACTGCACTCTTAAAAATTTTTGAAGAGATTCCCACGCATTGACCTAAGATCCATCAGTGTCAATTAAAATTCAATGGACTAAATACACTATTGACAGCAAAGTTTGTCAACAGAAGCTAATGTAATAATGAAAGAAATTGATTTGTGGTATTTCAGATCTCATGACCAAAAATACATTAAAGAGGACGAAGAAGTCACAACATTTAAGGCAAACTTCGGGCCGGAGGGTCAGTCAGCATTTTGCAAGACAGGAATGGGAGAGGGTCAGAAAACATCCCCGCCAGCTGAGCTCAGCCTTCCCGAAAGAAGTTGGGCTGGTGGGAGCACAGGCCTGTTCACCTCAATCTAATTCACACCTTTGACAAACCTGGAAATGTCGACGGCGAAGGAACCACTTGTGCACATAGAAACCCGTGTCCATGTCCCACTACGTACCTTTCGCCTCTAAATTAGACGCCTTTTTTGCTTCAGATTAAGCGTTTCCCTTCGCCTGCTCTCAGGAAAACAAGCTCCGGAGGACACACGGGGAAGCAAAGCCCCCCGCCCCCGACGGCCGCGGCTTGGCCAGAGAGAGTAGCTTCCCGGCGGGTCTCCCCCTGCCTTCACTCACCTGGAGCCCGCAAGAGGGGCGAGGCGGCGCAGCCCTGGCGGCCCGGGCGGCCCGCAGGGGAGCGGTGCCTGCAGGGGAGCGGTGCCCGCGGCCGGCAGCGCCCGGGAGGCCACGGGGAGCGGGAGGATCGGGCGGCACCGACCCATCCGAGCCGCGGACCTGCCGCCACCTGCCCGCGGCCCTGCCCCGCTCCTCCCGCCAGCCCCGCCGCCACCTGCGGCGCAGGGCCCGCCCGCGGCCGCGGGGCCAAAGGCGAGGCGGGCCGGCCGCGCTGCCCCGGGGGCGGGCGGGGTGCGGCGCCCAGGTGTTTTCCGCCTGGGCACAACACTGACCGCGCCGGGTGTGAGGAGAATGAGCGGAACGGGCGCTGTGAGGGGCCGATTTCACCGTTTTCCGCCTCGGCTTTCCTTTCCACTTCGCCCACCCGTAGTGGCTGAAGGTAGCGACGAGCCATCTCCAGGTTTTTGCTGGAGCGACTTAAAGACTGTTGGAGGTGGCGGGATAGTTGGAGCGTGTAGCTACAGTCAGGATGTTTGCAGGGTTATCAGAGTGAAAGGCTCCAGCTGAAATTGCTTGCAGCTGTGAATAGTCGTGCATTTGGATCTTCAAATGGTGTGTTTGAAGCTTAGCTTCCATGCAAGAGGTGAGAAAGGATGGATGGACAAACTGGCCGGAAGAACTGACAAAAATAACCTCGAGTAGTTTCCCACTTTGGCATCTATCTATTTCAATAAAATTCTCTCAAACTTGTGAGTTCTGATTTCAGTATGAGCCAGTGAGTCTGAGGACAACAGTTCTGGATAGAAAATAGAGGTGTTGCCTGAAAAAGGAATGACCACCGCGCTACATTGTCTTGTAGTCCAAGGTAGAAGTGTTAGAATGAAAAATTATGTGGAGGTTGTTTGTTTCTTAGGGCGGTGGTAAGGGAAGCAGAAATGAAAATGGAAAGCTGGTGCACACTAACTCAGTCTTAAGATGAAAAATCATTTCCACGTTACTTCTAGAGCAGCCACTCTGGGTCAAAAAAGAAATTCAATTATAGGTTTTATTTCTGCCAAGTAGCATTGTTTTAAAAATGTTCATGCTATACTGGCAAAAGTGATTTCATAAAATATTACTATGTGCAGGAAAGACATACCCTTGTGTAAAGCAAATCTGAGAAGCACATTGTTCACCTGCTCAGTTGCACTGCAGCTCTGACAACATTTTCTGCTTTGTGTACTCTATATAATTGCTTGGGTGTAGGCTGCATTCAAGATAAAAAATGTTTGTTCTTCTCCCACCTCAGGAAATAAAAACACTGAAAATATAATGCAGAAGAGAAGCATAAGCTAGGAAACTTAAAACTAACCTTAGACTTTTGCATCTGCTGAAATAAATTACTAAGCTGCTTTGTGGATTTTAATAAAAATCAAATGTGGGGCGGCCTAGAGAAAAATCTAATTGCAATACTTTAGAGAGGTAAAAAAAAAACCATTGGATGGAAACATCATTTTAGGCCATGTCTTCAAATATAATGTTTTAATTATAAGTAAATTTTGTTTTTTCAAAGTTTATTAATAAAAAATCTGATCCGCGTCATGAAATAAGGTTATATGTTTTGATATAGTCAATCCAAGTGGAGTCACATGAAAATTTTATCAGTCTAATTAAGCTCTTTCCCTTCTGTCTGGAAAGTGTCCAAAACGTAAAACTAACTGAAATATCTTTCCATGTGTTCAGATAACTGTGCATGTTAATACCACAAAGCTATGTATGATTCATTCATCTTCATTTCACATACTCCCTCTGCTGGGAATTAGCATGAAGGTTCAGTGGATCAGAGAAAGGATCATTAAGAGAGCAAGATACATTAAAAACTCTCTTTTGCTTCTTTCATTAAAAGATCACACTTCTTTACAGACCGTCCCATCTATATCAGTAAATCAATTTGTATTCCTTGTTGCAAGGCTATTCATACCAAAATCACTTCGATGTGGAAGGAGAAACTAATGCAAAGTAACTAGTTAAATATTCCATATATAGTCACTTTTTATGCATTCCATTGTATAATTTAAGATCTGCTAGTATCAAAAATTAAATGAATATACAAAAGCAACTGAGTAACAGAACTGCAAAAGTATCTTTGATGCTGATAGACATGTGGCTAATACTCCACTGTCTACACTGACACCAATGGGATTAAGTTGCTCTGAGAAGAAATGAGGTGATAGAATAAAAAACTCAGCTGTAGTATTACCAAAGAATACCCCACACCATGGAGGAGCTGCTCGTGGGCAGAGCTGTCTCTCTGCAGCACTGCCTGCTTGCCAGGAGTTCCCTCTGTCCCAGGAGCCCAGCCCAGCTCGGGAGCACAGCAACAGCCCAAGGCATGTAGCGACCCTCTGGTGGATTTGGTGCTGAGTCCCTGGACCTCAGGCCCTGAGGAAAATTGCAGGAACGTCTTGAGAAACCAAAGTTTTTCTAGTCAAAGACTAAAACCACTTGCTAAAATCTCTCACTAAAACCTCTCCTGTGAGGAAAGGCTGAGAGAATTGGGATTGCTCTGCCTGGAAAAGAGAAGGCTTCGGGGTGACCTAATTGTGGCCTTCCAGTACCTGAAAAGGAGGGAGAGGGACTTTTTATAGAGGCAGACAGTGACAGGACAAGGGGCAATGCTTTTAAACTGGAGGAGGGCAGGTTTAGACTAGGTGTTAGGAAAACATTTTTTACTCAGAGGGTGTTGGCACTGGAACAGATTGACCAGAGAAATTGTGAATGCCCCATCCCTGGAAGTGTTTAAGTCCAGGTTGGATGGAGCTTTGAGCAACCTGGTCTAGAGAAAGGTGTCCCTGCCCATGATAGTGGGGTTGGAACAAAATGGTCTTTAAGGTCCCTTCCAACCCAATCCATTCTATGAATCTATGATTCATTCTAAATCTGGTTTTCTTTGAGTGGAAAAAGCAGGATAAATCACATAGATACAAGGCTCCAAATGCTCCTGAAAGGTTGCTTGCATAGATTTTACAAGAAGCAGGGAAATATTTCTACCCAGCAACACACCATGAATTCTTCCTCTTTGGTGGGACTGTACTGTAGTGGGGATACTATTCTGTATGCATAGTAACTCCTGCTTCTTCTAGTATGAAGAAAAAAGATACTAAAGAGGGAGGATACCAGAGCACTGAATTATTTCTTCTACAAACCCCATAAACCAGTTATGCTCAAGTGAAATACCTTCTACTGAGTAGTGGCGACAGTTTCCATTGCCACAGGTAAGCAGACTTATTTGGAAACAACTCCATAACCAGTGGGTAGAAATTAGAGAAATATTGCTGCAGAAGAGCATGAATACTTTTGAAAATTCTATGGTTTCTTTGTTACGCAAAACAGATAATTGTAGATCATAACAGTATAGCTGAGTTTAAAACACTCTTATTTCATATAAAGCCAAATTGTATTTTCAGGTTTGCCTGTGTAAAAATGTTGTGGTAAAAGGCAATTTAAATATATATATAAAAATCAGGTATAGCATTGTTCACGTTTGCAAATAAGTGCCACAAGTATAAACAAATGATAAACAGATTCCTTTTGTATGCTTGTTTCCAATCAAAATATTGTAACTAAGCAATGACAAGAAAATCACCCTACCACAAGTAACCCACATTATGAGGAAATAGATACTACCACGAAGTGTGTAACACATCTCAGGTTGGGCATAAACAATAGTAATTACTGGGTATTGAAAAAATTAAGACATTATGGATTAGAGAGTTTACAACCCAACGTAAAGAACTGTAAAGATTCCGAGCTTATCATCTATCCATACTTAAGGACAAATTTTCATATTCAGTCATAGTCTGAAGATTTTGGAGCAGTACATTTCCCCACCAAGAAATTCCCCACCAAGAAACATTGTTGCAGTCCTCTTGGGCTAGCTATTACTACAGACATTGCCAAAAAGCAAGGTTTTTTGCCAAACGAAAAGGTATTATTTGCAAACTTCAGTAAATTTAATTAATTCTTTAATTTTTTCTTTCTTTCAGTTTCTGACGTAGGTCAGATGCAGGCGGATTGCCACTACAATCATCCTGCTCTCTGAATATACTCACTTAAATGATTTTTTTTCTTGAACATCAAAAATTTTGCAGCAATTAATTGCTGTCAGAAGTCACTTGAAGTCTATATCTTGTCATCATTGACAAAAGTTCCTTTGGGTCCATCCATGACATGATGATCCCTTTGCAATTTGCCTGCAGAAAATTAAGGCTTTCATTTCCATAACATTTTTTTAAGGAAAGGCTAACCCTAATAAAAAAGGCTATTACTTTACCTGGGTACTTGACAAAAAGCAAGCTTATTACATGTTGGTATTTACAATCTCATGTTCCTTTATTTCTCTTTGTGTAAGAAAGAATTTTAAAGTCCAAATTGCTTAAGAATCTTCTGCTTTTACTTCGTAGGTGAGTACCTCTTTATTGACTTCCTTATTATCTTACATGGAAAAGCATCATTATTGCAACTAAGGAATGACATCTTAGGACATTGGCATCTGCACTCCCCAAAAGAACTCATTTTTATCTGTTCTAACTACATCTAATATCTGCTTCTCATCTTCCAGATATGGGTATTAGTTTTATAGACTAAGATCACATTCCTCAAACTTTTTTATGATCACCTTCTAAAAAAATAATCAATATGGCAATATGATTTCAAAACAACAAATCACTTTCTCATCTTCTGGGATGATGAGATGATTATCTTCTCTTATCTAGGAAAAGTGTACAATATGCCTTTTAATAACTGCATAATATGGCAATGGTTAATGTCATTATATCTGCTCTATTTCAAATACAGCACATAGATTTCCCAGATGATTTATAGGAGAGAAGTTTACATATTCTCTTGCATATAAAGTGTGAAAATATAGAACATAGACAAATGCTATGACATATACTGCAGAAATTCTGAGCAAGTTTAAGTGGTAATAACTACCACCAAACAGACTCATACTAAAGAACTCTAAGTAGAAACTTTGTGCAGTTTTAATAAAATTCTTAGAAGTCAAACGCACCTCTAGTATGTATTGAAACATACAAAATCCCACATATCTTTACAGATGAATATCAAAAAACGTGGCATCCTCTGGCATTAGTATCTTATTTATCCAAATTAATAAGTTAGGTTTGAAGAGGAAAAAACCCCACTACATTCTTCCTATCTTGAGATGGCACAGCATTCTCACAAGCATAAGACTCATATAGTTCAGCAAAAATACATTGAAATCATAACACCTTAATATAGACTTTTTTTTCCTAATAAAGTTTCATACTGTCATTTTCTTTTCTTATTTTTCAGGTAACTTTTTCAAAACCTTTTAAAATCATGCATGCTTTTAAAATCAAAACACACTAGTGTTTTACTTTCCTAAAGGTAAAGTCAATGGAACTTGCTTATTTCTGTTTACTGAGATGGGCCACCTCACACAATAATAGAAGAGCTGGGAGAGGGGTGGGAGAAGGAGCTGTCTAGACTGATTTCTTCCCCCGGAACAATGTTGAGTGTTAAAAAACCTGTGCAAGCATTTGTGAAATAGATTTGATGAAATTTAGCATTCAAGAGGGAAAAATTGTAATTAAATCAGCATTAAACTTTAACTCTCCAGATGTTGTGCAGAACCTTCACAAGCCATTGTGGATATAACAGTCTAAGTCCTTGAAACTAGAATCTCTAGAAAGAAAAAGAAAAGAAATTTAATTTGTTTCATGTTCAGTGAATACAGAAATACATTCTGATGTTTCCGTGTGCAAAATTTTAAGGTTTGTATTCTGGAAGCACTTTGAGCAGGCTTCCCATAACAGTCAGTCCAGATCATTTGACGGATTAGATTTTATTGTACGAAAGTGTGATAGCGCTCTTTGATGTGAAAGACAAGCTTTGGGCTCCTATCACTTAAGACAATCAAACAGAAAATGTCTTTCCCACCAGGTTTGCAAGACAAACTGCAAGGCACATCCTTTTCACTTTACTGGAACAAGGAGTTTCACAGAACAAAGATAGAAGAATAAAAAATTTACTGTCCAATTTACTTCTGATATCACATTCTCAATGAAAGAATAAAAAGGTGACTGTCTGCTTCATCTCCCATCACAGTCTGTCTGCTGAAATTGCACGAAAACCCTGGAGATGAGGAAGTGCATTAGTGGTGATTCCAGCACTGCTATCTCATTATACTTCATGTACTGCAGAGTCACACATTAACTGTGGAAGAAGCCTCTCCAGTTTGTAGTACTCGTTTCTACAATATCTTTTCCCTGTTAACTTGTCGTCAAGCAACTGAAAAATGAAATTTCCCCTCCCAGAAGACTATTTCTAGGTGTTCTGCTTTAAATACAATAGGAACTTACACCTAGATCATGTTTCATCAATTCCCCATATATCTATTTTAAAAGTCTTAATTCTTTAATTCTGCTGATGATTATACCCAAATATCTGCACTAACATTCTTGCTTTTATTTTCAGGAAATATCTTAAATTGATTTTTCTTTCTTTCTGATCTCAGTGAATTTTCCAAATCTTTCTAGAGAAAGATTAACTGGGAGGGAAATTATGTCATCATTCATAAATATTTCAGGCATTTATACTATTCCATCTTTTTCTTGATACAGACTCTAAGTTCTAGACATAAGATTTATCAAGAACTTTAATACTGTGGACATTAGAGGACTCAGCCAGATATAGGCAAATCAAATGTAAATCACTTATACAAAGCAGACAGTTACAGATTCAGATCTCTGCTCTATCTCAGGAGAGCCTTATGAAACAGGCTATTTTATTCATCACTGTATCACTACACTACACAAACCTAATAAATTCTTTCCACTTAAGCTTTTGAAATTTAACACTGACTGCCAGTGTTTCAGTTTTTATTGCATGTTTTTTTAAATGAAAACAATCCCAAACCATTTAGCATAAACAAGTAAATAAGTAGTGTTCAAGACCAGGGTGCATGGGGCATCGAGCAACCTGGTCGAGTGGAAGGTGTCCCTGCCCGTGGAAGGTGTGTTGGAGCTAGATGGTCTTTAATGTCCCTTCCAAGCAAAACCATTTTGTGATTCTAGGATTCTCCAAGTCTGAAACAACCCTAGTCCTTCCCACTTAGACAAAAAAAAGTATAACAAAGAGCTGGATGAGGAAAAAAGTTATGAATAGCATTGGTTATATATCTTGAGCTCTGAAAACAATCAAGCAGAAGAAAAATTGAGTTCATTTCCATGGATTTAATTGAGAAAGAATTAGCTTAAACCGTCTAAAGATTTTAAGCAAATGAAGTATTTATACCTAGCTCACTTATTTAATTTTTAGTCCTTACTTAAACTTATTGTATCCTAGGAATGTGCAAAAGCAGATCATGTCATGTAAGGCCAGCCAGGACAAAAATAACAAATCAAAACAAAACAACAAAACACCAAGCAAAAATCCCCTGCAAAACAAACAAAAAAACCCCAAACAAAACCAAACAAGATGTAGGTTGAATTCCTAATCTATTTTGTAGAAGATTAGTCTTCATTTGGTATTTAGCCAGAAGTTTACTAATTAGAATGGAATTCTATCACCCTGAAAAGGGAGTAATGCAAATACAAAAAGAACCTTAATTGTTAGTATTGGTGTGGTGACTACATGGATCGCACCCTCTTTTCTTTATAAGTATCACAAGTAGGAAGTGTTATGGTAATTAAAAGAAAATGCAACTGTTCCAAATAATGCTTCTTTCAAAAGTTTAAGAGCTACACTGTACTCAGACTAAGGAGAAGTAGACACAGTTCTATCAGAGGAACAAAACCTTGCTATCAAGGTCTGGCAATAGCTTCAAAATCACTGTCTTGCTCAGCTGTGTTTTTTTACTAAGGGCACCAGAACCAGCTCACTGACTCAAAGGAAACCTGTCTCATATTGTTAGGACCTATTATTAGAACTTAGCGGAGCCTTTGATAGCAATCAAATGCCAAAGGTAATGATCTTAGTTAACAAATTAGACTTGGAAGTACATTATCATCTCAAAAGCAGAAATTATTTCCTGCAAGTCGTGAATTGAGACCTTTTTTCCTCCTCAATTGGCAATATTTTTTTAATGCATGCTGCCATAAATCTACCAAAAAAGCATGATGCAACATGCATGCAGCTACCAAGCTGAGACTGAAACTGTCAGGGGAGTAGCTCCATATTGTGGAAACTCCATTCCACTAATTGTTAAAAAGAAAGCTGGGCTTGCTCCTCCTCAGGATTACAAGTACTTGAAAACTTAAAGAATGCATTTATGTTTCTTGTAAAAATGTTCACATATATAGAGTAAAAACTATTAGAAAACTAGAAGAAGAAAGACTGGATAATTAAGAGCTTTTATGTAGGAAAGATGAAAATATTTACATATAAACCTTGTGTAAAACAGTGGCCAGTCAAGATTTTCTGTAGCATTATTTCTATTACTGTTTTAAGAATTTTTGACTACAGCATCCTGGTGCAAGTAATTGCTGTTTACTATATACTTTTGATACAATTCAGTAAAATAAAAGAAAAGGAATATCATCAAAAGATTATGGTCCTGAATCTTCTTGTAACCTTTCTTGCATAAATGTAATTCCATGGAATTCAGTCAATATTTCAATAAGAAATATCAGAGTTTATGCTTTTATTTTTATTTCCCTCCCCAGTGTTTGGAACTTAAATATTGTGGAACCACCTACCCTTCCAGGGGCCAGTTCAGAGACCGATGAGGAGATCGAGGATGGGAATGTTCAGGTGATGATGTTCTTAATGTAGAGCTTAACTGATACAAATTTGTACAATTCTGGCATTGAAGCTTCTGCATTTCCCTAACAACACAGTATTTTACTATGACAAAGCACTTTTCAAAAAACATTAAAATGTCACTATGAGCTTTTTTTTTTCTATTTAAGATTGTCAGCTTTTAAATTTTATTTTATATTAAAAGGAAATGTGGTTTTCATCATATACTTCTCTGAAAGACAGATTAGTGACTCTATTACTCTCTTACTCAGACTTAATTCTATATATCCATTGTCTTAATCTTCTTTGAAAGACAGAAGTTAGCCATGGTTGCTGCAGGTTAAACTCTAAAATCTGCAAAAATTTCCAGGGATGAAGAGCTTAGATTTAAGGTTATTCAAAAGTAAGAACAGCGCTGTTTGCGGTATTCTTGTGTTATTTGAGTTGGCAAGGCCAGTGGACTAGAGTCTGAAGTGCCTGAAACAGATGGATATTTAAGAGATGCTGGACTCCCCAGTAGGAAAGTTGCAAAATGGTAGTCTAGTCATTTTGACTGCTAGGCATGGGGCCTGGATAGTGGATCAATCCATAACTCCTGTATCTGGGTGTATGAGAAGGAAGTATGTGGGATTGGATAATGCACTGGAAAATTTTGGAGGTACATGCTCATGTGAGATCCTCATTTCAGGCTGTCAGTTGTTTACATAAGGAGAATCTAGTCTGTGTTGGATTGGGAAACTAATAGATAGGGTGGCTACAACAACCCCTGAGTTCCAGTGTGCCTTAGCCGTTTCCACACAGCTACCCTTCGAGTAGACCACTGAAGCAGGTCACCAAAACCTGCAGGGGAACGATCAGATCCAGCACCAGCTCATGGAGCTGAATCTCCAGGCAATAAAAGGGCTTGCTCTAGCAAGTGGAGCCCAGTGAGCCATTAGGAATCTTCCAGCCAGGTACCACCATCCCACAACCTGGTGAGGTATCACATACACTGTAAAGTCTATGGAACCAGATTTATCTGCATTGACTGTGAGCCTTACTAGCATTGTTGCTTTTAATATGCTCATGTTGCACTATCTGTAATGGTAAAGAAGGTGCTGAAAATTGTAGGAAGTCAGAGTACAGCTGCTTGCACTTCTCCCAGGTAACACTGGGTATGAATGTAGCAGCCAAACTGACCAATGGGGAAAGGGAGGTACAAAGGCAGCAAAAATGATGGTCAAGAAACAGAAAGGGATAAAAAGTTCCACAGGTCATGCACCTGAGGCTGTCCAGGGGTACCTGACCTGACAGTCAGTCTCTGTGCTTGGTCACCACAGCCAGGACAGGACAATAAATCAAACCTGTTGTTTCCACGGGAGTCCAAACTGCTTCTGCAGTCAGTAAGATGGGAGGGATGAGAAGGTGCTTTTCCTGACTGGTGAAGAAAAAGCTAGGCAGATGGATTAAGCCTCCTGGTATCACTGTGTTGGTGCTCATTGGTTGCTGACAGTGTTGACACTTCCACCTCCTAACCTCAGGCATTAGTTCATTCTGCATCAAGGCAGTAAATCAATACAAGGGGAAGCCGTATTAGGAGCAGCTGAGGTGGCTTGGTCTGTTCAGCCTGGAGAAGAGGAAACTGACTGAGGGGAGACCTCATTGCAGTCTACAACTTTCTCATGAGAAGGAGAGGCAGACACTGATCCCTTCTCTGTGGTGACCAGTGACAGGATCCGAGGGAACGGCCTGAAGCTGTGGCAGAGGAGGTTTAGGTTGGATATTAGGAAAAGGTTCTTCACCCAGAGGGGGGTTGAGCACTGGAACAGGCTCCCCAGGGAAGTAGTCGCAGCACCAAGCCTGACAGAGTTCGAGAAGTGTTTGGATGATATGCTTGGGCACATGGTGTGACTCTTTGAGATGGTCCTGTGCAGGACTAAGGGTTGAAGTCGATGATCCTTGCGAATCCCTTCCAGCTCGGCATAGTCTGTGATTCTGTGACTAGCTAAGTCAATGTTATAATAAGGATGTCATATACCCACTTCTTTAAACTAACTACAAAACCCCAGTCAGTACTCACCTCTGTTGCTTCCGTTATATACTATCATGATACTGACTTTAATAATACTTTAATAATATTTTTCCTATATGGCTAATTTTCTGGTTTTCATTTGCCAGTACCAGAAAAATAGAAGCCAGCTTGGATTTTTAATTCCCTTCCCTGTAAGCAAGAGACAGAGATACCTTCTCTTGCATGACCTTCTGAGAGAAAACAGAAAAGAAATAGAATTCTTGTAATCTTTGCAAGGGCATTGAAGGTCCACTGTTATGATTTTTTTAAAAGGCCAAAGAAGAAAAAAGCTGTGGTCTTTTAAAGAGGGCTAAATCTAATGGCAGCCCCAGATTTTTATATGAGAACATTTCAGTCTTTGCTGTGTAAGATTTCTGCACACTGCTTTTGCAACTGACTTACAGACAGCTTAATGGAATGTAGATTTGTTTTTTCCAAGGCAATTCAGGTAATTATGTTTGTAATTCTCCAGAAGTAGAAGATAAATTCTCTTCAAGAATGAAAAATGGTGATCTTTGTTTCAGCATAGGCTCAGTCTAATATTTGTTTTTCTAACTAATTGTAAACTAAGTGATTATATTGCAACTGTAAGCAACCATGTGAATTATCCTTGACTAGGAGAAGAGATTAAGTGTGGAGGCTATTGCAACTTTCTGCCAAGTGAACACTGCAAGAAGAAACACTTGCAGTCCCTATCAGGGAATACCCATACACCATGAGATGGATGCATTCACACAGGGGAAGTAGGGAAGTTCTTTTAAAACAAAGGTTCTCCTCTATTAGCATACAGTCTGGCTCATTCTATGCAGCTGGGGAAGCACAAATTATGCCACCTTTTAAACTGACTTCCACATCTAACACAAAAATTTTGTAGTTTTTGCCCTTGATTCAGGGTAAATGAGAATCCAATTTGAAACTGAAACTGAGAAATTTAAGAAATTCATCTTTAAAAGACCTAACTTCAGGTATAGAGATGCCCCCTCTGAAACCCTTGTCCTTACTTATGAGAGAACAGAATATCAACAAAGTAATTTACTACAGTTGAGACACCTGATTCTCACACCCGTGCTATAATCACATCACTCTGCTTCTTTTAGCCCTCTATTTACATACCCCAAAATAAAACCCAACATTGTAATATTTTATCCTCAATACATCCATAAAATAGAGAAGTTCTGTGTTTAAGAGATAAGAAACCTATTTAAGACACAAAGACTATGTAGATAAACTAAGTCGTGAAGCAGGTCAGGGACCATTCTCTGGTGCTGTGGCCAAATCATATGAAACAGTTTCTACATGTTGTTAGACTATCTTCTTACAAAATTTAATATAAAATATTTGGACATATTGCCATTTGGGAACCACCCCTAGCACCTCAAGGAGTACCTGGGAGAATGGGGGTTGGTACAGGCTAAAATCATTCCAGAGGGTATAGAGAACTAGTAGTCTATAAAGCTCTTGTATAAACGACTAGTCACCTTGACTTTCACTATAGATCTAGACAGGCATCCATATGAGTGAAGACAGACGAGCATCTTCAAGAAAATCACCCATCCCATCCTAATTCAGGCTATTCCAGTTGATCTCACTGTCTCATTCTGTTGGCTATACAGGGAACCTATACAACTAATTTAGACAGCATGTATAACAGCTAAACAGACTAAATTTAGAGACATGAATAGTCTCCAAGCATAAAGGAGACATACAGCAAAGCAAACACAAACTTTGCCGTTTATCTGAGTAATTAGTCTAAGTCTCAGTACTATATTGCATTTCACCCCAATTAGCTGCAGGAATCACAATACAAAAACATATACTTGCCTTTCAAAGCATTCACTCTCCAGCTGTCTTTTGGTGATATCCAGTTCTGCCTCAAGCTCAGCTGCTCTATTTCTGAGGTGAGTAAAATCTTGACTCTGCACAGCACTGTGAAGTCCATACACTTTAATTAGATAGCAACTGTAATCCTCCAAGCCACATACAATTATCCAAAATTAAAAGGGCAGCTATATTATGCAACTGAGATTAAGAACATTTTTTTTGAGCAAAATATAACACTATGCAGGAAAGTCTATTAGAGTATAGCTTAAGAATCAAAAGCAGGTTTTTGGTATCTTCTGCTATTAAGGTAGCCAGGTACATTGGCCATTTGAAAATGCAGGTAGATATAAAACCATCTCTATTTATATACCCTTGTAAAGAATGAGAACAACTGCAATACTCTCCTGGTCATTTACTCACAGATGATTTTTCTCTAAAGCAAGCTGTTCCTTGAGAAACTGAAATTCAGAGTCTTTCTCTTGCTTTGCTATCTGTGACTGAAATTCTTTCTCACAACTGGACACAAGCAAAGATTCCAGGTTTTTCATAGATGCTCTTTCATTTCCCACTTGTTTTCTCAGCAGCTCTGTTTCAGAATGGGATGACTCACACTTACTCTGCACCTAAACAAAGATTTTAAGTTTCAGATGTGTGTCTATTAAGCTTAATGGCATTTTATCAGGGTAACCTTTACAAAAAAATAAAAAGATAAATATAAAAAAGGAAGTCTGGGATCAATGACAAAATTTGCTTTCACTCCCAGATGGATAATTAGTGCTATATTTTCCTAGTTAAAATCCTGCCGGATTTACAAATTCATTCAATGTATATATCTGAATATAAGTGTACTTGATACAAATGACAAAATGCTATGAAATATATGTATCAATGGATTCTGTAGACAGAATCATTAAAGAACAGGAAGTAAGTTTCACATTTTGTTGAGGCAAGAAACTGTTGATTAACTATTTGCATGCAGGAAATAACACCTGATAAAACAAACCAGTATCAGCATCATCAGCAGAGTGAGAAGGCACTTAATTTGCTTAAAGGAGCATCAAGAGTAAACCGAGGGGGAAGGAAAATTAATAAAATACAAACCAAGATATTAAGTATCTACATATCTTGGGGAAATCTATAAAAGAAGAATACCCATAAAATCTAGTGTATTCCACTGCCAAGGGAAAGATGGACATAGCTGAGACATAGCTACATTGCTATTTTCCCTTCGTCTTTTCTTTGCATGTATGCATTTTAGTCTGTCTAACTCAGTCTGTTTGGGGTGCTGCAAACACTTTTATCTGTATTTTACGCAAGCCTAGTTTACATTACACACAATAATGCTCAGCCAAAGGTCATGGGAAATCTGTGGACTGCGACATCTTAACAAACACTCACCTCTCCAGCACATTCCTCAGAATTTTCAGAGGATAATAATTTTTGTGTTCAAAGAAGGAAGATACTGGGAGAACTCAGATCATAGGCCAACAGGGAGGGGGGAAAGAAAAAAAAAAGAAAAAAGCATTTTTCACTTACCAAAGCAAAACTCAATTTTTTTCTCTTACCAAACTAAACTGAAAGGTTTCTTCATTATGAAAGATCCCATTTTCTATGAACTGTCACTCAAAAAATCTAGTTCTTTTGCAGAGAAACAGTTTTGATATTCTACATTTGTATTTCAGAACAAAATAACACTGAAAACTTCAGGTTTAGTTTCCGCTTCTGAATATACATATGCTGCAATCTAGTAATGCAGATTCTGCACTGGAATACTATTTAAAATAAGACCCCTATCTGAAGGTTATACATGACTGATGAAAGATTACTGGTTGAAAGATATGGAAAAATTCATGAAAATTCCCCAACTGCAGACTTTTCTCCAGCTCTCCAACTGCATTTCTGCATTTTTCTTTCCCAAAACTGTTGCTGTTCTCCACAGTCCCAGCAATCCCCTCCACAGACAATCTCACAAAAGGATCCAGGGAGGCTTAATCATATTAGATCTCATAAAAGTGTCAGATAAATGTCATATGCTGGAACTCTTCCCTATCAAAACAATCACAGAGGATTCCACAAGCATACAAAAGACATCACACACATGTGGCTAGAACACATAACCAACTGTCTAACATCACCTTTACCCATGATGGATGCAAAAGGCATAAGGGTTTAAAGAGAATGCTGGAAGCCTGTAAAGAACAAGAAATTATCTCAGCTGGAGCAGAGGATGGACAGGTCAGTGACAGAATCGTACTGAAAATATCTAAATAATCTAGGTATGTATGAACAATTTTTCAAAGTTTATCCAAGCTTAGGTTTTAAAAATTTATCTATCAAATATTAATTTTGTAGTTTTTGTAAAAATCAAGGTCAACAAAAATTTCAAGGGAAATTAAGAAAATATTAAAGATATTAATACTTCATAAAACAGTCGGTCATTTTAAGGTCCATGTCAAGTTTCATTGCTAATAAACAACTCCAGCTATTCTGCTCACTTACTGACTAGATGTAAAATGCAAGATATCTTTCATGAAAACAACCAGTAATTTTAAGCCCTGACTTTTGAGTATTCATAGTCAAGCCTTGCAAAGCAGTGTCCTTTTCAAAGAGTATACAGCACATAAACTTTGAGGACTAAGCCCCTGAGAAATGCCAAATTAAACATTAAAAAATTGAAAAATCGATCATCCATGATCCCAAAGTATATGTAGATCCCTTAAGTATAACATAAGTTAACATAAACTTGTTTTTCTAATTATATTTCACATACCCTTTCTACTTTTTCTGCTGTGGAAGTTAAATGCTAATTTAATCGTTGACTCCATCTAATTTAATGTAAAGTTTTTGTATAGATGTGAGATTTGCAAGTATAGGGACTCTCCCAATGTATATTTTGAAGCTCTCTATCCATTTTCAGAAGAGACTTGCTTAACACAGAAATATGAGACTTGTATGCTGCTTCTGTTGGCAAATGCTACAGTAAAGCAATATCAGATAATCAAAATGCTACTGCAAAAAAATTTACAAAAATCCTACAAAATATCTCTGTGTGAATTTCAAGAGGCAGCAGTAATTTATTCTAGAATAAACCATAAAGTTATTTCTTTAAATAACTCCTGTATGTAAAAACTAGAAGAGTTCTTGCTACTGACAGCAAAATTAGCTACTGACATTTTAAACTCTACTCCTAGAATTCTACTCCTTCTGCAGAGCTAATAAGGTTGAAAATTCTGCCATGGGTCGCATTTCATTTTCAAATGAGATCCTCTTATTTTAGCAATAAAATGTGGTTTTGAATGTAGCTGATCTGTAAATGCTGAGATTCTGTCAGTCATATTTATACTGCTGTCACCTGTAAACTGAGGCATGACTATGAGATGACAAAGTCACATTAAAGAGGAGTCCACAAGTTAGCAGCAGCAGTTCTGACTAAAAGCATTAAGAATTTCATGAGCTTAAAATTAACTCAACCTAGGATTTTCCTCTTTGAAAAATGCCTGTACTTTGCCCAGTGATACTTGTATTCCTGGTCAGTCACTTTTAACTTCTTAATTTTCAGTGGGTGGCAGAATGGATCTGGGAGATTAGTAGAGCAAAGTGAAAGGTAAAGCACTGTGATTTTCTTGAAGACTTTATTAAAAATTACATCCCAAGAGATGATTGTATGAGGAACATATCACATTAACTCTAGCTCTGTCTTACCTAAGAAAAGCACAAGGAACACAGAGAACTGCTGAACACATTAAGATTTTTGAACAAAAACCTCTGTGCTTTGTATGTGTGCCTTGCAAGTAACTGCTATGAAACTGAATATGACATCTGGAATTCTGATCCAATATGTTGACACAGTTTTCATGAAGAGGCCTGTTTACTCCTGTATTTAATAGCAGGTGTATGGGGTGGAATTAGAAGGATGAAATATCTTCTGGTTTGAGGCTTTCTGGACAAACTAGGACCATGTGCCATTTTTATTATTTTTTTCAAAGAAAAGTCAAAATCTGCCACACAATCTTCCTGTGGTGTTGCTGTTCTGTTATTGTTACATTCTCATCCACTTTCTGACAGCAACAGTTTGGTTCTCTTGAGTATCTAATGTGCTTAAGTAGCCCTCGGTAGCTTATATGATATTCATGAAGGACAGGTGATCTGCAACTAAAACTGGGAAAACCCCAAACCACGTGTATATGTTTGCAGAATATTTCCAAAGCCATGCTGTGAATTTCTCTAAGTTCTTCAGTTCTTCTTTTCAAGTGGGAAGAGGCTCTTTGGGACACCTAAAAGAAGGTTGAAAAGCTGGAAGCAAGAAGAAGAGCAGGGACAGGAACATAATAGATGACAAAGCACTGGATACGTTTCAGGTATGCTGTGGAATTGTGTGTGACTTTATGCCTTCAGTGATTCCAAATATAAGAGCATTTTACTTTTTGTTTTCCTTGAAATTTGCTATTATCTTCCAAGATCTCTTTTCTCAAGTGTGACTAGTGAAGATCTAATCATATTATTATATAAAGTTAAAACCTATACAGTTCATGGCAGCAAATCTCTCTAAAACATAAGAATTTGCATTAAACATAACTTAAAAATACTACCAGACCATTTCAAGGCTGAACTATGGAAAGAAAGGTTTCAACTCACTTGCTCTATCTGTGTTCCAAGGGACTCTATTTTCTCTTTCAACCTGATCAGTGCCAGTCTAACAGAGGAAAAGCCTGCTTCTGCTTGACAGCATTTTGCTTCCCAACTTTCTCTTTGTTCACAGGCCTTGTGGTAATTCTCCAAGAGCTCACAGTTCTCTCTCTCCTAACTCATAAAGCTTGTTTATTTAATAATTTATAGTAAGCTCCACAAAATAGGGATAGCTATAGATCTACAGGTATGGTATTGGATATTCTATTTCCACTGAAAATTTAGCCTCTTGGCCAAAACATTGAGACACTTTTTAAGAACCAGAGTTTTGTTCAAGAAGACTACATTTTATGAACAAAAGACATCTGTTAAAAATGTCTAGGTTAATGTTAGAAATACAAGGTATAGCAATGTAGCACAATAATATTTTTTTTACTTTAATCCCAGAGTTCAAAGCCTCTGTATTACTCACTGTCTAAATTTATAAGTTTAATAAACACACAGACGGATGAGTGTGTATATATAGAAGCACAATGAAATATATTGCATTGATTGTGTACTGCAAAAATAGCCATGAAAATGTGTCCAAGCTAATAAAACCAAATTAATAGAATGCAAATAAGTTTTGGCTAGGAAGCAAATTTTTCCCTGGAGATATCGCTAAAATTTTATTTTTAGTTAAAAAACAACAGCTTTTACTAACAGTTTTAATTTATATACTCACCTTAGACTTCAGTACATTCTTCAGCCTGAGTGTATCTGTGTTTGAATCCTGGGCCTTCAACTTCATATAATCAAGATTGTTTTGGTACTTTGCTAGTTTTTTATGTAGTACCTATGAAGACAGTTTCTTTTCATGAGGTTAGAGCATACTGCTTATACCTTTACAAAAAACCACAGAAAAATAGTGTGTACCTAAGGTCCATGGCTTTATTAACTGGTTTTTAAAAGGCTATATAAAATCTAAATTATTTGTACTTCTATACACCAAATTTTTCACTTGTCAAAAGTAATTTGTTTCTTTGACTTATAGATAATGCTAAATCTTCCTAAGAAGAAAAATGTCTATAAAGAAATGAAGCATTTAAGAAGAAAAATACAGATGGTTTATTTAGCAGCCAAATTGTCATAAAACAATTTAAGAAGCAGAGCTCAGTTAGCTCCCTTTTTTTAAACATTCTAGTCTTTTAAAAGCCCACATTTTAAAAAGAAGACAGATAAAAATTTTAATTAAGTGGTCTAATTATTCATTAATTGCTTATATCTTAATTAATTAAGTGCTTATCTCCTAATCAGGAAAATTAAAGCCAGAAGTATTAGAAGGACACACAGAGAATTTCTGGCAACTATTGCTTGAGAAAGAGAACAGAACGAGGAAAAAAAATGCAGAAAGGCTGTCTTGAACTGCACTGTTCAGAAACTTTTTCTTTCATATAAAATTATTAGGAAAACATTCATCTGCAAGAACTGGGGGCAAGTGTGTGCATGGGGGTGATGTGGTGTGTAGAAGGGTATGAAGAAACTCCTGTTCCTGTTGCAGAAGGGCTGTGAGTTGCTGAGAAAGGTGCTCTGAAAAATCTGTCAACTTTTCCAGTAAGCCCAAATGTAGAAATGAGAATGCTCCTTTAAATACATAGAGTAACACCTCAATTAATGGAATAATCTAGAGGAGCCAATACACATTATAGAGGCAAGCCTTTTAAAAGCACTTGATCGTGTAAGACTGAGATTTTTGTTTCTAACTTTTTCTACAAGCATCCAGGCATTGCAAAGAAAACCATGACGTTTTCAAAAGCAGCTAGGAGCAACAGGAGGCATCATCAGTATCAACCGTGCTTCTGAGAGAAGGTGAAGCATAGTGATTCCCTGGAGAGTCTTTGGTGGTTAAAGCTGCTTCAAACCTTGCCTTTTCTTGGATACTCAGGGAGGGCACCAAAGTGAAACAGGTAGGATGTTTGAGAGAAGTTATTTAGAAGGCAAGTTGTCTCACCTAATTTTTGCAGCAAAGAATTAGGCACCAATCTAAAGTCATTAGCTACACTGCCTCTTCAGTGATGGGAGAGAGGCAGGTAATATTAATTACTTTAAAAACTGGAATGGGATGAATCTTCTGGAGGAATTTTCTTCACTTAAAAGGGAGCCTTAATGACTTAAAGGTTTTATATACTTAGGATCAGGTGCAGTTATTTTGCTCCTTTCAAACTAAATAGCACTTCTAGAGGAAGAGAAAACCAGGTGAGTAGTAGACTAAGTGCAGAGAAGAAAGATCAAGTATCAGAAAAACTAAATGAAGGCAAGAAGCTGAAGAAAAAGAAGAAAACAAGAACATTACATAGGGACGAACTACTACAGGTATTGAGCTTAATTTCTAGCTGCTTGGAAAATGCTGGTGCAGGAGTATTATGTGTGCATGAGATGGCACTTTAAATATTTTAATTACTTCCACTAGGAACTGCACAGATATAATTAACACAGTAGACAATGTAAGGTTGTATTACAACCAACTATTTCCATTATCTTTTATCCAAAAGCCACTTTTAAGGAAACATACATCAATAAAATGCTATTAATAACATTTAGAACCTTGTTAAAATGTGTAATGTGTTACATTATTAGCAGGTGAAAGTAATAAGCTTTTAAGTACTCTAGACCGGTCACAGCACAGTATAAGGAACACTCACTGCTTCCTTTATAGTACTTTTCCATACAAGCGATAGTTACAGCTGGCACATTGTTTTTACTTTTACATTAATTAGCTGTTCCTCAAGATAAATATCTAAACCATTACATAAGAATAGCTGGTTCTCTTCATACAAGTGAGCTGAGCAATAAAGGAAAAATCAGAGTTTGAAACACAATCTTAAAGCTAGTTTGCAGATTTACTTCAAATGAGGACCCACCAATTTCCTGTGCTACTTGAAAAAGGCACCATTTTTTCTTTTTAGTCAAGGGTTCTTGGTACAAACATACCTGAATTTCTTGCTTAATATTAGAGAGATGCTCCTGTAACCTGTCATTCTCCTGAGCTAATCATACTCTGTTCTTGTTGGTCTGTGTGAGTTCTTTGTTGGTTTCTTATAGCTGTTGATGCAAACTGGTGATATGCTCCTCACAGATGGAGAGTGCTTCAGCAGATGTCCTATGCAGCAAATAAAAAATTCTTCAGGTATGACACTACTGCCCAACTGAATACAAATGACAGCTTTTCCAGTGGTTAAGTTTTCAAGTCAGGAAAGAAAGCTGTAACATTTTGATATTAATTTGAGTAAAAGAAATTTCTACATTGGTACATCCTATGATTCATTTTTTTATTTAATGCTATAAATTAATCACAATTTGATAATAATGTTGACATTTCTTACTTTGTGGAATGCTCCAACTCAGAAATCAGAATCTTGAAATCTGAAATTATTTTCTCCTGGAAAAGAAATACAGAATTAAAATAAACCTCTCACCACTCCTCAGTATAAATGGAAGAAAAAAATTGAGCAATATTATTTATATCTTTTTTTTTTTCAACTAGCTGATTATTTTAACTATTTAATGCAAAATGGATTGTGATTTTCCAAGCTTCATCATGTACTATTTAGATTTGAAAATTCTTTTCTTTTTTTTTAATTTGGGAAACAGAAGAACAAATGATATCTGAGTGAAAGCCCTGGCTGGTCTGGATGGTTGTGAAGGGCTGTTAGAAATCCTGATTCCAACTCTGCCCCCTGAAAGAAAAGCTGTCCATATAACTCTTACATTCTCACAGTATTGAGAATGTAAGGGTTATATGGACCCAGGGCTGACACATTCTTGAGGGAACTGGTGGATGAAGTGGCTAAGCCACTATCTGTCATATTTGAGAAGTTGCGGCAATCTGGTGAAGTTCCCACTGAATGGAAAAAAGAAAGCATAAATTCCCCATTTTTAAAAAAGGGAAATAAGGAAGACCCAGGGAACTGCAGGCAGTCTCACTTCGGTACCTTGGCAAGATCATGGAGCAGATCCTCCTGGAAACTATGCTAAAGCACATGGAAAATAAGGAATTGACTGGTGACAGCCAACATGTCCTTCACTAAGGACAAATCGTGCCTGACAAATTTGGTGGCCTTCTACATAGGGGTTACAGCAGTGGTGGATGAGGGAAGCGCAACTGATGTCATCTAGCCAGATTTGTGCAAAGCATTTGACACTGTCCCGCACAACATCCCTGTCTCTAATCTGGAGAGATGTGGATTTGACAGATGGACCATTTGGTGGATAAGGAATGGGTTGGATGGTTGGACTCAAAGTGTTGTCACTCAGTGTCCAAGTGGAGACCAGTGGTGTTCTTCAGTGATCGGTGTTGGGACTGGTGCTGTTGAACATCTTCATTGGTGATATGGACACAGACTGAGTGAAGAAAGGATCAAGAGCAGCCCTGGGGAGAAGGACTTGGGGGATTTGGGGGTGTTTGAGGGTGGGAAGCTAAACCTGACCTAGCAATGTGTGCTGTCAGACCAGAAAGCCAACCACGTCCTGGGCTGCATCAAAAGCAGCATGACCAGCAGTTTGAAGGAGGTGATGCTCCCCCTCCACTCTACCCTCATGAGACCCCACCTGGAGCACTGCATCCAGCTCTGAGAGCCCCAACTCAAGAAAGACACTGACCTGTTGGAACAAGCCCCAAGGAGGGCCATGAAGATGATCACAGGGATGGAGCATCTCTCTTATGAAGTCAGGCTGAGAGAGTTGGGATTGTTCAGCCTGGAGAAGAGAAGAATCTGGGGAGACCTTACAGCACCTTCCAGTACCTAAAGGTGGCCAACAAGAGAAATGGGGAGGGACTTTTCACAAGTGCATGTAGTGATAGGACAAGGGGGAATGACCTAAAACTGAAGGAGAGTAGGTTTAGATTAGATATTAGGAAGAAATTCTTGACTGTGAGGGTGGTGAAACACTGGAACAGGTTGCCCAGAGAGGCTGTGGACTCGCCATCCCTGGAAGTGTTTGAGACCAGGTTGGATGGAGCTCTGACCAACCTGATCTAGTGGAAGGTGTCCCTGCCCATGGCCAGGGGTTGGAACTAAATGGTCCTTAAGTTTCCTTCTGACCCATCCATAACTCTGTGTTTTCCTTGAGCCGGGGGTTCTATGGGACAGAAGCCAAGCAGCTGTGATGAACATACCAACTTCTGGTACAGTACCAGCCTAACAGCTTACCTAAACAGCTGTGTGCAGCAAGCATGCAGTCTCTGTACTTTTATGCTCTTAAATCTTGCTTTCAAAAATTATCATAATCCTCGTTTTCCCCACAGGTGTATCTGACTGAAATTCTAGAGGCAAAACAAAATCAGAGGTTAGAAAAAAATCCTAAAAATTAATAAAAAAAAAGATGCATTGTAAAATCTTGTACAAAGTTATCAGTAAAAGCATTTTCCCCATTAATTCTTATATAAATATTTATAAACGCTCCCTTCAAAGAAATTTTAATTATTTCTCTACTTGGTTTCATCTTGGGAGGTTTTTGAATAACTCTTATCTATGAAAATTCAACTTTCAGTATCAAGTTTATGACTTAGAGCACAGTTCCTCAATAAACATTACTAAAGTCAAGAAAAGGTGTTCATATTTCTTTTTGGTTTTAAGTACAAACGAATACTGAGTGACCAGTTGCTGCTATACCTTTTTTGAATGGCTTTTTCATTGGGGGAGGGAGTTAAGCTAAGCTTCTCCTTAAGTGACACAACATTTTCTCCACACCTTGACAGATAAAAAGATGACTTCCTCAAATAATACTTCGATTCTTAATGGCTGTTTGGAGATGGAAACAGGGAGGTGGGTGGGCATAATAAATTGGCATTCTTGGGCAATACCACCTCCCATTGTTGGTTTTAGTGGAATTCTTTGGTTTTAGAGCACCTTTAACACAAACCTCCCATCTGCACACATGTGGCGTAGGCCTCATCCGTGATTAATGTGAAAGCCTCAGAGGAAGGCAGGGAAAGGCAGCACAAGCAATGCTTACAGGTCAGAAGACTTCAGAGACAAAGCCAAGCAGCCAAGCCAAGTCTCGTTAATCCAGCCCCAGGAGAGAGATGGGTATTCTGAAACTGCCACAGCTGATCAACTGGGACTGACTGTGAGCTCAGGCAGCTCAGCTGAACACCTCTGCTCTAATTAGGTTCATCTCTTTCAGAAACTAATATCCAAGGAGACACGTTTACAGATGAAAACTTCAGCAATTGCAATACAATCTCTCTGGCTTGACAAGAACAAAACAAGTGTTAGATAAGACTGATTTAATCTTGTGAAAATAGCCTTCTTTTAGTTAAATCTTATCTTCTATCTAAAACCCATCTAATCTGCATATGTATTTGTAAGATTATGTGCCAGTTGTATCTTCCAGAATAAATATCACCCTTAACATCACACTTGTTTCTTGACAGTGTCAAGCATTAGCTTCACACATATGATAAAACACCAGTCTGAACTCATTCCTGATTTTTAATGCCGGGATTGACATATTAACTGGTTTGCAGACATTGTAAAGTTAAAATGTCATGGTATTACAAGGCTAATTGTGCTTTTCTTTATTCCATCGACAAAATCATATGAGAGAGACTACTTCTTACATCTTCTTATGTCCAAGATAGCAGTTCTTATTTACAGTACCTCTAGCTGCATATCTCTTCTTGGAATAGCACAGACAGGGACAGGAAGATTGGTGCCTTTGAAGAAAGTGATGTGAAAAGGGGACCATGTGAGTCCTCTGACTCCTATTGCCTGCTTCTGTTGGGCATGGATATAAAGAGTCTTTGAAAGAGGCTGCTTTAGGTCGTCCCAAAGTCAAGCTGAGAAATCCGATGAAACTCACTCTCTTCCCTGTTAGCCACTAGAACAGGTTTTATATTCTGCAGTGTCAGGTGAATTATGGGGTTTTTTGGCAAGCAACCACTATAAAGCACTCATGAATAGAGCTCACCTTTTCAGATATTAGGTGTGAGTAACACCTCAGAAATACAATCCCCACCCAAAGAGAAGAAATTGGAAGATTTTAACTTCCAGAAAAAGAGCAAGAGAAACAAGTCTCTTTCTTTTCCTCACCCCATTCTGGATTTATTGTAAGTCTTTCTTTTGGATTTTGGTATGGTGGAGACCATCAGAGACTCTGCATTATCATGTTTATCTCCAAAAGAGATGCGAAAAGAGCATTTCAGGTTTTCATAACTTTAATTATGAAGAATAATAAGAATTTTATTATGAAGAATAAAAAATTATTCTTTATGAAAGTTCATTTTAGGTGTGAAATTAGACATTTTTAATTAGTTTTGCTCTGGTATGTCTAAGGTATCCTCTAAGAGACATATGGTGAGTTCTCTCTTATATGTTTATGTGGGTTAATGTTGTGCACAGCAGTTACTGTGCTTTTTGTATACCAAACAACACATTCTTGATCAAAGAAGAAATGAAATTCATACACAGGATTGTTTTCAAAAGCAAAAATAACAATTGCTGTATTTTGCAGATGTGATTTATACTCTAGTAGTTGAGACATAAAAAATGTATTTAAAAGTCCAATCCAGAAGAAATAAATAAATAAATCATGATGTGCATTTAGAAATTCATATTTTTCACTTATTGTCAGAATATTTACAATTATCTTGCTGGGTTTGTCTTCAACAATAGCCACTTTTTGGGAAAGGCATTTATTGTTCATGTGTATTGTACCCTTCAGCATATCAGAAACAGACTCTTGATGTTTTTACCTGTCCACCTAGTATTCTGCACACTTTACTTTTTTTTAGCACATTTTGCTTCTAACTATGGAAACATTTTTTAACTAGAAAAACAGGTAGTGTAACAGCTCAAAGTAGGTTTTTAGTGTCACCCTGTGGCAAAATGACACATTGCGAATTTCCAAGAATCAATTGCCAAAATGGAAACAAATGGTCCCACATTTTGTTTGGTTTTTTGTAACATCAGAAGTCTCACAAGATGCATTTCCCTACTTCTGACCAGTGTCACAGTGCACGGGTTCACTTCTGCATTTTGCCAACTACTTCCAAAGTTGATTTTCCAATATTCAGAAGTACACATGCCTTTTGCCCTGTGCATTACTGAATAGCTCACCCCAGTGAAAAGTTATCGCCAGTCTAATTTAGCAAGAAGTTATGTCTATTGCAAATCACTTAAAATAATTCACAACTTTTTTTTTTTTTTAATATGACAATACAATGTTCCAAGTGCTGGGACACACATTACATCAAGATTCTTTTAGAGTCTGTTTCTCCCACTAATCACCACCAGCACACATGTGGTGATGGTTTCTTACTTTTTATTTGCCCTACTACACCCACACAGCCCTTTTAAGTGTTTGGTAAGGACTCTCATGCTCTTAATTAATCAGTTCTTCAGTAGGAAATAACCCAAACTTATGTCTTTAATCTTGGAAGTCTTTCATCCTTATCCACCTTCTTTTCTCCTTCACCTTTCAGGGAATATAGTTGTTCTGATACTGTTCATTCAACTAGAAGGTTAAGGCAATTCAGGCCACATCATAAACAGTTTTCTTTACTGGAAAAGCAAATACAGGAGCACCCAGTTACACACCCAAAGCCAAACTGCTTCCTCAAGTAATCTCACTGTTTCACCTGAATATCAGTTTGGCATTTCTTTGAAAGTCATCTATTCCTAAAACTAGAAAAAAGAAGTTACTTAGCCGTAACTACCTGTTCAAGAGGGATAGCCTATGTGAATTCTCTCAACCCACTGTATCAACTTTTCTCTCTACAGTTCCTTCATGTCTTGGTACTCCTATATTAAGCAGAGAGGAAGACAAGAGCATGCAATGTATCCTTTATAAATACACATACACCAGAAAGAGATATACAACACATATTTGCCCATAGGGATACTACTGCAGATAAAAAAGTTCAGCTAGCATTGAACATTGTCCCACAGTGTATGCTTAAATACAGACAAGAGCTCTTGATAGTTAAAGTCTGGTAGACTTCAAGAATGGCTTAAACCAATGCAAATCTGGAGACAACTTGCTGCATGAAATACATCTACAGTTACCTAGTTTTTGATCACTTTCAGCTTGTTAATGAATTACATTATCAACATTTAGTTTCCATATCTTCCTAAATCCCATGGAGAGTTTCTGCGTATTTCACAAGCCTCTGTACATTTGTATTAACTCCTTCAGCCTCCTTGTGAACCTGTGAAAGCTGCTAGCATCCACAACAACCCGTGGGGAGAAATTGTGCAGCTGGGTCTTGCAAGAAGAATCATCCATTTTATCCGCTGTGCACTGGCCTCTTGTTGGCATGACCATGTAAGTATCATTGACAACGCCTGTAAGTATCTGAAGGGAGGGTGCCAAGAGGATGGAGCCAGGCTCTTCTCAGTGGTGCCCAGCAATAGGACACGAGGCAACAGGCAGAAACTGATGCACAGAAAATTCCGCCTGAATATGGGGAAGAATTTCTTTATTGTATGGGTGACTGTGCACTGAAACAGATTGCCCGGAGAGGTTGTGGAGTCTCCCTCGCTCAGATATTCAGACCCGTCTGGGCACAATCCTGTGCCACGTGCTCTAGGATGACCCTGCCTGAGCAGGGAGATTGGTCCAGGTGACAGAGTGTGGTCCCTTCCAACCTTTCCCATTCAGTGATTCTGTGACCCGATCATTCCCGCTTTTTCCCAGCTCCCTCCCGCTGCACAGTGCCATGGCTGCGCTGCGACAGGCAGGACGTCAGCAATCCCCGAGCGGCAGGAGCCCGCTCACAGCTCCCCGCCCCCATCCCTTCCCCAGCTCCACGGCGGGGCAGCGCCCGCCCCCAGCACCTCTCACCCGGGAAGCGGAAGGCGCTCCGGAGGCCACCGGCTCCAAGGACGCCGCCGGCTCCAAGGATCCCGCGGGAGCAGGGGCTGCGCTCCCCGCCGTGAGTAGCGCAGGGGTGGGCGGCGGGCGAGGGGCGCAGCGGCTCGGAGCAGCCGCCGGGGCCGAGGGGACACCGCGCCAGGAACCCCGTGGGGAAAAAAGCCAAAAAAACCCCTAACAAAGCTAGACTGCGCGAAGTAAAACCGCATTAGGAAGGCTCTGTTGAGTGAGGGGAAAATACACATTCCTTCTCTTCCTTTGGTCTTTTAGGCACCACGGACTGCGAGGAGCAGCTACTCTGACACCCCCGGATGTTTTCGGGAAGCTCCCGACAGGGCTTGAGCGGCATCACCCGGAGGAGTACCATGCCTTGGAACTGGCATGCTGCCGTGGAAAGAGCATGACTGCGTCATGCCTGCCTCTAGCATTTCATTTCTGCCGCGTCCAGCTTTAGCAGAGTGGATATTCCTTCCATCCGCTGTCCAATTATTAAAAACATGGTACTCCAGCCATCGTTAAAGAACTGCTTTCGGCTGTCCTGCGTCCTCAGGACTCCAAAAGCTGGCTTCAGGAGCACAGCTAGTGGAGCCCTCATTATCCAGTCTGTTTCTAATGACGTTTACCAAAATCTAGCTGTGGAAGACTGGATCCACGACCACATGGATTTAGAGAAGCGACAGGTCCTTTTCCTTTGGAGAAATTCCCCTGCTGTGGTAATAGGGAGACATCAGAATCCCTGGCAGGAATGCAACCTCAGGCTGTTGAGGCAAAAAAATATAAAACTAGCCAGGAGAAGAAG
>NW_016690248.1:1771873-1793713 GCF_001604755.1 Lepidothrix coronata | reverse complement strand
CAGTTTACCATGACCTCGGTAACATCAATTTGACTTTCTTCACAACCAGAAAAAAATACGAGCGAATGGAAAACCTGAAACTGGTTGTTAAGGCACTGAAAGCCTTGCGCCCCCAGTTAGACATACATGTCACTGACAGATATGACATCTTGCTAGATAGGCACTACAAAATCTCAGGTACTGCTGCAAAGCTGGGAGGGACAAGTGCTTATCACCACTGTACCTTACTCTGTAACGCAGATAAGTTTGTTTTATCTTCTGTGCTAAAAAGTCCTTATAAAGGGCTAAAGAGCAATGCCACTCCTAGTGTGCCTGCCTCGGTGAAAAATCTCTTTGAAGAGGATCCTAGTTTAACTTCTGAGATGCTCCTGGATGCCATTGCTAAGGAATATGCTACACAACACCAAATAGATCATCATATCACCTTAATAAACCCAGCTGATGAGACTCTGCTTCCTGGAATTAATAATAAAACTAAAGAACTACAAACCTGGGAGTGGGTGTACGGAAAGACACCAAAGTTCAGCGTTAGCACTTGTCTTAACATGGCCTATAAAGATTCTGTTCTTGACATTAAAGTAAATATGGATGTAAAGCATGGAAGGATTGAAGTCTGTAACATCGATCTGCCGGAGCAGTGGCTGCCACCAGCACTGTACAGCAAACTGGTCAAGAGCCTTACTGGCAGTAAGTTTTGCCCAAACGAAACCACAACACTAGTGACAACATTGCTAAGAGTGTGTCCACAAGATGATGAGTTGCACAGCAGGTGGAATCTACTATGTGAGAATATGATAATGCTAATGTGACTTGCATTTTGAAAATGTAAGTTAAACTTCTGTTGCTTTTTTATTTAATGTATTAAAAACAAAATTAAAGCTGAATTTTTCTCTTACTAGTCCAACTGTTCAATCTTGTGCTTTTGTTTAATATTACAATTAAATTTCACACTGCCTGCACCCAATGTTCCCAAACTGTAGGATGTAAGCCACTGCTGACAAGACATCATTGCTGCTTAAATCAGAAATAGTGCAGGCATCCCAAATTTGCCCTGTAGCAGAGGAGGTACAAATGGCTGGCAGAGATGGGATGGGGTAGGCGAAAACTGGTGCTTTGCTGCTGCACTGGATGCCCCAGCCTGCACCCTGTTCCTTGGGGATTGTAGTCCAAAGGTTGTGTCTCAGCCCCTGAACTGTGTGGAGACAGATGTCCCCTGGTTTCTGGTTGAAAGTCCTTTCTTGCAGAATGCTGGTGCTGCTGTGCCTCCACTGTACAAGCATGGTATGTATGCTGAACTCACTGCTGTGTAATGAATCACTTTGACAGTTCCACCCTGGATTAGGGCTTTTTTGTCCATGCATGTGCAAGAGCAGGCAAAGGATTAGGAAATTCAGTGTGGGGGGTTGTGTGATGAGGGCAGGAGAGCTGTGCCTCCTTTGTTCCTACACTGCCTGGCACAAAGCTGGGAGTCCCTGCTGCCTTGGGTACTGGTATTTAAGCTAAACTTTAGGAGATACAGTTGCAAGTACAGATCTGGGAGAAACAGGTTGCCTTATGTTACAACCTAGGAGAAAATTTTCTAGTAAGAGACAATAGTGAACTGAAAATGACAATTTTAATGTTAAATAATAGTTCAATATAAAGTAAAATTATGAAAGAAAGGCTCAAGATATATTTCACTGTTGTTGTGAATAAGCAAAATGCAACTTTGATTAGGTCAGAACAGAAGCACATTATTACTACAGTTTTAGGAGAGAACCCAGTGCAGCAGTGACAGACTCCACTGATCTGAAGTCTCCAAATGAGGCAGTCACAGAGTTTATGTACCTTTATATTACACAACTCTTTCTTCAGCAAACTGCTCTTGAACAGTAGAGTTAGTTAAATTTGAAGTGGGAGGTTCATCAAGCAAAAAAGCCATAAATTCACCCTGTCAAGGTGTGAGCACATCAAGGTAAATTCCATTCAGCACAATATATAAGCACAACTCAATTTACCTAAGTCTTTTCCCAGAAGATTAACCAGGCTGGTAGGACTTTAAATAAAACCATGGTATCCAGAAATGAGACAGATAGTTACAAAGAGCTTGTTATTAGGTGACTTATGTGTTGCCCTGAAGTACCAATACCATTTACTACTTCTGTATATAAAGAAACTGCAGGAAAAACAGAGGTGGATATAAAGTGAATTGAGAAATGCCAGTATCAATTAGGCAACAAACAATCTTGCTATTAATAGGTCAAGATAAATAAGGGTCAGTCTGGCCTCAAGAAAGTAAAGGAGCAATGATGTTTATGTTCTTGGGCCTGTCCTAATCACATTTCTGAGCCTGTGGCATGAAGGGAAAGTTGGATGAAAAGTTAGCATAACTATTGGACAAAAACTTAGAGGACTTACAAGTAGGTCTGTAAGGACACATTGATTTCCAGTGTCCTTGTTGTCCATACAGAAAACCCTCAGCTGAAGCTCCAGTAAGGATTTCAAACTATCCCTTACCTTTCTGAGTGGCACCAGGGGGGTTTCAGCAGGGATCAGTCTGCAGTCCTGCCAGGCCATGCAGAACATGGGAATCCAAGTCATAGCACCGCATTCTGTCACGGAATAACTGGAATGCAATTTTGATCAGGTCAGAACAGCAGCAGTTAATTAAATAATGCTGCCCAGATGAGACAGCTGCAAATAGTCAAGAAGTGATGCCTGCAAAGGCCTATAAGGTGTTACTATGTTACTTCCCCACTGACACCTTTAAAAGATGACTGGTTGATCAGCTCCCATGAGGAGGAAATTACACGGCAGAAGTGACCTACATTTAGTTAAGGAGTGCAGTCAATGGGGGTGAATCCAGCCATCAGCTGGGACTGGTGGTAGGGCTGAGTGACACTCGGCCGAGCCCAGCAGGGAAGGCGGCTTAAGTTCATCTCCACAGATGATGCCAGGGGGGGCAGTTCTGGCTGCGCAATCCAGGTGATGATCTGACTGCATCAGTGTGAGCAGCAATACAGAAGAATATGGCTTGGAGTCTTATTGCAGAACTGTAATCTCAGATTTCTCTGGTAGTTTGTTGGGTTTTTTCCATTCCTTGATGCCCACTGCTCTTCACACATGGTGTTCCTACTGACAGCACAAGGAACTGTTCAGCAATAAAGGGCTTATAAGTAAAAATTGCAGTGCAGCACCAAGTGGTACGTCACTAAAGGCTTACTTGTACATGTGTACAGATACTGCATATCCATGGGATCTGCAAGGAAAGCTGTAGTCTTAGCTAGTGAATTATAGTTGAATTAGAAGAAAAAGCTCCTTATTTTGCCTCTGTACGTTTAAAATTGCTGAACTAGGTTAAAAGACACAAAGCTTCACATTTGGGCAGCTTACTGTATTTACAGTGAGCCTTCTCCCAAACACGGCTGGATCCATGAGGCATTACCCAGCTTCCTTGAGTTACTCTATGCAGCGAAGAAGTCAAACAGATGACTAAAACTACAAATAATAAAAAATATTGTTTATTCCCATTAAAAATAGGCATATATTATACACAAGTGAATAAAATTCACAACAGTGACTAGAAAACTAGTATCACAGCAGCAAGCCCAGGAGCTTCTATGGAATGTCTGGGGGAACAACTAGTAGCACACAGCTTTGTGGCACATATATTACTCATTTTGCTGATGTAACACTCCAAAGCTGAGACATTACTATGAGAAAGGATAAAGAAGGCAAATCACTGGCAAATTGTTACCCAGAAAATAAGGTAAAGACCAGCTCCATTTCTTCTTGATTTCTGTGGAATAGATTTGTTGTTATAGGCAAGAGGGAAAGAATAGCAGCATTAGATGATAGAAAATAAAATAATAAAGCACATTAAGGAAAGAAAAGTATAATAGAATACACCTATAAATATGCTACTAGAATACAGAGGCCTACTGTATTACAGGAGCAGAAAGCATAAGGCACCTATCAGTCCTGAGGCTAAAAAGATTTTGATGGGACCTGCAAAAGAGGCCACTGCCTGTTTTTCATGTCAGAATACATGACTTTGGTGATTCTTCCTAAGAAAGAACTCTTGTTTAAGAAGAAAAAGAAGCAGCAGCCCAGGTAATACCTTCTGGTTTCCAAAGGGTGAAGGAATGACAAGGAAAGCCTTTGTCTTTACTCCAAATAGCATATTCCTTAGAATCACAGAATACTCTGACCCACAAGGATCATCAAATCCAGCTCTTAAGTGAATGGCCTGTACAGGGATTGAACCTACAATGTGTTATTAACACCATGCTCTGACGAACTGAGCTATTCAGGGTATCCAACTTTTGGAAGAACTTAAAAATAAATTTTGGTTTTTTTAGGGGACTACCATAGTAGTAGGGAAAAATGCAGTTGAGACTGGCATGAGTAGCCAGCCACTGGACTTTAAAGTCAGAGAATAAGACTGGGAGAAGATCATACATCCTTTCCACACCTAATGCAAAGGATGGAAATCAGGTATATGACCATACATCATGGAATAAAAGAACATATAGGAGTGACAGGGAAGAGAATACAGCTGTTTTCAGCCTTCCTAGTCCAAAATCCATCATGCAGAGACACGTAAGACAACCCTAAAATGACTGTATACTGAACACTAAAACTCTTGCAGGCAAGAGGCTTGGAAAATGGAATGTTAAATTTGGGGTTACCAGTAAAGTCTGTGAAATAAGGTATTACGAGACTGACTAAAACCCACTAGAATAGTAGTCATGACTAGAATACAGGAATTAAAGGAAGTAAATAAGACTGCTTATAAAAGAGGACACGTGGCAGCCCAGCTTCCAATGTTTCTGAGGTGGTCAATTACAGATATAAACCCCAAAATTGGCTCAAGACAAAATCAGTAGTAAAAATAGAAATGACATTAAAGAGGCCTTTGAAAGACAATATTGAGGGTCTGTTACAAAATCAAGATAAAATTTAGACATGGATTGTATTAATTAAGATTACAGAAGAAGTACAGTGAAGGAATTTACAGTTGTGTTTTTCAGACTGAAAAGCCTCAAGTATTCTTAAACCTATAGATTATAAAAGCTATGCTGCACTAAGTACTGGGAAGAGTTGCTTCTGAGGGTGGACAGCTGGACTCAAGCAACGTCTTCCAGTCTTACATTTTTATGCTTATGAAAACACTTATTAAAAGCAGTCACATCTGATTACATTTTCTTTGTGTGTTTAGTGTGAAAGACATCCACTGTTGTTTCATGACAAGGTCGCAAGTCCAAGTCACAGTATCCGATGCTGAAACGACCCTGCAGAAATTAATAGAATTGACATGGTGAGCAAATACTGTAGAAGAGCCCATTCTAAGTTAATTAAAGAGGTCAAAGCATTTTTACCTGTGGTTTCTTAAAATAATCAAGACCCCTTCCAATCTTAATCATCCATCCATTGTTGAATCTGTTGTAAAAATTCACAAATTTGAATACTATGAGTATGTTGAATAAAAAAATAGTTACATCCACATGATGCCCAAGTTTCTTGTTTCAATCACAATTATTTCCTAGTGTCACCGATACCTGTGTCAACCACAGAAGATACAGCATAAAGAGACAACTAATATTATGTTCACAATTAGACAACATGAAACTATGGAGGCTGATTTTAACCAGTGAGGGCCACTGCCTTCTACTTTGTTAACCACAGTTGTAATTAATAGTTGTCTCAAAAGTTAGGGTTAAATAGTTTGACTTCCAATAACTGGAATTTGCTCATTTTTTATATCCTGCACCTGATTTCTCGATCATGTATTGAAGATGAAAATTCAATATTCAGTGTTACTCCATAATTCCTTAATGACTGTTGTATTTCTTCCAAGCCACTCATCTGCTGACTCCTCCCACTACCCTGTAAAAAATAAAAATAATGTGGTGGGGTTTGGATTGTTTTTTATTTTAATATATATTCACTTCTGGTCACCTCTTCCTAAACTCACCAACAAAAACTTTTTACAATCAAAGTAGATTTGCAGTTTCAAAGACAGGATAAAGAGCAGACAGATTACAGGTACATTTGCTAAGGGATGTGGAGGAGGAGCTTACTCTCAGCCCTTTGCAACTAGATATGAATTACTATTAAAAATAAGTGCAGTAATAGTTTAAATAAATGCAGTGCTAGTTTGAGAGATTACAGCTTGTTAAAACCTCTAAAATGACAACTAAATACAGCTGTTGGAAGAGCAAAAAACCCCATATCTCTATAGATGCTTTGCTTTTGATGACATTTTCCATAACAAAACTTTCACAGAAACATCTTTTCGATTTAAGACTCTGCTTACCAAGAATTTGTTAGGGTTATCAGAAAACTCTGAACTTATAAAATTACTTATGTTCAACTATCACATTTTTATTTTTCTCTTAAGTCTGAGTTTTCTGCTGAAATCATCAGAGATTGAGTCTAACAAGTTCTGGTAAGTAAGAACAAGTCTATATTTTTATTTTTTTTTTGCATGTGGCATCACCTGCCACATCAGTAGAAACCAAAATCTAGACACTTACCTCATCATAGGAGGTGAGGAGGTGGATTGTTTTCACTTTGCACGGCCCCTTAATTAGCATCTCACAGAATCGTAGAAAGTTATACAACTGTAAAAGTTTTATTTAATTTAGTAACTTGGAATGTCTCTAGGAGCTACATCTGTATTAGTTACACCAAGTATCTACTTGCCTGATGAATGTGCCTAATGTACGGGTCCTCCACCCAAACCTCAGAAACAACCTCAGTAAGGTACTCATGGAAAAGCTTTTCGTAGCCAAAACCCGTTGCGTTTTCCTCTATCCTGATTTGCTTATGGTATTTGCCATCTGAAAAGAAAGCAGGTCTCTGTTTAAGTAACGGTCAGGACATAATTTCTGTGTTAAAACACCTCACCCATCAAACATTTGCATCAGAACAGACATTTAAAAGCGAACGAACGGGTACATCACAGCTCACAGAATCACAGAATGGGTTGGGTTGGAAGGGACCGCAGTGGGTCATCTGGTCCAGCTTCCCTGCTCAAGCAGGGTCATCCCAGAGCACATGGTCCAGGATTGTGTCTAGACAGTTCTTGACTATCTCCAGCGAGGGAGACTCCACAACTCCTCTGAACAGCGTGTTCCAGTGCTTGGTCACTCACACAATAAAGAAGTTCTTCCTCATATTCAGGTGGAACTTCCTGGGCATTGGTTTCTGCCCATTGCCTCATGTCCTATTGCTGGGCACCACTGAGAAGAGCCTGGCTCCATCCTCTTGGCACCCTCCGTTTAGATTTTTATACATACCTTGCTTCTCTTTCTCGATGTGTTTTTTAATGTCTTCGGCTCTGGTCATGTACTCGGAGATCTTCTGCCGGTAGCGGTGCTTTTTTGCCTCATCCTTCGTGGCTGTAACCCGTAAAAGCACAGGGGCCATTAAAAAACTCTCCCCAGCACTTCCTGGCCCCGCTCTCCTGGGGAGACACCGCCAGCTGTCCCTCTCTTCTTCCCCGTGTGTCGACGGTCCTCTGCGCCCGACACAGCTCGAGTGTTCCTGGAACCGCCCCCGACGCCTGAGGCCGGGGAGCCCCCTCGCCCGGTACCTTTCACCACCTGCAGCAGGAGATCGATGCCCTCCTGGTAACACACCAGCGACTCCTGGAACCGGGATGCCACGTCCAGCTCCACTGCCCGCTTCACCGTCTCTGCCCCGGCCCGCTCCAGCGCGGCGGTGCCATCGCCCCCTGACCGCGACATGGACCGGGACCGGGACGACTACCGGGAAAGGGCAGGGAGCTGAGGGGGAGGATGGAGAGGGACGGTGTCTCACCCTTGTCCTTCCGCCCGCTCGGAACTCAAGTGCCGCGGCGCTGGTGTCCGGCCGAAAGAGGGGTGCGCACCGAAATGGCCGCCGGGGCGGTCCGGGCGGGCCTGGGGCTCGCAGGAGCCGGGAGGGTGAGGATGGGGAAATCTGGGGCGGGATCCAGGGGGGGAATCTGGGGCGGGATCCAGGTGGGGATCGGGGGGAATCTGGGGCGGGATCCGGGCTAGAGCTGGGGCACGCAGCCACTGAGAAGGTGGGGGATCCAGGTGGGGATCTGAGCTGGGACTCGCAGCCGCCAGGAAGATTGGGATCTGTGTAGGGATCTGCGCGGGGAATGGGGCTTGTGGCTGCGTCGTCTGTTTGCGAGTATTCAGAGCTGTAAGGAAAGTGCAGACGAGTTGTCCTCTCTTTGCAGCTGCTGGGAAAGAGGATGGAGGGGATGGTGTCCCCAGCCTGGGCTCGCTGTCTCTTTACCAGGTCGAGAATTCCAGACTCGGTATGTGCTTCAGTAATTGAGAAACTGAAAAAAAGCGGGTGTTAGCCTGCTAAATTTTGTGTTTGCTGCGGTATGACAGATTTCCAGAGATTCTGTGGGATGAGCGAGTTCACAGTGCTCTGGGTGAAGAACAGGCAGAGTGAAGAAGGTGAAGAAGGGTGAAGAAGGGCAGAGCCCAGAGGGTTGCAGTGAATGGGGTTGCATCTGACTGGTGACAGGGCAACAGCGATGTTTCTCAGGCTTCAGTTCTAGGGCCAGGTCTGTTCAAAATATTTATCAATGATCTGGATGCAGGAGTTGAATGCACAATTAGCAAGTTTGCAGAGAGATCTAAACAGATTGGAACATTGGACAATCATCAGTGGCATGAAATTTAGCAAGAATAAATGCCAGATACTGCACTTGGTACCAAGTGATAGCAGGCACAGGTATAAATGGAGACAGGAGCGGCTGGAGAGCAGTCCTGAAAAAAGGGATCTGGAGGAGCTGGTGGGCAGCAACTCAACAGGAGTCAGCAGGGAACCCGGGCAGGAGGGGGGTAAACCCCATCTTGGAGGGCATCAAACACAGCACAGCCAGACAGTCAAAGGCGGTGATTGTCCCGCTGTATTCAGCATTGGTGCAGCCTCACCTCCAGTGCTGTGTGCAGTTTGTGTGAGCCCCCCAATTTAAGAAGGACATGAAGGTCTTTGAATGCATCCAGAGGAGGGCAACAAAGCTCGTGACAGGGCTGGAATGCATGTCCTGAGAGGAGCAGCTGAGGACTGGCTTTGTCTGGTTCAGAGAGAAGGAGGCTCAGAGGTGACCTCACTGTTCTATGCAGCTTCCTGAGGAGGGGAAGCAGAGAGGGAGGTGCTGAGCTATTCTCCTTGAGATCCAGTGACAGTGTGCATGGGAATGACTTAGAGCTGCCAGGTTCAGGGCAGGTTCAAACTGGACATCAGGAAGCATTTCTTTACTGGGAGGGTGGTCAAACACTGGAACAGGTTTTCTAGAGAGGTGTTCAGCTGCCTAAGCCTGTCAGTGTTTAAGAGGCATTTGGACAATACCTTAATAATGTTTTAACTTTTGGTCCACCCTGATCAGGAGATGGACTACATGATTGTTGGTAAGTCCCTTCCAACTGAAATATTTTGTTCAATAAATAATTAAACCAAAGTGATGGGAAGTTTGACTTGCACTTTACATTTTTACATTTACATTTTTGCAAGATACCATCTTGTGTCAGTTCATACCTTTCCTTAAAAGCATTTTTAAGCCTGTGGAAAAATGTGCCATGCAGAGGCTGAGCACAGGCTCCCTGAGGAGATGCACATGAATTAGGTGTTGTGCTGGTCCAGTGTTGTCCATGTGTTTCTGTGAGTCACTATCAGCAAACCATTATAAAGATATATTTGACTTCATGTTATAAAATTTTGTTTCACTTTGTTGGTACTTTGACTGCCTGAAAAGAAAAACATGTAAGAATATTTACCAAGGTTGAAGTATGTTTTAGAGAGTAGCTGACTATAATATTAATTATCAGATATTTAGGAAAAAAACTTTTGGTTTTGTGAACTTTTCATTCTAGGTATTTCAGCCACGGCCTGGAGATCATGAGAAGTATGGAGGTGACCCTGAGCAGCCCCACAAAATCCACGTTATTACCAGAATAAAAAGTGTCGTTGGTCGCCCATATTGGGAAAAGAAGATAGTACGTGACCTTGGGCTGGATAAAGTATGATTGTTGTTCTTTGTACTTGTTGTATACATCAGAAATGGAGCATTAAGCTGGTTGGTTTTTTAAGGACCTCAACTTTGCAGTCACAAAACATAATTACATTTATAGCAGGTGAGGGAAATGTTCATGGCAAATGCGCTTTCAAAATATCCCTCTATGGTATTGTGCTGCATGCCTGAGGAGAACTTCACCCTGAGAATTCTGCTAAAATAATAGCAATAGATTTGTAAATACTTTGAATTCAGTTTTCTCTGTGGGTCGTGTTATTTAGATATTGCAGGAAGGCAAATAAGACTCGTTTATCAATGAAAAGGCTTTGAAGGCCAAGACTAAGAGTTTGTGTCAAAGATGCGTTTATCCAGGCTTTTCAGGCTAGCTGCACATTGTGCAAAGATTCATCTGGTCAGTGTTATATTACAGAGAATAAAATGTGTGCTTGATCCATTTAAGATGTAACTGAAACAAGCAGTTTTGCTCCTAAATTCCTATATTTACATTTATAGTGTTTTTAACAGCTGGAAGAAAAATCTATTGATAATGGAATGGGAATAAAGCTGAAATTATCATTTTACTGGAATCAAGTTTGATCCAGTTTTGATTTCACATTTTTATGTTCGTGATGCATGATGGTTCTCTAAATCTTACATTTGCAATTGTGGTTTATATTTTTACTGATAGTGTGAAAAGTTCAGTGAACAGAGATTTGGGATTTGACAACGCATTTGTAAAACCTGTTTTATCCTTTTTGTAGGCACATCAGCCAAGACTGCACAAAAATATCCCTTCCGTGAATTCCAGACTGAAAGTTATTAAACATCTGATAAGGTTTGTTAATTATTTGTTTATTTAGTTGTTTATTTGGAATATTTAATGTAACTCTCTTCTAGTCACAGGACTTCACTAAGCAAACTCTTTTGCCTGTAGAATAAAGCCACTGAAACTGCCCTATGGGTTGCCAACAGAAGAGGAAATACCCGGCACCTTTCTTGCACGCAACGGAGAGCTTGTCATTAAACGGCGTCTGAAACCTGTGGAGCAGAAAGAAATTGAGTCATAAGGTGTGCTGGTTGGATTTAGATTCTATAAAATAAATACTTTAAATTCTGAGTTAAGAGTTTGTGTATGAAATGTAAGAAAATTCTTAACCCTGTCTGGTATGAATGGCAGAGGTGACACTTAAAGAATTGTGTGTGTACAGATAGGAAATTCAATGTTGTTAATAGTTGCCTAAAATATTAAATGAATTATAGGCTGTCTGTGTTTTAATTTTGTGACTAGATTGCTGCAGTTTATGGCTAGCTGTAAGAGAACTTTATTTATAAAGTCAGATAAGCAGAGAAGTGAGTAGAATAGAGGTAGCTAATGATGTTGAGGATGTTTCCCAGCTAACAGTAAAGGTTTACAGTGATGATGCAGGACTTCACTTTCACTGCATAAAGGACAGAACTGGAATTGAAAAGCCCTCTGCTTAGTAGTCACAGGAGAATCGACTGGCTATCCACGGAGAGTGTCAGGCATTTGGATGACTTGGTTATCCAGATCTCAGGCTTGTTCCTTAGCAAAGAATCTCTCATCTGGCTTCTCCTGTAACTTAAAAAGTACATAAACTCTCCATTTGGACGTAACAGGAGTTATTCATATCTTGGTACGTTGTATAATCTGTCTTCCAGGAAACATGCTATCTCACTTCATATATATTCCTTAATCCTAAATGTACAATAATAGCCTAAGAGCTGCAGTTTATGTGAATGTTGATGCTTTTCCTGTTCTAAAATTGCAAACTTTAGAAGTCTGGAGCCCCTGAAGCATGCCTCTGACACGAGTTAGGAATTACGGGCTGCAAGCTTGTAAAAGACTACTCTGTGCGTAATTTTATTTACTGCTGCTGTATCAAATGATAAAGTAGTTTTCATTCCAGCGAGCCTAAATTCTGTGGTTTAACGCACTGTGAGCCTCTCCACACTAGACACACTGAAAAGGAGTTAATCTTAATGACTGTATGTTGTGAGAATATCAGAGGGATACAGTCGCTGAAAATGATTGTTTATCCTTTCCGCCTGCTTGCAGAGAAGGGTAAACACCAGTAGGAGTTCAAAGGAGTAGACAGACATATCAGTACAGGGAGATAAAAGCTGGAAGCACTGTGCACAGAAGGAAAAGGATAGGCTACAGTGGCATTGAAGAGTGTAATGGCCCCTACAGGCAGGCTGAAGGCAGAAATTAAAATTTCAGCTGAAATATAATAGCATGGAAGAAGTGAAGCAGATAAGTGAATGATGCTTTTCTTCCCTCCCTCCCTTCCTCCTTCCTTCCAGCATCTGCACAGCATCTTGTGCTGCAGTATGTTAGAACTACAGTCTCTGCAAGGTGTTGATCACGTTCCCACAGGAAGGTGCTTAGTACAAGCTGGAATTTGTTCCCTTTTGAAGGACGTGTGTAGCGCACCCAATGTGCAGGGCATGCTTGAAAGAGATGGCACAAGTACTAGGGCCCAGAAGATGATCTTGGATCAAATGGATCTTGTCACTGGTGGATAGCAAATAATAAGACTTGTGCCAGGACTGGAGTTCCAGAGCACTAGAGCCAGGATGGCTCAGCCTTACCAAGCAGGTTCAGGTTCGGGTCCATGGCACTGCAGGCTGGTGAGCCTCTGGCAGAGGACGCGCTGCTGGTTCCGTCCCACGCGGTGTGTGTATGGATACAGATATGGATATGGATACGGATATGGATGTGGATCTTTTGTTCATTGCACAGTACTGATGCAACAGCCCACAAAAGTACTGCAGGGCATTCCAGAGGGAATGTGTTAATGAACAGGCTTGCTTGGTACCGTGTGGGGCTTCAAAAGTGTGTGATAAACTACCTAAGTTAAAGCAGAGCTAATAACTGCTTCCCAAATACAGAGAAGGGAACATAGATAGTACCTGTTATTTCTGAGAAAGATTTAGGTAGAAGAGATGCTTTCAGATGTCTTTAATTGACAACCTGACAGTTTTAATGAAAAAAGAAATTGTATTTCCTTAAAATGTTCTGTTTGGGTGTTTCTGAAATGGTATTTCTTCCAAGGTCACAAGTGTCATACAGTCAATCTGCTATCCCAAACCTTCTCCATATAAGCACACATCCTCTAAAGATTTTCTCAAGTCTAAAACCTGAACCAACAGGGTGCACAAACACAGTGTATGTCCACATCCTTTCATTAATGAACCTTTGTCAATGCTCTGTGTAGATCTTTATGAAGCAGGGAACAGACTTTTTGTGCAGGGAACAAACAGACTGACATAAGATAATCGCAAAATTCGGGTTGGCAGGTACCTCATAGGTCTCTAGTCCAACCTCCTGCTCAGTGCAGGACCAGTGCTGAGGTCAGACAAGGTTACTCAGTAGTTTATCCAGCTGGGTTTTGAAAACCTCTGAGTCTTGAAGACCTCAGGCCAGGGGCAGCTCTCTGAACAGCCTGCACTGCTGTTTTGTACTGCTGTTAGACAGAAGTATTGGCAGATAAGATGCAAGGCAGATAAAATCTTGTTAAGCAGTGTTATAACTTTCATGCAGCATTAATCTGCTGCTTGAGAAACTGCAGGCACAGGTGAAAACTCTGAATATTCTCCTGAAGTAAGCTAAAGAATGGCAAGAGATAGGTCGCAGTTTGGATTATTAGCAGTGTTATCTTTTAAGTTACTTTTTTAGCCTTAGCTGAAAAAAAAAACCCGCTGGAATCTTGTACTTGTTTCTGGCTTCATTGCTTCCCCCCATTTTTACTATTTCTGAGGGAGAAATCCAGGTTGTTTTTAATTAGAAGCAAAGTATGAATCAGTGCCTCTAATCATTATTCAGAGATCTCAATATCCAATTCTCTTACAAAAATTGGCTCTTGCATCCACATTATTGACATAGTTGTGTGTTGTGCCAGTATCCAATTTGTTGTAGTTCTGGATATTGATATTATCCCACCTGAAATGAGAGTGAAAGAAACACATAAACAGAGGTGCTACTTCATTAGTAAATAAGCAAACAAACAAAAATCACAACTGAACTGCACTGCTTTAGTTTAGCCTCCCTTTACACCAGCATTGTTGGCCATAGTATTAACATTTCCAGCTCTTTTTGTCACAGAGGTATTCCTTTTGTGTTTAAAGTTCGTGAAGAAATCATAATTTCCTCATTTACGTCCGGACTTGGAGATCATTGTCCCCTTGCTGTATTTTGCTAATGTCTTCAGGTTTTACTGTTTCCTTGTGTGCATATTCCTTCATGCCTACCCACATTAATAACCTCAGATGTGTTACTACTGTAGTTGGACTAAAGGGACCCAACCATAGGGACTGCTTCAGGGTAATCAGTGTTTAAGAATATAACTATGTTTCCTCCGGAGAGAACCAGACATTTTCAAAATTAGTGGGTTCCTCCTTCAGAGTTGCCAGGATAGGCAACCAGGACACGTTGATTTGTAGATGGGTGGTAACACGAACAGAGGGACTGGGATGTGTTTAGTTTTCTTCAGTGATTGGTTTTACAGCATTATCGTGCTTGGCTTTACATGTGTGAAGTGTTTCAAAGCTGACAAAACTCTACCTTTGAGGTCCTGTTCCTTTGTCTAAGCTGGGAATTTTTTCTGAATTTATAAATCTGCATAAAATCTCTGTGTCTCATGGTAAGTACTCTTCAGTGTCCCATGACTTGTCAATCTTACAGTACTGTTTATCAGCCTGAAAGTGAGACAGCAGTATCAGCGTACCAGAAACCCCAACCCCACTACTTATTTATCCCACTATTTATCCAGAGATCTTCATTGCTTACAGGTTGCTTGTGTTCATTTTGATTCTTAATCTCACGATTTACCTCTTTTGTGACTGTATAGAGAGGAAGCAAGTGCAGCTCAAGGTGCAGGTAAAGCCAGCAGATGTGTGAAGGGCAGACTGTTGGGGCACTGAAGAATTCCTGCCTCACTTCCTTGTCTTTCAGAGCCTTAAAAAATCAACACAGCTGCTGTTGTAAAGGTGACAGTGTGCAGAAAGCAGCATGACTGCTGCTTCAGCGTTTCCAGGTGCGAGGTGCCTGCTCCTCTCCTCCCCAGCTGCATCAAGGGTGGGAAAATCTGTTTCCTCTAAGAATCTCCCCTGGATCTCTGCCCCAGTCCTCCTTCTTCTCCTCCCCTTATCCTCTTGTATGGGATAGTAAAGCACAAGTCTGAGGGGGCTGGAGCTGTTACAAAAGCAGATCCCAATGTGTATGACAAATGTTTAGGGATTTTATGGATAAGGATACAACTTGGCAAAAAAGTGAGGCACAAATGTAGGCATGAATAATGAAGCAAGATCCCCCACTAGCCAGGCCCCTGTGGTGCATAAAGTGTAATTAACCTGATGATGTGTAGCTGCAGCCTGCAGGCCTCCGTGCTCAGCTAAAAAAAGTGCTTTTTGAAACAAGACATTATCTAGATATAAAACAGGAACAGATAATCTGTTCATTCCCAAGGGAGTGCTGGGAAGCAATCAGTGGTTTCACAGTGCAAAAGCAGTCTGCTCATGCCCTGACACTCACTGGGGTCCTTCCCAGGTTCTGGCAGCTGACAATCTGGTCAGCATTGGCTTTAGTGTGGCCACAGAGTTGGCTGAAAAGGCTTAGTGGGTTGCCTTTCAACAGGGCCCCTGCTGCTCTTCTAACTCTGCTTCAGATGAAGGATGAGATTTGTGTTTTCAAGAAGGTTGACTATAACTGTACTAAACCAAATGTATTTCCAAGGTCACCCCAGCCATCCTTCAGCATTGCCCCAGCATGTGACTCTTGAAAAATAATACCAGCAATCAATCACAACTTTTGCAATGTTGGCATGGTATTTCTCCATGTTCCTTAAACCTTTTTCTGCAGTCTTCTCTTGAGGCACGAAATCCTACAACATGACATGCATGACATTGACATTGCCCATCATTGTTAAAATCCAAACCCAGTTTTTATAAGTCATTATGACTGAGCTGACATTTTGAATCCTTCTGACTCTATTTAGAGAGAAACAATGATACAATGGACTAATTTTGCTGAAGGGTAAGTGCCCTAGAAATCAATACATAGATAATATAAAAGACATTTTATTCAAATATAGAGGGCAGTTCTCTAGCATGCAAACTAAAAGGTGATTCTTTTAAATCTAAACCTTTGGGTGGAATAGTCCCAGATCTAGGGCCTTTTAATTTAGGACTATAATGGAGAAATGTTCAGAAGCTCGGGTCATGAGGGAAATCCTCTTAAGGAAGGTAGAAAAGCAGATTTGATGGCAGGGTTGGATGCACCGAGCAGACCTTCATTTTCTCTGCGATGATCTATCATCTCAAAGGCAACGCTATTCTCAACGTAAATTTATGTGCTCAAGTGGGATTTGTGTTGGTTGTGGGAAATTCTGCTTGCATGGCAATGACTGACAGAGACCGAGATCCGTAATAGGCATGAGCTTTTGTGTGAGTGTAAAGGCAGATGAACAGCTGAATTAGTGCCTACCTACACAGCTCAGACCTTCTGTTTTCACGGTTGTCTCCAAAGCTCCAGTTGTGTCAACATTGAGAAAATTCCCATAGCTCTCCGAACAGCCTAAGAGCGGTATTTACAACCAGATGTCAGGCCAGCACAGTGCATGGCTCATGCTGCTAAAATGCTTTCAGATCCATGACTGAAAGCCATGGCATGACTCAGATACTCGTGTAGGCATTTGTGCTGGCAGGTGTGGTCATGGTACATCTTGTCGGCTCTGGAGAGGATTACCTCAGTCATGCCAGCCTAAAGCCACTGTGGAGCTTGTGAGGTGAACTGGGGCTTTGTGCACAATTCATCTCCCCTAATTTTAGCTTACCTAAAACTTAGATGTCTAGTCTAAGCTTGTGACTTGGGCTGCCCACATGGCCAATGGAGAAAGGCACCTCAAAAATGCGGTTTTTCTACTCCAAAATAAAATAAAAAAAATAAAATCAGTGAGAGTGAAGAGAAATCCTACACTACTGACTGGCTCCAGCTTTCTTTTCCATAGCTATCATAAACAAGAAAGTCGAAGACAAACATCCTTCATTTACATCATTACAATTTATCTGACTTGCAGATTGTTTGTCTTGCAATTTGTCTGCATTTATCTGTTGTCAAAACATGCTATTGCAGGAGGGAAAACATACAAACAGCAACTGAGAGGAATAATGCTAACCCGATCCCAGCAGTTAATGGAAAACAGTTTGGTACAGTGTATTATTTACAAGAATATTAGACAAATATCACAGACAGACCTGACATGTTTGCTGCAGGATGTCTCCCCAACTTCTTACTGCACTTCCAGGAGACAAATGGGCTTTTTATTTGCTGGTGGAGTTCTGGAGCAGTTGGCTCAGTGCACTCTTCCCATACTCGCTGGTCATACAAGAAACAGAAACGCCTGACAGCTTGTTGTGTATCCTCCCAAACACAACAGGGTTTCTGCTTTTACAGCATAAACATAATTATTATTTAAAAAAATGAAATACCTTTTAATTTAATTTAAGGCCCCACTGCTAACAGCTTGGAACTAGGAGGAGCCTTGTCTGAAAACGACTGCTCCCCTTCAGTTCTTGGAAGCAATAACTTGCTGACAATGAGAAAATGTGAACCTCCACTTTTGGATGGAATAAAGTTTTCACAGGCAAAGATCCAGGAACAATAACATGACCAGAGCTGCAACTGCTGAGAATTCGGATATGCAAAGACTGTGCCAGGTCGCTGTTGTTATCCCCTCTTGTACAGAGACAACAAAGGTCAACAACCCTAAATTAGCAGCAGTGTGGATTTCAAAGCCACTGTAGCTGTGCAGCAGTAAGGAAAAAAGCCACTGGGTGGCAGAACTCCCCACAGCAGAATCCATCCTGACCTGCTTCTCCCCCACGGTAGATTTGTGAGTGTGAAATGCTGTTTCACTCTTTCAGCAGCTCTTTCACATTTTAAGCTGGGGGATTCGTCCCGTATCATTGCACTGAGAGATTCAATTCTTTAAGTTTTTCCTGTACTGTTGGTACCTCCCATAGAGAACCAACTGCAAAAAGTCACAGCAGCCCATGTATGGGGCTCTTCATGTTCGTGATTGTGAGTGAGTGTAAAAAAGGTTGAAACAGAGGGAAGTACACCTGGCAGAAAGGAAAATAGAAGAAATATGGCTCAAATGAAGTGACATTAAAAAATCTGAAAATTCAAAATACCACTGAAGATGATTCACCAAACAGTAATCTCCAAATGGTCTCCTTATTGCTAGGGGAGAAACATAGAGGATGTACCAGTTTGCTTCTTCTACATCATAGTAATTGAGGCAGGTTGGTAGATCTCTCGTGTTTCCAGAAATTTTTGCTTAATCATATATGCATACAGGAAGTGTCACATGTCATGGGAAGTGTTTTCCTCAATAAACCTCTATTTGGACTACTGGGGAAGGCTGCACTCCTGAGAGGACAGGCCATGGGTCACAGGAGCTGCAAGAGGCTCTGTCACTCCCTGTGATGGAGAGGAGGTGAGGTCCTGCCCAGAACCTGTGCCCTCAGCCCACCCCTCCTTCTACAACACTCACAAGGGGACCTGAGCACTTTCTCCTCTGACAGCTCTAACATCAACCAAGATTTCGGGGAGGGGGTGAGAAAGTGCATCAATGCTTGGGACAAGGCAGCCAGGCATGCCAGGCTTACCCAGGAGGGCAGCGTAGTCTGGCAGCAAAAACATTGAGTACATGGGGCGGTTCTTCCTGACCATGCAAAACAGCTTGAAAATCAATTATCCATCACTAGCACACATGAAGATATAAATATATCTCACTGCTTGCCGAATAAACACAAAGAAATTCTTTCCAAGCTGATGGGGTATTTCTCTTGGTTGCATAGGCAAAGTGACAAAAGGAGTCACATCTCTTTGCATAAGAGGCCCCAATGGCAGCTCTCCTGCTCCAGCACAAACCAGCCTTCAGCTGTTCATGAAAGACTTGTGACTTCATGAGACACACTTCTGCTGCTGCTTCAAACATGTCTTTTACAGCATCTTGGTAACTTCCTCCAAACTTCCTCAAACTCCAATGTTTAATTCAGAAAAAATAAAATCAGTAATGTTCTGTAATATTAAAATTAGTAATGCTCAGTGCTGTGCTCCCACCATGAATGCCTTTATTCCCTGCCCATATTCTGTATACCAACCTCCTTTGCCACACCTGGGCAGTTTTGCCTGAATCCCCCAAGACTTTCTTTATGCTCAGCTAGCTCTTCAGCCTCCATATAGAGCAATCTGACAGTCCTGCTACTGAAATATTTTGTGTATGTAGTAAGTGTAGGCCACCTACCTATAGAATATACAGCAACAGCTGTATATTCTATATATATAGAATATATATATAGTGTCAGTATATATATATAGTATAGTATATAGAATATATATACAGTATCAGTGTCCATGCACTATCAGTAAGGAGGTGTTCACTGGTCACAAGAGTCGCAAGGGAGAGACAATTCTGATTTACCCAGAAGCCAGGTTGCAGGGCACTGGATCAGATCTGGTATCAGCTCCTCTTTACTCTTCTGTGTCTGGCAGGAGGGAAGGACTGCCTCTGTCAATTAAATGCTTGAGGGCAGACATCTGTGGGATAATCTGGTCCTCTATATGGCCCTTGTGGCTCGGGCATGGAGATATGTCTTGTTAGAGATTGTCCCCATTTCTAAGGAAAAGGTACAAAAAATATGCTTCCAGGATTTCTATTGTTATGACAGGAACTCCTGATTTCTGTAACCATGCACATATCCAAACCTCTCCTGAACTTCATCAGTTTCTTGATCTGAATCAACTGAGGGGTGCCTGAATAGGTAGGGAATTCATAAAATAAAACCTGATTTAAAGGATAGAAATGAGTTAAATTTCTCCTTGCCTGCCTTGTAACAAGATACTTTTCCAGTTCTTGGAGTGTTTGTGGAAGGCTGAGGGCTGCAGCAGTAGGGTCAGGTTAGCCATGTCCTCTCTGTGTGGGTTTTTTCATGCTTTTGAACATTTCTCCTTATTGCTAATTAGCTTAATAAGGCATGGGTAAGAAATGAGTGATCCTAGTTATACTTTCAGGGGAGAAACTAGGCTGACATAAGCTTCCCAAAGCAATTAAGCCAATTTAAGCTCCAGGAGGTTACCCAGCCCATGTCAGGAAGGCAGGATGCTCTGAGTACTGGGAGCTGGTCCCTTGTGCCAAGGCTGCATGATGGCCTCAGAGGGAAATGCAGGGGCTTGTAGATGATTGAGACATGTGAGGAATTGGCAAAACTTCATGGATGAGAGAAACATCCTAGAAAGGTAGGCTGCACCTGAGCTGTGACATAGGCAACCTGTGTCACTGGAAATTGAAGAGCTTCTAGAGGAGCATTTCCATTAGAAGCAGGGGAAAGCTGACAAATGCAGATGACTACCCAATTTGAATTGGTGTGATCTACAAGGTGGACATGGCTGACATTCAGTTTACCTCTGAAAAAAACAGGAGGGAAATAAACAGCACGATCCCAATAAATGAGACAGACAAAATAGACAGGATACTGTGTCAAGGTTTTGGCATATGCAATATTAAGCAATGAAGTGAGGGCAAACTTAAAATTCTTCCTACACGGTTGCTAAAGATTTCAAAATCAAGCTAGGAGAATGCAAATTCTTGGTGCCAGGTAACACCAAGATAGCGGGCATTTCAGAGACTTGGGGGCTAGAAAACCAACAAGATACTACATTGCCAGCCTCTGGAATTACAGAGTAGGATGCAGAGATAGATGAGTGATGCTGTATGTGAAGGATAAAAGTGTCACAGTATAAAAATATTACAGGAAAAGAGAAGCATCCTGAAAATGTGAGTGGAAATTCCAGTTGCTATTAATAAAAATGCTGTAGTAGGACTGTACTGTCAATCTTTTTTGGATTCATTAAGTGTGGTCAGTAGGGCCAGAGAAGTAGCAAATATAGGATGGTGGTACATGTGGGAGCCTGTGTATGGGCTGGATCAGTGCCTTGTCAGGATGAGATGCAGAAGTGGAATTTTTGGTTGCAATAGATTCCTGCTTACAGGAAAAGCTGGTTCAGGAACCCACAGGAACAAACACTAGAGTGGCACAATGGCTTCGTTTGAGGGGTGTTAGTGGGAAGCTGCTCTGAGGTTACAATCCTACAAAGTGATCACTTTTAACATTGAAATGGGAAAAAGCAGGTCATGTGCATCCAATATGGGTGTATTTGGTTTCAAGGAAGACAAGTAAATAAATTGAGGCAAGCATTAGAAACAGTCATTCCCAACTGCAGCACTGGCTCCACAGGCATCCTTGGGATCACAGGCTGGTGCCCATCCTGAGAAATATAGGAGGGTGTATTAAAGATGAATGGGGTGGTGAATAAACCTAGTCAGCTGAGAGACAGTCAGCCCAGCTCCCATAAGGAGCAAACCTGCCTTGGTTCCTGATGGTGTTCTGGGATCATATCAGCAACTGCTTAGATAAAGGCCAGTGGGTGAAGTATAGCTGGGTCTTCAAAAAGGAATTTATGAAGATTCAAACTGGCATTATCAAGGAATCTAGATGTGTCTTTGCCACCCAGGAAGCTGTGGAGGCCAGTGGCACCAGCACATTCCCAAAGCAACTGGATGGATTCATGGACAGCAGTGCCATACAAAGGGTGGACATGTCTCCCACCACCTGTGTTAAACAGCTGGGAATGCTGAGGGCAGAGGAGGAAAATGGACTGTAGAAAGCAACCAAGTTCTCCTGCTGCTGCTGGAGACAGAATTTGGGGTGCCCAGTCACCAGTATCACCCACACGGCGTGTCCTATAG
>NW_016690248.1:1702459-1771788 GCF_001604755.1 Lepidothrix coronata | reverse complement strand
GACACTTCTGGTTTAAAGGGGGGCTGGTGTTGCCTTTTCTGGCCTGGATAAAACATGAGACTTTTTTTATTAGGAAGAAAGTCACATAAGATGAGCCTAATATTTTGGGGTGCTGTGCTCAGGGTGCCCAAGGCACTAGAGAAGCCCTGTCCTGTGAACAGGTTGCTGGCCAGGAAATCCCAGCCCACTTTTTCAATGAGTAATGAAGCAGAACAAACGCAGTTCTTCAGCACTGCATTGCTGTGCTGACATTTCCCTTTGTTTTCTGCATATCCCAGGGAGAGAGACATGGACATGTGGCTCAAACTGATCCAACTCCAGCATTCACAGTCAGCCATCAGAGCAATCTGTTCTACCACGTGGCTTAGGGCTCTGGCCCACGGGGACTTGGTTTTGATAGTGGTTTCCTGCTGCTTCAGTTACTGCTGAAACAGGTTGTTTAATTGGTCCCTCTGCTTGGTGTCTATGAAAGACAATCATTGCAGCCCCAGACTCGAGACATAACCCTACCTGAGCCATGGAGGCATCAGCCCATACCACCTGCAGCTTAACAAGTCGATGAGAGAGAAAGCTTGCTACCTCACATTTGCTCTTTATTGTAGGAAACACATTTAAATACATTTCCCAGTACTGACATCAGTTGTGAAAACAAAACACAGGACCCTAACAGAGAAGGTTTTTCTTTCCTGCCTGTAATTTTTTTTTGATTTGCTGACTGCTGAATCTGATGCAGCGATGTTAGCCTGGAAAGGTCCTTAAACACTACCTATTGCGTTTCCCCTCTCTACAGCAGCATGGCGATAAAGAGAATAGGTTTAAATTAGATATTAGGAAGAAATTCTTTACTGTAAGGCTAGTGAGGCACTGGGAACAGGTTGCCCAGAGTTGTTGTGGATGCCCCATCTGTGGAAGTGCTCAAGGCCAGACTGAATGGAGCTCTGAGCTCTGGTCTGGTGGAAGGTGTCCCTGCTCATGGCAGAGGAGTTGGAATGAGATGGTCTTTAAGGTCCCTTCCAATTCAAACCATTCTGTGATTCTTTATGATGCACAGCTACTTTTACATGTTGGTCTTGGCTGTTCTTTAAAACATCCAGGGAATGTTGTGTTGCTTCATTATCTTGAAAGTTTTTCGAAGTATCCAACACAAATCTGCTGCCAAACTCACTGCTACTTGCCTTACCCTCAAGAGGAAGGGGAGTATGTAGATGATTACTCTTAATTTGTTTTACATATTAGAAAATCGTACTCTGTGTGCTTTTTCTCTTTTCTGGAAAAAAAATCTAATTCCTTATTTCTTACAGGCTGTACTTTCCATCTGAGTTGTGATTGTCCTGAGGATATTTTTGTTGGTGCAACAAACTCAAACATTTGCCAAGCATCACTGATGCTGACAGCAGAACATCTGAGACAAGAGTTACCCCAGGTGCTTCATACACAGTGCTATGATAAAGATAACCCCCCAAATGGGATTTTCCCTCTTTTTATTTCCTTTCCCCTCCTCCACTGGCATCAACTTCTTTTTTTCCCACTAGAACCCTCAGCCCTTTCCTTGGGGTTGTTGCCTGCCCACTACACCTCCTCAAGTGTGTTGCACCTCTGTTTGATTGATTTCAGTACTTTGGTTCCTAACTGTTTTTCATAGTTTCTGACTATCAGTGGAAGAGCTGACGTTGCCGCTCAGTGTAGCCCATGGGTTTGATAGCTCATATCCTCCATTAATTTTACAACCAAAAATTGAGACAAACTGGTGTAGAACAGACCTGTGTGGCTCCACTTGAAATGTCTCACCAGTTTGGCCAGAAGCTGCTGATAACCAGTGCTTTATGTACTTAAGGCCCTCCACATATGAGGGCACTTCAAATTTCTGCTGAAAGCCTTATTGAGCTCGTGATGCAGCACAACCATGGCTTCTCTTTTGGCCACTTCCCCAGTTAGATAAAGACTTTGGTTGGTCTGAGGTGGTTTTTCCCTACCAAGTCAGGCTGCCAGAACCCTCCTAAGTCTTGCTGCTTTGTTGTCCCCCAGGATCTCTTGAAGCAACCATTCAATCCTTTAACATCTTCCTCAGTGTTGTAGACAGATGTCCTGGTATGTGATTCCCTGGAGCTTTCTTTCCCCTCTATTTTGTCTTTTCTCTTTCCTTACCTGAGCTTTTGCTTTTGTCTGGTATGTTACTTGGTATTAGATCATTTGCTTTTCAAGATGTCTGTTTTGTTTTTTTTCAGTGGACTGTGGGTCAAAAGGGTGACCAAGAGCACAACTGCATCTACCTTGTCTATACCAGGCAGAAGAGTAACTCCCAGTAACATGGACACGGGTGACTAGAAAAAGATGACAGGGAACAGCAATCTGAACTCACTGTTTATCAGGAAAGCTTTTGCTCAAATCTTAAGGCAGCATGCCAGTGTTAAACTTTCCTAATTATTTACTCCTTCCTACGAATTTATCAAGTTTCAACTCATTTTCTGCAGAGGTTTTCTGTATTCACTGCAAGGTGCTGATACCCTAAAACAATATTTGCAACAAAATATGGAATTCCCATAACTGGGAATTTTAAATGGACTTAAAAAATAAATAATCCTTTGTGGTGATGCTGCACAAGTCAGCAGGCAAGTCTGCAGGCCCTTGGATGTTGCTACGATAACTTGAAGCAGCAGCTTCATGGGTAACACTCGTGTAAATCGGAGTCCTGAGGAGCTCACAGGTCTGCAGGGATGGCAGCACCGGTAGTGGTGACAAGGAGCTTTCTGGCAGTGATTGAAGGGATGGCAGCATGAAGGCAACCAAAGGAAGCTCCACTCTGGTTCACCCTCTGAACTCAAACCCCAACTTTGTACACATAGGTAGCAATGAGATTTCCTACCCCATTTGAAGTTTATACTGCTCTACCAAAAATGCAGTCATAGGCTTTATGTAAGAGTTTTATATAACACAGAGGTTTACATAACATAATGCACCAAAGGCTTCATCCTATGAATTTTACCTAAGCTATGTCAAGTAGAGGGGATCAAACCACATGAGAGGCTTCATACATTCTATTACAAAGTAACAATTTTAGTAAAATTATATTAATATAGTGCAAAATTCACTAAAGACTAAATAATATATAGTTCAATGCCTGTGGTTGCTCAACACCGAACTGTTTACTGTAGTCTTTAAAAAAAATATAGTAATATTTGAGACATCCTAGAGTTCCTTCTGATCTCCAGAGGTGATAAAATGAGTTTGCTTGTCAATATGTTAGTGATAGAGAGTCCTTGCTGTGACAGAAAGCAGATGAGTGACCAGCAAGACAAGGGGCACAGCATTAAAATTGTTCTGCCGGCAAAAGCTGTCTCCAAACCAGCTCTCATGCTTCCTGCCTTGACCCTGCCTGGCAGCCCAGGCACACACACAGCACATCCCTGTGCTGCCAGGCAGGGACTGCCAGGCACATCACTTCTACATCAGCAAAGGTGACAGCTGGCAGAAAGGTGCTCTGATACCTCCAAAATGGAAATTCAAAAGGCTAAATGTGAACATCCTTATTCTCTTGTTCACAGGTTTGGGTCAGTGGCCAGGCTCAGGCCCAGCTCTTCTCAGCTATCCAGTCTCCAGCACCATATTCCTTTCCTTGTTCTCAAACTAAGTTTTAGACCCATTCCAAGAGTACCAAACCGGGTTATTTACTCAAGTTGTAGGTTGCTACCCATAGAGCCCCATGAAATTGAAAAAAAACAACACTGGAATTTAACATTTATCTTTATTTTCTCTCTTATTCTTATCATTATTCTCAGTATTATTCTAATTATTATTCTAATTAAACATAAATTGGCACCCAGAGACCCATCCACATAGAAGACCACTTTCAAACAGACCTTATAAGCCCAGAGCTAATTCACTCCTATTAGAAGCTGGGATACCTGGCAGAGGGATGGATGCTGAAATGCTTTTAAATTTGGAGGAAACCCAACATAAGGGAGCCAAAGATAAAGCAGAAAAGGGCGTGGGGATTTTTACCAACACTGTTGCTGTGATACAGCTCCTGGGTGGGTATGTACGGGGCTGACTCCTACTGAGGGCTGGTCTCTAATGGAAAGGTGTTTTGCATGCCTGCTGTGGCCCTTGGAGTACTTTCTATATAGAGGATTTCCCCTATGTGAGGCTGCTTTTCACCCTTAAGAGATCCCTAGCCCCACCACGGCCATGGACTCCAAGGCTTGGTAGACTAACCAAATCATGTGTAGCATTGTCCCCCTCAAGGTTGGCCACAGGAATACTCAGCTACTGCAGAGACCAAAGGCTCGTTGGTCTCTTCATTGCCCCTTAGCCAGCAGCATCAAGGAGAGGGAAAATTTTAACTCAGGGACTTCATCCCCTGCATTGGCCATGAAGAGGAAAGGAGGTGGATGGAGGTGATGGGAAGAGCACAGCTGATGTCCAGGGAGAGCTGCTTGTGTGCTTGCGTCTGGGGGATGCATGAACAGCCCTGGGTTCAGCTCCAAATAGGAAGAGTCACATTCCTCACTCAAAATTTAAACACTGCTGGTCTGTCCCCATCTGCTTCTCAAAGACCCCAAGCTTGTGGTATCTCATCCCTGTGGGTTCCCTGGAAGGCAGTGCTGAGCTCGCCCATTGGTGAGTGGGGAGCTGGGATTTGCTGGAGTGAGCAAGGTGCTGTTGGAAATGCTCCCAGCATCGGTCCTGCCAGAAGACCTGCTCTGGGTACTGTGATCACTGCTAGTCTGTGCAGAGGAGAGGCTCAGTGGTGGGGCAGGTTTATGAGCTAGAACCCATTTCTCTTGAAGTACTGGGCTCGCCTAATCACGCTGTTGACGTAGTTGTTGTCTCTGCTGCATGGGTCTTCCTCGTAGACCTGGAGATTGCCCATTCTTGCATGGTAGGTGCAGATTCCCCCTGGAAAGAGTTAAGAAGGAGTTGTTTTGGGCTTTTAAGTAAGACATAGAGTTTTAAGAGTAAAAATTTCTAGCTGAAAGTGCCATGCATCTCATCAAACATACATAACTGCTTGGCAAAGTGCTAACTGTGCATTGTTGTTGAAAAGGGACTGATTTTGTAAAATCTTTGTTGCTACAGTGAAGGAACCCATGATTCTCTCCAAATGCGGTTGAAAATGGCATACTGTTTCCAGAAAAGTGTGTAATCTAAAAAGGCAGTATCAGAGCAAGGATGGGAGAGTAAATTATAGCACAGAGGGAACGAACCACCATGAAGATAACATGGACTATAGGGGCACCTGGATCCCAAGATTCCTGGACACAACAGCCTGCCACGATAAGCTCATTGTGTTGTGGTGCCTCAATTTCTGCCTCAGTTTCCCCAGTGGCTTGTGTTCGGTTATTTTCTACCTTATTTATCCACCTGACAGCTATTTCACATTGCTGATCTGCCAGTTTGGAATTGCCTCTTTTAAATTCAAAAACTGGGTTTGGTTGGGGTTTTTATTGTAAGACATGCTGTAAAATCTGCCAGACTGATGCTCTTTTTCCTTTAAAAGTGACACCAATGAGTGCACAATACTCTCAGTGTATCCCTTTCAGGTATACAGCCCATTGTGTACCTCTCAGCTGCCGATCCCAGGTCCAGGTAGGATGTCTTGTCCGTACTTCATTGATTGAAAGAACTAGAATAGCTGAGCACTGATTTATGTGTTCTTCACTATCCCACACTGCATAAGGCTGCTGTAGCTGCCTGCTGATCTAGAAAAGACAAGCAAGAAAATGGGTTTCCCCCTGAATGCAACCCCTGCTGTAGCTTCTTCCTCTTCATTGGCCCCCCAGGCTGCAACTCATTGAAGTGACCTTATTCCAGACACTTGAGAACAACCTTTGATTTTAGTGCCGTTTTGAATACAGAACAGTCATTTGCTAAGGTCAGGACCTGGGGTATGCATTAAATTACTGTGCTGTTACTCATACTTATCATCCTGATGTACCTGCATCAAGCCGTACTTCTGCCGTCCCTGGTCCCAGCCGTTGTTCAGGAGCAGGCCAACACGGCTCTCCTGTGACATGATGGCACCAATGAGAGCTGGGTCCAAGCACAGGTTTCTGGCTACTCGTCTAATCGGGACCTCATATTTCCTCAGGCGCACGAGGTCTGCCTCAGCAGTCCTCCGTACCATGGCATATCCTGCAGCGTAGGAAAAGGCAGACTTAAACACATCCCTGTCCAAAACCCTGCCTTTCCCCTTGAGCAGATGTATCAAAGAAGTAACTCAAATTCTGAAGGAATTGCATCTACGCTGAACTGGGCAGTGGAGCTTGAGGAAAAAGCACAGCCCTATTGGCTCTGACCATGGCTAGGAAGCTGCTGTGCCAGTACCCAAGGGGAAGAGGGAGGCTTCTCAGGAAGTGGAACCACATGTTCGTGGTCCTTTTCTTCTGCAGTTCCACTGTAAATGTGGCTCTGGAGTCAGAAGAGTGAAATTTCAAAAGGGATTTGCAAAAATAGATACACATTACTACTGACCAGACAAACTGGAGTAACTGTTATATATTCTGTCTATAGAAAGAAGGACTTTTTAAAGTAATTTTGGAACAGTTTGGAAACAAGCAGGTGTGTTCAGATCCATGCTTGGACACTGACAGTCAAGGTGTCTGCCCTGAAAGAGCCTACATCTAAAGCATGTGGCCAAATTCCTGGAGATATGAGCAGTATTAACCTGACACAGTCAGATGTGCAATGACAGGGAAATAACATGAGGAAAGAAAGAGAGAAATGTGAAGGAGTTACCAAACACTAGTCATCCAGAAGTAGGATGGCTACACACTTGGGACCTTTGCCCTGTAAAATGTGTCTCTGACAGGTCACCACTGGCCAGCTCAGCCAACATGCCAGCACTCAGAACCTGGATCTGTGCATCTTCACCTTCCAGCATACGGGCCCTGGGGTTTTGTGAGGATGCTGATGCCAAAGTCCTGGCTGATGAAGAAACCGTTTTAACTGAAAAGGGGTGGTACTACTTCCCTTTACTCTGAGGCTGAAGATCCTCACTACAGGACCTGGGGTTTATGCTTCCACTTTCCACCAGACCTGGAGGCTTCACAGCACCCGCCATTTTGGGAGAGGAAGTGTTGCTTTCTCCCTTTTGACTAATTGAATAGCTGCACCACATTTAATTTGGCAATAACAGTAAGTAAAGCATCTCTCTGTCAGGTAGAAACAGGTCGACAAGTCAAGCAATGGATGATACCTACCACAATCTGGGGCTCTTACAGCTGTACAGGACACCGTGGGGGCTGGAAGAGCACTTATATCACCATAGCAACTGTAACTCATGGATGGAGCTGAAATATTAAACGGAGGTGTTTGAACACATAAGATCTCAGAGCAGTATTGTACAAGTGCTGCAAGTGCATACAAGTTGAGCATGAGGGAGTCACCCAGACCTGCAGTCCACAATCCCCTTGTGTTGGCCCTGCTAGTACAGTTGCCACTGCTCTCCATCAGTAATGCTATCAAAGAAAGTAGAGAACAGAAATTTGTTCTTTTCTAACTGAATATGTTGAAGCAAGTGGATCTAATGAAAATTTAGATGAATATGTGCCTGCCCTGTTAGGTCTAAAGGCTGGTGTGGGAATGAAGAACCACAGTCTCTGCATTTATTTCAGAGGGCTCTTCCCATTCAATGCCCCCATTGTCCAGGATCTTTCAGATGATGGCTGGAGGTACCTGAGAACCCTGGCTGGAAGTGTCTCCTGTGTCCCTCCATAACCTGGTGAGGAATTAATTCAGGAGAATGCTTGCCTCAGTCTGTGAAAATTACCCCATTTCCTTAGTAACCAAGGAACAAACAGCCTCCATCAAACAGCTTGCCACATTTGTGAGACCATTTCTGAGCAGGTAGAGAGACTGGATAAGGTTAGCTGGAAAAATCAAGAGGAGCTATGTCTGTGACTCCCTTTTGGTTTCAGTCCCATACTCCAGATATGCTGGTTTAAAAGACGTGTGGGCAGCAAGTGGCCTCATACAGCAGCCGAGGACCTTTAGCCACACAGGGTTTTACAGGGCCATGCAGAAAGGGAACCTTAAGCCTGTCTGCACACCTCCTCTCTGTGGTCCTTCTGCAAACAATTCCCACTGTGATTTTGACAGCAACCCAAACCCATCTCACCGACAAGGGCTGAAAGGCCCAGCAAGAGCAGTGCGGGGATCATGGCGATGGCTCTCCTCAGCTGTCCCAGGAGACCTGGAAACACAGCAGTTTGCAAAACATGAAGAAATCACTGCTGATCTTCAACAGCACTGTAGCAAAGTTGGGGTGCCAAAAGCTCCTGCCCTGAGGCACCAGACAGGGATGGCATTTGCTGAAGAGGGGTTGGGGAGCAGAGGCACCTTCTCTGCAGCGCGCGCTCTCCTTGGGGAGCTTGGGATCAGGGAGGTCCCTGTTGGCAGCCTGGACCAGCAGGGACCTTTTTAGTCCCTGTCAGTTCTCATTGCTTGCTCACATGGCCCCTCCTGAACACCCATAGCGTGTCTTTACAATGACAAGGTATCCCATCTTTGCTTTAATTTTGTAGGTGTTTGAAGTCTAATGTGCTACAAAGTGCACACATCCATTGCTTCTCTGTTCAAAAAGGATTTTTGCTTGGCTTTTGGAAAAACTTGCTTTCAAAAATCAAGCAATATGACCCTTAATTCTCTGCTAAGAGCATGCAAGGCAACTCCAAGATTTATTTAGTGAAATAATACTTCTCTGTGCAATAACAGCAGATAATCATTTTACTAATAAATGCATCTGTTGTGCTTATTAAAAAAATTCCAAAACGTCATCAGATAATAGCTATCAAATGCAAAAAGCATTGACTGTATTTGGCTTGCTGGTTAACACATTTAAACAGAGGAGCTTTTATGGCTTACAAATACTTTTTTCCCCAAGAAGATTTCAAATAAAAAACACACCACGAGTCTTGTAGGCAGTCATCACTAATGCTGTTAACACTTGAAAATACATTATCAATTTTAATAATGTGTGACCTTTTCTCTAGACTGCATTTCTACTGCAAACCAGACTGCACGAATGGAGAAACATGGATAGTCCACCAGTGTCATTGGAGAGGCTCCAATGAGTAAGTGAGCCTATTCAAGAAAAATGTTCACAGATGGAGCTGGGTACACGCAGGAACTCAGTTTGACCTCTAGCACTAACACCGAGTATTTACAAGCCCAGATCAATATAGCTTGACCCAATACCTATAAATGCAATGGCACATCCATATGGGTCTGCATCAAAAGCTACAGGCTGTAGCTCTTTCCGCATGTAGGAAATTGTCAGATTATAAAGTTTTAAGTTACCAGCCATTTTTTCCCCCTCCCATCACAAAAACCTCACAGGCCTGAGTTAGATACAGCATAGCAATCACAATATTGATAAAATGGTAAATCAAAACAAAAGGCTAAATCAAAACAAAGTAAAGGCTTCTGGCTCTAAATAAATGTTCTAAGAGTGAATTCAGACTCACCTGTCTTCAGTTGGCCTTCCTCTGAGGCAGGTCACTTGATGACTTTTATATATACATGTAGGAAGAGGTATCCACCCTATGGGAATTGGAATGTTAATTCCTACCTAGTGTGATGACTATTTTAAAGTACAATAAGTAATATATATTAAGAGCTTAGAACTCTTACGATTTCTTTCATCCAAAGATTTGCACAAGTAGTTGTTAGTCAGACTCAGGACAACTCTGTGAAAGGAAATAAATACTGGTTTTCCTCCATCAATAAGCACATTGCTGCACAATAAATGACTTGCAGAAAGTATTGCAGTGAATCAGTTGCAGAGGCTAGGCAAAAATCAGATCCCTATCTACTGCTCTCCTTGCTTTGTGTCTGAGTTAGTCTGGGCACATTTCTGGAAGGATTTTTTTTGTCTCATTTCCTCAGTGATTTCAGATTGGCAGGCTTTTAATTAAGAATTCTACTTTTGTATGAATTTTTAAAAGGGTAATTGAAGAAAAGCCTCTCACTGCTTCATTGATTATGGCAAATTTAATTCGGAAAGGGAACTTGAATACTTTGAGGACAGAGGCAGGATTTGACTGTCAGATTTAGGGAGGCAGGATGCTGCAGCCGAAATTAGGAAGAAGTAAACTGGTCCCTCAGCAGCTGAAGCTAGAGGGGACACACAGAGGGTCTCTGAAAGACTTGCACCTTGTGGCCAAAAGACTTTTCACATATCTAAAACATCTGAGTCATTTCGAGAAGGAAGGATGGTCTGGGAGGCCAGTGCCCTTCAATCCTGTCCCCTTTGCCATGTTTTTCTCTTCCCAAGACTGCCCAGCATGTGTGGAGGGTAGGAAGGCAAAATTTTTTTCCAGTACCTTTCTGCTCATTATTTAATAAATCACAAATCCATCTATTCCCATTGCTCCTCTGGGCTTGAGATGTGGCAGGTAGGAAACACTGCTTTGGTCAGATACTGATTACTGGGTTCAAAATCAAGTGATGGGTATTAGTCTGTAAAGCACAGGAGATGATCAAGTGGGTTGTGTCACCTCAAAAATCAATAAACACAAGTATCATAGACTCGAATCCTGAGATAGTATGAAAGAGGGAACCTTCACTGGTGAACCTAACCTTCTTGTTCCAGGAGGGTTGGAATATGAGTTAAGGTGAGTCTTAAGTATAGAACTCATAATGACATCTTCCCAAGATTACAACAAGGCTAGGCAACCATTTTTCATGTATGAACCTGATATCTTTGTGGTATCTCAGACTAGACTATCACTTAGTCCTTTTACTGGGGTTTAACATTTCAAACAGTAGAGGTTTAACAGGTAGAAAATAGAAACATCACATGTACGGTGTGGCTTTAATCTTTTCAAAAGGAAATAGTGACTGAAGAAATGCTGGAAGGGAAGAAAGACAGAAGAAATGATCTGGGGAAAGTTCATAGTGCACAGCTTGATGGCAACAAGGCAATTCTACAGAACAAGGCAATTTATATTAGAAAGAGATGTATTCTATCAAATAGATTATAGTAATTTAGTATTAACATCCAGTTACATTTTATAAAAACAGCATCATGTTAGTGACAATAAACTAGTGTTCCTCTGTCACTGAACCTGTGTTCATGCTGATGACTTGAGACCTTTTTTTTGAGAAGTAGCCTCTGATCTTAGGTAAGATTTCTTTCCTAATGTGTTGGTCACTTGTTGACAGTCCTTAAGATAAAGGTTTGAATTTAAATACTGTTTCTTTTTGCTATGTATTTTTCTCTTTCATTTATTAACTATGTAACCACATATTTTCTACATTTCACAGTAGTCACATGAATTCTTAATGCCTCCTTTGCTTTGCATTGCTCTTTATGTACTTACTGAGTGGATGCTACGTTTTAAGTGCAATTATTTTTTTCTGTGCTGCTGTAGGCTTTTAGGTCCCTGGGACAGATTCCTTGTATTCACATGATTTCCAGTATAAATCCAAATAAGAGGATATTTTCTCAGTAGCACTATGAAGTGGAGTTTTTCTCGCTAAAAACCTCTTTATCTTCACAAAATTTGCCGACTGCCTTATAGCGTAAAAGCCAAAAGTCGGCAGCCTTTACGGAAACACAGTCATGCTCACATACATTGAATGAAGCAGAACGGTGTGTTTGTCCAAGGCACCACCATGTAATGAGAGCTGCATGATGTTAGAAAACACCATCTTCTGCTGTGGGGCTGTAAATCCAGAGCATTGAATTCAGGTGAACCACTTAACGAGAGTAGGCTGCATCTGTCACTAGTATGTCACAATTTTTCATTTTTATGATAGATTTAATTCAGAAAATTACATCAACAGTACAGTGCCAATACATATTCTCTTTGTCCTGGATTTTGGTCAGCACAGCGTGTGACTGAGGGAGGGAGGAGATGGAAAGTCAGAGAAAGAGTAGGAATTCACTTATCAAATGGTATCTGCATCTTAAATTCAAGAAGCAGGAAAGCTTCCTCGTATTCACAGGGGCATTCTGGCAATAAGCTGCAGTCAGTGACCACAGACATGGTTTCTCCATGGTCTGTCACTGACACTGTTACGTTGAGTTAAAGACAGAACAGAGTGGACAAAAAAATGTCACCTGACAAAATAGCATTTCCCACTTGTTTTACATAAACTAGAAGGGAGCATACCTGAGATCTAAAGCACATCAAGGTTCAATACCATCAGTTCTTTCCTACTCACAGATTTTGACTTTTTTTTTACCCTCATGTCAGGTGAAGTTTTTTCATTCCACTTAATGGAGATGTGACCAAAATGGACCAACATTTTTTAAATAGCATTATATATTGTATATGTTATTCTCCTTCATGTTGCAGGTTACAGCATCACATGTCACTGGGTGGTAAGAATACTATCTAAAATTACCTGGAACAATACCACATTAATTATCGTCTCTTGTGAGTTCAACTGGTTTCATAACATTGACAGGCAGATGCATTTCTCAGGCTGTTCCTTTTGTCTTGTGTGTAATTATAGGTAACACCAGGTATTCACAGACTTTGTAACTGCTTTATAGGGAAGCTGCCCATCACTTCTGACGCACATCGGATGCCTACCACTAACTGACCAGTTAAAAATGCATCTGTAGCATCATCTCAGACAATCCCTCCAGAGCTGTACTCCCCAACTTTTAAAGAGACACACCCAGTTTAATAATTAAATTTCTATAGTTTTTCTTTTCTATATCTAGTATACCTGGAAGTAATCATAGAATCATTTAGGTTGGAAAAGATCGTCTAGCCCAACCATTAACCCAGCACTGCCGATTCCACCCCTAAACCATGTTCCTAAGTGCCACATCTACATATCTTTTAAATAGCAAATGTCTTCAAACTTGTGAGACAGAAGGCTCTCAGTTTTCACGATGTTCAGAAATGAATAGGTGCTGAGGGCCCAAGCAGAAATGCAGGGTGGGGGATGAATGGATTGAGAGCAGCCCTGAGGAGAATGACTTGGGAGTGTTGGTTGACAAGAAGCTCAACGAGAGCCAGCAATGTGCCCTTGCAGCTCAGAAAGCCAACTGTGTCCTGGGCTGCATCAAAGGGACTGTGAACAGCAGGTCGAGGGAGGTGATTCTCCCCCTCCACTAAGGTCTCATGAGATCCCCCTTGGAATACTGCATCCAGCTCTGGACCTCCAACGTAAGAAGGATGTGGACCTGCTAGAGCAAGTCCAGAGAAGAGCCACTAAGTTGATCAGAGGGCTGGAGCACCTCTCATATGAAGACAGGCTGAGAGAGTTGGGACTGTTCAGCCTGGAGAAGAGAAGGCTCTGGGGAGACCTTACAGCACCTTCCAGTACCTAAAGGAGGCCAACAAGAGAGCTAGGGGGGGACTTTGTACAAGGGCATGTAGTGATAGGACAAGGGGTACTACTGAAAGAGGGTAGGTTTGGATTTTGGTTGCCCAGAGAAGTTGGTTGCCCTGGAAGTGTTCAAGGCCAGGCTGGATGGAGCTTTGAGTAACCTGCTCTAGTGGAAGGTGTCCCTGCCCATGGCAGGGGGGTTTGAACCAGGCAATATTTTAAGGTCCCTTCCAACACAAACCATTCTGTGATTCTATAACTATTAAGAGCATTTCTGTGTGCCTGGAATTAATGATGCAAAGCATTGAGGACTCTCAACGTTTTAGAAACCAAACAGGAAACAACTTCAGACTTTTTTCTAGGGCAGCACACTAACAAAAGGAATAATTAGCAAGGAGGAAGTAGATCAGGAAGGCAATTAATGTTGTTTAGTGTATTACAATCACCTGATTTTCATACAATGTCATCTTGGGAAAAGCCAATCATTACTGGAGATTGTGTGGTTTGTGATGCAGGTAAGTTAATTTTTAAACCTTTTTTATAGGAGTTAAATGTTGAAATCGTACCATCGGGCAGGTGACACTTGAACAGGTGGTGCTCAAAAACACAAAGTATATTACACAGATTCAACACTGAGCTATGTGGCTACTGGATCAGTTGTGGTTTATCTTAGGCAGCTTAAACCATGGCTATAATAACTGATCCAAAAAAATGTAGCCTTACAACATGCACCTCATAGGATTTCTAAAAGCACGTTTTCTTAACTACTTCCTTTCCATCAACAAGCATCAAATATCTCTCAGTGTATGTGCATTTAAAGTTAATTCACCAAGTTTGAACAAGAGTTTTTTTGGGTGAAGCTCTGGGGTCTTAGGTACTACTTTAGCTAGTTTGATGTGTTACCTTTAAATTGATGAAGAAGGTATGAGCGTAAGTTCCCTTTTGTAGCATAGGATATAGAACAGCGCTTTGCAGGGGGACAGGTAACAAGGAGCATCTGCCAGACTGCACTGTCTCGGATCACCACAATCATATTGGACAGACTTACTGCTGAAGGCTCCAAAGCGTGATCCAACAACAAAAGTTCAGAGTAGACCTTTTTTTGGCAAATGTGGTGGAACCTATCTCTATTTATCCTTTAAAGGGGGCTCGGGGGCAACATTCCCCTCAGAACATTCTAAAATATTCTACTGTAACATCAAGTACTTTCTACTTCCAATTCCTAGAGAGGCTTTTCTTCAACTCCAGAGTGTAACTCTCACTCTCAAACAGTTGTATAGAGCTGTTCTAAACAGACAGACAGTTCAACCCACTACTGAAAGAATTTTCCTTTCAAAAACTGAAATACACAGCTATTGTATATGCAATGAGTACAAAAGCCATCTTATTTCTGCATCAGCTTGTGCTTGTTTGTGTGTGCATGCGGGAGATGAAATGACAACATTCCTCACACTGAGTTGAAGACACCAGCTTTGCTCTTAAATGGAAGACAAAGGGCTTATTTTAGAAACTCTACTGTTCAAAGCCTAAATTTTCTACAGAAAATTCCATAGAAAAGTTTTCATTTTAGAATTTCTAGATGGTAAATAGCACAGTGGGGGTTACTTGGAACAGAGGACTAGAAGGCATCAATTCATCTTTTGAGTTGGCCTCCCCCAATGACACTTATGACACTATGACTCCCTATGACACTTGCAGGCAATCCAGCCTACTAACGAGGTCTGAGAGCAGCTGTGCCGTTGTCGCCTTCTCCAGAGTTTGTTTCTTGTCCTCTCTCTTTCCGGGACTAGACTTCTTCATTCTTTCCAAATCCCAAAGCTCAACTCAGCACTTAATTTCTGGGTAGATTTCTTGAGCAGACCAGCACAAGGGAAACACAAGATCAATCAGTGATCAAAGAATGTCCAGTGAAGTCCAAATAATCCAGCATTAAGAGCTGAACAACCCAGATCCTGTTTGGTTATTACTGCCTTCATGCATTTCTTCAACAATCACTTCATGCAAGCACCTGGCACAGACTAAAGCACTAATCATTACTAAAGTGACATGCTGAGTTTGGGCATAAGCCCCATCACTTCCAAGCTAGACGTGAACATTTCTGATCTCTTCGCTGTCTAACACCCTTTCACGGATAACACATGCCAGACCAGGTACCATTTTGTGATCAGCCTGGGCTCAGGAACCGTAGTCAGTCATGTCCAATCTATCTGCCACAAGCAATTAACCATGTGCAACCTGTGTCCTTTCTGGATATTGAGTATCATCATCATCATCATCATCTCATTTATTAGCCATATGGCCACTAGATCGCTGTTAATAAAGATAATCTTTCTGGTTTTCAAGTCTGAACAGCTGACATTTGTTTCAGCTGGTGTTCTCTGTATTGTGACACTTCTAGCTTGCTGTCCCAGGTTTTATTATCATGGACAATTCATTAAATTAATGGGCACTGCAAAATCACTGAACTCTACAACACAAGAATAATTTGTTCCTCACTACCCAAACTAGACAGATTTCCCACTTCTTAAAGAACTTATAGGTTTCTGCAAAAATAAAATTTTTGGGTTGGGATTGTTCATCTCAAAGTAATATGCAAAATGGAGATGTCACCAAGAGGACTGTTCAGTAACAGTTTTAAGGTTCATTCAAGACAGAAAATGCAGAAAGCAGACATGAAAGAACTGAAGGAACAGATCTAGGAGACTGCTACTTCAAAATAAAGTTAAGCTTATTATTACAAACAGTCTCAATTTCCGTCTATACCCATGGCAAGAGTGTCCCTGTCCAATGCAAGGGGATTGGAACTAGATGATTTTTAAAGTCTCTTCCAACTCAGGCCAGACCATCATTTTATGATTCTACTCAAACCACACATTCCTGCAAACTCCTTGTATCAGCACTGGAGCACGTGAGGTCACGTTACAAACCAGATGAAAAAGAGCTCCCAGGAAGAATGAAGGAAGATTAACCTAGGAAAAAAAATCATCAGCTTAAAGTGACATGAAACCACAGACTCTGAGTAGGATTTGCATTGAGTTTGTAATGAGGCTGTTCACACGTGGAACTGAGTAACCTCCAACAACGCACCATGCTGGAATCCTGACAAGCCCATGTGTTTCCACACAGCATGCAACTGCATTAGACATGATTTTGTATTTCCACAGCCTGTTCAACATAATTAGACTCAGAGATGAGTCCTGCTAAGACACTTGTAAAGATACTGTTGGAACATTGGTTTCCTGAATTTCATGCAACTGGATAAAGAAAAAAAGAAAAAGGAGCACTTTCTAATGCATTTGGAGAGTTTGTGCATTAAAAAGGATATCAACTCAAAGGAGGTTGACTTTATGCCTCTCCTGGGTGAAGAGGGAGCTGTGTACATCTTAAGCTGATTGCCTTCTCATAGAGATCTCATACTGTTAAGACAGAACTGTAAGTAGTTTGCTAGAAATCTAGAAAGAGCTCATAAAACTTTCTGATGGACTTTATTAAAAGAAAATTAACCCACAGCACCTAGACTTCCTTCTTTGAAAGGATGCAGTAGTCAACATTAGAATTAAAATAATTTTATTTCAATGTACATGAACAGAAATAAAATATAATTTTTTTAAACTTAAAGAGATATATTGCTGGGCTGGCCCAATCACAAGTGTTCTCCACTACAAGGCAGCAAACTGACTAGACCCACTTCACTGCTTTTTGGGCCAAATGGATTCAAATACCACCTCAAAAAGGGTCCTTCAGCACAAAGCAAATTATTTTTTTGAAAACAAAAAGAAAACTCATCAACTCTTCACCTAGCCAGAAATTTTACATTGTGTCCAAGGAAGATCTCCCTTGAAAATTCTGTCCATTATTGAAGAACAGTACACAGTATGCGGTGCTATATCTAAACTTAACGATCAAGGTTTCTCCCAAATACTTTTCTCTATTCTACTCTCTTGTACAAAGCATCTCCTATAAAATCCAAACATTCACAACCACAGAATTATACAAACCCATCAACAAGGCAGTTTTCAATATGCTTGTTGCTATGTGCTATTACCTGCTGTATCAGCTCTGACATGCAGTGTCATGACATAGATGGTACAAAGGCATTTCTCTTGGCCATCTGTTTCAGAATTCACAGAAGTTAATGACTGTTTTTACAATTTATAGCGCAATGCAGTTAATTTATTTAATGTCATGATATGGCACCATAAGATAAGGAATCGTTTGTTAAAATGCACAATTTCTTTACTAATCATTTTATGGGGCTTTACTGATAATATAAGAATAAACTTAAAAAGGCAACTGGAAGAGGAACTGATGGAGAAAAATAATTTTTTAAAGTGTCTGTTACCTCTTTTAATAAAGAAAAAACAGAAAAAAACTCCTGTAGCTGTCAGATTTAGCAGAACCAACAGAATTTGTTCCTCACTCAACACGGTTAAACTGTGGCCTCCTTGCCACATGATGTGGATACTTGGATGAGGTTTTAAAGAGATTTTTCTTCCATTATTTTAACCAGCAAATGCTCTCAGATACGGAGTTCCCCAAGCCACAGATTGCTTCACAGATTGTGGGGAAGCATTGCTATCTGCTCACCCTGTTTTCACTCTTCCTTGTGCATCTGCTTTTAGCCACTGAAACTGGATACTGGGCCAGAGGGAACTTTGGTCTGACTTCATACAGCTGTTTCTAAGTTACTTCAAAACATTTCATAAGCTTACACTTACTAAAACCAAAATTCATCATTTGCCATGTCATTTAGTTAGAAGGACTAAGATTTTTGAATTACAAATGACTTCCAAAAGAGGAAAAAAAAATATTTAAGCTTTTTTCCGCTATGACTCAGTTGTATAAAACTGTATAGAAAAATGAGAATTATGTGCAGATGTAATGAAAAGCAGTAAGCTTTATAAAAAACATTCTTAGAAATGTACCACGCATAAACAAAAGATGATTTACAAATATATTTAGTGGCTCTTCTAGTCATCATCAGAATCTGAATCATATATCTTTCCTCTGATGGTCTTCTTATCCAGCTTTGTAAAGCTTGTTCCATATTTCTTTTGACTTTGAAAAGGTGGGTCCATCAAGTTTCCACTAGGGGAAAAGGGTAAGACAAGTTGATTAAAGACATATTCATACAGACAATAAGCAGCATCTCTAATGACCTGTTTCTCCAGAAAAAAAATCGTAAGAGACCACAATGCCGATTCCCTAAAGCCACTTTAAGTACCACCGTGATGTTGCCAGCATAGCAATCTGACCTGAACAGTTTTTCCCCTAAATACAGTTTATCCTTTCACCATCTGCTATCCCACAGGTTGAAGGCAAATAACTATTTCTAGGCTCTGAGGAAGACTATGGCCTTTTCAGGGACTCCAGAGAGCAGGACATTATTTTCAGAGCAGTGTGGAAACATGGCTCACTTTGCAAAGCCAAGGTCTGGCAAAACGAACAAAAAATGAAGCAACTCCCCCACAGCACAAGGAGTCAAAACCAAATACACAGTACTAGTAAGGTCAAGTAGGAAGCAAATTTATGCCATAAGACAGTGTATGCATATTTACTAAATTCAATGCTGTTTGGTATAAATCCTGTGAAAGATTTTTCCCATAAAAGGCTGTTGCTGTCTAGAATATACATCCAAGCTGTCTTTGACTCCTTTGCAGATTTGCTTGTTACTGAACTGGGAATTACTACTTGTTCTGAGTTACAAATTTTAATTTCAGTCACTTCACCTGAAGTTCAACAGCTATTAAGCCAAATAGAACAGTGCCAAAGACATTAAAAACAAAAGACCAAAATTAACCTAAAAAAATAAAGATGACATTTGAGCCACACTGGAAAGCAAAGCAAAAAGTCTTGGTAAATAGTTCTCCTGTGAAGTTAGGTTATTGTGGTGACATATCTACTACTGCCTTCTGTCCTGTAGCCTTTAATGTAGTATCTATTATGATTATATTGTACTGGTACTCAAATAATTTATTTACACTTCTTCAATTTATTTTCCTTTTCTGTACTGTTCATTGGAAAACAAACATATCCATGTGTGTGATATGGACTAAAGAGGACTTCCTCAGTTGTCTCTGAGGTAGATTGAAAATGCTCAGATTTTACTGCGTTGCAGCTGTGACAAGAAGCATCTAGAGCTGATTTAGACAGGATTATATGAGATGCACAACTTTGAGGCCATATCAAAGCAGCACAGCTACTCCATACACCTCATTGGAAGAATTGGGTTTATTTTTATTACTATACAAAAAGGACAACATAACACTCATTACAAGGGCTCAATACTTTGCCAAAGAGATTCTCTTCCTTCCCTTGCCAGAGCATTCAGATTAAACTCTCATATCAAAGTCAAAAACTTTCACAGATTTTCCTGTCTGCAAGTATGTTCTCCTTGCACTTTATCTGAAAATAAAACAACCACAAACCGATTAATTACCTGTAATTAATTATGTCTGCACAGCCTAATCTCCATTCTAAGGTTTCTGTAGTGAAGTCATCAGTGTTACCGAGATCAGTAAAGCCCACAACGTAGTCCTGCGTTTTTCCATCTTTTATTAGTGCTAGAGTGGGAATTACTTTGATGCGCAGTCTCTCGCACAGGAAAGGAGATTTTTCAGCATTTAATTTCAAGAATTTTGTCTCAATGTGCTTTTTTGCCAATACAGTCAAATGCTTGTCCATTATTTGGCACCTGTAGAAAAAATTACCCAAAATATGTAAAGTGTTAGAATGGATACAGTGAATAACATGTATTTTAGAGAAAGTTTAAAAGGAGCAGTAAAGAGCTAGTTCTGTCATGTTACTACCTCAGACGTGACTTTTCTAATTAAGAATTTAATTTGAACAGAAACTGTGTTTTAGACGTAGCTGGATTCAATGACTAATAGAGGAACAGCCTGGAGCACCTTTAGTGCACAATTACACCATTCACTTCTCTAATTTCTTCCTAATTACTTCCACATACACTTGCAAGCCTCTCTCTCATTTCTTGAGTACCGCACTTATTGTTGAAATTTCTTTCTGATTTCTATTGTTCCTGCTCTAGCTTCGCTCCCTGTCAGCTGGAAAAATTTCGCTATACAAGGTTTCTTCAGAGAAGTACTTTCAACATGTTACAGCATTTTGGATTTTTGCAGTCACTACCTTCACAGCTGAGATGCAGTAATTCACTGTAAGGGAAAAAAAAAAGTGATTTGCACAGACTGCTACAGCAGGGCTACAGGCAAAGTATTTCACTTTTCTGTTGCCATGGAATAGGAGTAAGTATACAATTCTTTACTAATTGTTTCTCAGCTGAGGGACAGTGACATGAACTGCTCAAAATACTTGTCAGATGACAGAGATTTGTGGACTCGTCACCTGCAACCTCAACTCTCTGGATCATCTTCTCTAAGCAATTTGGCTTAGCTGCAAAAACGCCGATGTGACTGTCCTTCAACTCAAGAGGAGAGCTGAACAGAACAAAGAGCTGGAGGAAGCAAAGATGAAAGCAACTTGGTATGGTGGTTGGTTAACCAGAGACATGGGCTTCAAGCTGGTTGTCAGCACAACACATTTTACAAAGCACTTCCTCTAAAGTTCATTCTCCTGTCTGAGTCTACCAGACTTTGCCGGTTCAAGACATAAGAACCAAACAACCCAAACCTGTTTCTAAGCTACTTTATTTGCAGTGACAGCTTTCAACTTCTTTGAGTAAAAGCTAGCCAAATAGAACCACTTCATGTATTTCTGAAACTTAAACACTGAACTTAGAAAATGTGGGACACAGATACCTCACTGCATAATCCAGCCTCGACCTCTTTCAGTTTCTCACATTGAGGCTGTTTCAGTTTATATTCTGTAAGCTAGAGAGAACATAACACCTTTGGGGGGAAAAAAAAACCCCAACAAACCAAAACCAGGACAACTGGCTCCTCCTTCAACAAACTACTCTACTTTCCAACTGCATTTTAACAGAATGCATTGAAAGAGACCCAGTGAGGAACAGCCTATAACCAAGAACTTCTGAAATTCTTCCAAGGAAGTGGGAGATCTCATTTTCAGTTCCTATTTTGAGTCAGGACATATTCTCAGATCTAGGTGTCTCATACTCTAAAGAAGTGATATAATCACAAAGGCACAGTCACAAAGGGAAAGCAGCTGCAATTTGTATCCAGAGATCCTTTCAAAGTAAAAGGTTAAATTCTCAAGATGCATAGACAAGATTTTGGTTATACTTTTATTTTTGTTTGCCAGACCCGCCAAGAATATTTCTATGTGGAATAACCAAAGCCATATTTCTGAAATGCTGCTCTGCTACGGTCACTACATTTACAGACTGGCTGCCTCAAACTAAATCAATAATGAAACACAGCAGTCTCTCAAATATTGTAAAAAAGGTTGTACATTTATGTTTTAATCAATTATATAACAGAGTATTAATTGTTGTCAAATCACGTTCAGAATAACTCTAATGGAAAAAATACATTTAAAAAAAATCAAATGTCTTGAGAAGTGAGATTTGTAATGAAAGAATTTGAATACTTCTAAAAATGCCTGCTTATTTGTGGGGTTTGAAAGAATAAAAGAATACATCTGTTTTTGTAGACACCTCTACACAAAAGGTTTCTTCAGCATGGCTTTTTTACTATACCTGAATGTTGTATCTCTGTAGAAATGGCAAACAACATTTTTACTTTCTTTGACTTCTTGGAAAAAGTCTCTCTCACTGGGGATTTCTCTGTATTCTCCGTGTCCTTTTGAAAGCCATTCCTTTTGGAAAACATAAAAGGAAATAATTAGCATAGAGTTTGTTAGTCCTGCATCTGGTGTGTAAGCTTTACAGATTTCAGAAAAATTAAAGAGGGGGCCTGAAGTGAAAAACCATTTCATACAGTCACAGAGAAACAAATTATATCCTGTGCTTCAGTTACATTTTGAAAATATGTAAATACCACTAGGCCTAGGTTTGGGCTTGCCTCTTTTTCAACAGCAGATATGTGGCTGAGCAGTAAGGCCACCCTTTGCTTATTTGAAAATACAAATCTTGTACAGAGCTGCATAAATTTCTGCAATGCAGCCTCTCAGTAAGACAAGACTAGTTCAAAGAATACCACAACAAAAATTCTCAGCATTTGAAAAGCGCCAGTTGACAGCTTGGGCTACTCTCTCTGAAATGTTTTTGTACATTTCAGAACTCTTCTCTAAAACTTAATCAAGCCACTACATGTATTAAACAGATTTCTTTTAAGTTTTTCCTCTATGAAAAAAGCCTACTAACTCATCTGCAATAGACGATGTTTATCTATCAAATATACACTGAAGGGATGTCAACATGAACAAGGCTCACAGAAAACCATTCAGAAAACACATATGCACCATTAATCATAAAATGTATGGAGAAACGGAATCTCACAAGCTAAAATTTATATATAACTTCAAAAACTGCCCGACTAAGTGTGTAAATACAGTTTACAAAAAGCTAATCTTCCAGATTTTCAACAGACACACTTAAGGAAAAATCCAGCTTCTACATTACTAGAAGTTAATTGCAGTGTATTAAAACAAGTACAAACTAAGCTAAGTGATTAGAAGTAGCACAGCATGACAAAATTTGACAAAACACTTTAGTTTCCAATGAGGGAAAAAATCTTTATAAATCACTGTTCTTGATCTTCCAGTTTTGTCTTAGCAGAGTTAAGATTAAAAAAAAAAGGTTCTGAGCAAACCAAAGATATCCTGTAAGATAAATTAGGATAGAACAAAGAATTTCCTGAATATTGTATACATTAAAAATTCATAGAAGTATAAGCATATGAAAAAGTCACCATGATGCAAATGACAATGAGTATGTGAGTATGCATTAATTCCCCTCTGCACAATTTTATTCTGGAATAGTGTGGCAGCACACTCCTATTACTGAGCAGTATCCTACTTCACATTTGCATTTGAAAATGTATGAGAACAGTGACTTAAGACCAAACAACATGAAAATGTTTTTGCATGAGATCTATCACATGTTCACATCCAAGTGTTATGACTTCTGAAAAAGGAAAACACTAGAATCAAACATAAACTGAACTTATGAAAACAAGCAAACAGTGTGCCACTTTCTCTACTTCTGCATTTAGAGAATCCAAGCTGCTAATGCTGCCTGTCCTCCAGCATCCCAACCACGCCATGCCATTTTACTGCATTCCCATTTCAAAGCCTGGCATTAGCTTTTAAGGATTCCATCAGAGGCAGAGCATCTCCTCTCAACCCAATCACCTTTCCCCCATCAAAATCTATTTCTTCAGTTGGGTTTGCTTAGGTGGAGTAAGCTAAGAAACCTATGGCTTCCCTGTTTACAGTTCAGGTCTCACACCATATGTTACCAAAATTTTGGTGAGAACTATTGTTCAAAGAGATTTTTGAGGGAGCATAAAGACCACAATTTGACATGAGGTATCAGGGACCAAGGGAGAATTTCTTTCCTGTAAGAAGACATGAATGGTCATACAAAGACAACATTCCACTGGGTTAGAAGGAGTGCGACTAACGATTCCACCCGAGGAACAAGGAAAAACCCGGTATCATCCTTCTACAAAATACCTTAAGAGAACAGCATGCATCACCTACATGCCACAAGTAACAATCCAGAAGCTTCAGAAGGAAGCTTCTGAAGAAAGAAATGAAGGAGCCTAAAGGATTATGAATAGGTTGCCTACAAGGCTTATGCTTCCACATAGTAAAGTTCAGTGAAAATGGACACACTCAAATCTCTGTAGGAGAGTCTTTATCCTATCTGTATTGTAAACAGTCACAGAGGTGCTTCTCTCCTCCTGTTAAAAAACACAAAGCATGCACACATGGACAGACACTTGCTTTCCTAGATAATTTAAAATTAATAAGTATGAAAAGGTGATGAAGAATAAAAAAACCCCAAAACCAGCAAAACAACCCCAAAGCACTTAATTCACATACACAATTTCCCTAGGATTTCCCAAAAGTCTGCTACATGTAACACATCAAGAGCCTGTACTACAGGAATTACTTGTTTCTGCTGCTGAGTCTTTTTTAGTGCCTCAAGCCTCCTCTGTTTAAGGCGTTCCAGTTCATCTTCATCCATTTGGTCCAGCTTCTGTATTTCAGCATCCAGATGTTCTTCCACAACCTTGGTAGACTGAAGGATTTCATTCTCCAGAACTTTTTGAAGTATGTCAACAGGGGTATCGGCAGCCATCTTTAGCTGGGAAGTGATCTCTTCAGAGCTGTGGAAATAGTGACACAAGGAATTAACATTTATGCAAACAATTAAAAGCCTGATCTCTCTTGCAGTTCACACCCTAGAGAAACAAAATACTGTGCTATTTGAAGATAGGAGTAGATAGTTCTTTTCTATACTGCAACCCCCTTTGGAGAATACTTTCACAAGGAACACAAATGGCAACAAAGATACAAGTCAAGTCCTGTTCTCTCAGCCCCAAAGCCACATATTTAAAGTGCAGAGGAAAATGAAACCACTTGTTAATATAAAGAAGAAAAAATCACCAGTTCAAAAGCAGTGAGCCAGATGCACCTACCTTTAATAAATATTCTGAAACAAGAAGATGCAGTTGGAAAGCTCCAAGCTGCATAGGAGGTATATATATATAGGAGGTATAAGATGTCTCAGAACAAATCCAAGTAATGCTCAGTACACAAGTTTCTGGCAGTTGTTTAAAGCAATTACTTTAAGCATCTCAGGCATGTTAACATATCTGCGTTAACACTCCTCATCTAGAAGAAAGATGAGGTGCTTAACAGCAAATGCTTTAGGCCAATACACTGCTTTAATTAGTACCAGAAAACTGCTACGGCAAACACCACCCTATGGTAGCCAGCAACAGGATTTAAAAGCCACTACCTATTGCCGTGTGAAGAAACACAGCCAAAACTATTTTCTCCCCGCTCAAACACATCAAAAGGCACAAAATACTAACTGGGGTGCATGATGAGCTGTGACAACACAATCGATTGTTCTCACCAATAAACTGACACTGCAGAAAACTGCCAGTGTAGTGACTGACAGTCTGAAAAGGGGACAGCACACCGTCACCCTACTCAGGTTCTTAACCCGCAGGCCATGGTTCTGATGTGCTGAGTTTGGGTTCCAGGCTACTCCTGGCTGTATTTCAAAGCAGCTGAGCTGCCAGTGCCACTGGCTGCGCAAGCACGTTGCACACAGAGGCAAGAAAAGCACTTTAAGTAGCGAGAGGCAAAGAACCAACACGAGGGCAGCACTCCAAGTGTACTGCAGCAGCAGCGCCCAGCCTGCCGCCACATCCACTCGTGTCACTGCCACGCTCCCCGACTCGCAGCACCTCGCCTTCCCCCCCTCTTCCCAAAGCTGCTAACCACAAATCTCTCTGTTCCCCAACCCCTTCTCTTGTACTTCCAGAGGGAACAGGAACCTTGCCAGCGCAGATCAGAGGCCAGCAGGTCTCCAGAAGAGGGAGGGAACCCTACTCAGCTGGGGCAGAGACACGTCCTCCCAACAAACAGGAAGAAAAAGGAAGACCAATCCCAGCCAGGATCTACGACAGCCCGAGGGCTCCCGGCGCCCCAGGGGAATGCCAGGTGCCAACAGGATTCTCCTACGCAGCCTGAGGGTTCGGCACCACTGCCGGGGCCGCGGTTCTGCAGCTGGGCCGGGAAGGGGCGCAGGGGGCCCGGCCGAGGGGGCGGCACACGGCGGGGGCACCGCGCAGGCGCCAAGCGCCCCCCTCCGCAGGGCCGCTACAGACAACGCTACAGACAACGCACCCACCCAGCTCCGGACGAGCTCTCCCGGGACACTGCACCGCTCGCCCCGCCGGGCCCGGCACTGCCGCCCGTGGTCACGGCCCCCACACGGCCCCGGCACCGCCGCTCACCCTCCACCGGCCGCGCCCCGACCGCGGTATCGCGAGAGACAGCGCGGGGCGGGGCGCGCGCGGAACTGACTCCCCGGCGCGCCGATTGGCCGGGCCGGCGGCCGCGCGTCCCTACGGGTGGCCGCCCCCGCGCCCGCGGAACTCCTTCCGACGCGCTGATTGGCCGCGGACGCCTGACGTGCGCGTGCGCCCCGCACGCGTGCCAGGTGCGTGTGTGCGCCGCACCTGCGCCCCGGGCGGCGCCCCCCCCCTTCCCACGCCGCCACAGCCCCGCCCCGAGGAGGCCCCGCCCTCCGCCCTCCCCCTCACCGGCGGGGCTGTGCCGGCCCGGGCGCTGCGCGTTCCCACGGCCTTCGCCGCGCTGCCACGGGCGGGGCTCTGCCGCGGGCGGCGGGGGCGTGGCAGCGCCCTTCCAAGCTCCGCCCTTCTTGTTCCAGGCGCTCCGGAGGCTCTGGCGGCTGTAGCGGGAAGTGGGAGCTGGGATCGTGCGCCGCCGCTGCCGCCGGTATTTTGGGGATTCCTCCTCGGGGTTGTGCGTGTGTTGCCGGGGCCGCAGCCCCGCGGGGGTGTGTCGGCCGGGAGCCCCGGGGCCGGGCCCCCGGAGCGAGGGCGAGGGCGGGAGGTGAGTCACGCTGCAGGAGCGGGGCCGCTCCGGCGAGAAGGTGGGATGTGCTGCAGCAGCAGGGGCTCGTCGCCTCTGCTTCCTCTTGTAAGTGCGCTGGAAGATCCTCTGATTTAAATAATGTGATATTAAAGCGTATCTTCAAAAAAAACAACTGAAGTGTTCTGCTGTCGTCTTTCTTTGAAATCTGACTCCCCAGTACCGACGTGGGCTGACAGGCAAGGTGCGGCGGGAAGATAAACTCAGCCTTATCTGAAGTCTGCTGGGAGCCTGGGTGGGAGAGATTGATAGGGAGCTACAGCTATGCAAAGGCAGAGAGAAATAAGAAAGTCAGGGTTTTAGGGAGTGAAGCAATCCTCGGGTTGCAAGGTGAAGAGGTCTGCTCTGTCCGTCAGAGGAATTACTGTGATGGGGTGATGACGACAGAACACGTGCAGCTCTCAAAGCCTATTAAGTACACAGAGTGATGGCTGTGCTCCCTGTGAGTGTTGTTATTCCTGCTCCACCTTGCTTTGCTCTTGTCAGGAGGAGGTGGGGTTGCAGCAGAGAGCCCCTCTGCCTCAATACACTGTTTGCTGCCTTGCTTCCATGCTGTGTGTCTGTGGATGTCAGCTGCCTCCTGCCCCACAGCAGCAGGACCTGGGCTCTCCTGTGAGACAGCCCAGCACCATGTCTGCTCCCAAGGCTCCTTGGAGGGAAGTGGGAGGGAAAGTTTTGTACACTGAGAAAGTTTGGCAAAGGGGGGAATGAATTACCATCCTTTTAGTGCTGCCCGGCAGCCAATTTCCCTGCCATGGAACATCTTCCATCCCTGGAGCTGAGTTTGGTCACTGCCGCAAACCCAGTGCTGCCTCCTTGCCCCCCCCGTAAGGGCCAGTCACCTCAGGGTCAGATGGTGGAGTTTTGGTTACACTTCACCTCCAGCGTGGGGGAGTGCTGGGGATGATGGACCAGCAGAGCCCACGAAGGGCTGGGGGAAAACTACTTGTCTGCCCAGAGGAGCAGTGAGGTGTCCTGGGCACCATGTCCCACACCTGAGCTACTGCCTGGTCACTGTCCTGCTGCTCTGTTCCCTAAAAACTTTCCCCTTAGCCTTTCCGTTCCCACACTTAGACCTAGCCATTCTATTAGCCTACCGGTAAAACCTTTCCAAACGTGTTAAATTTGACTGTTCAGTCAGGTTTCGGGGCTAAATGGGCCACAGTCCTGCCAGCAAGTCTTAGGCCCGCTGAGGAGGCAGGAGGGAAACTACAAATTCGGGGCGTCACTTAGACGTCCTCCCGGGGGCTGCCCGGGGGCCAGACCGACGGGATCGGGGCCGGTTCCAGGAGCCTCTCGGTCGCCGCCCGTTCCCCCTCCGGCCGCCGGGAGGCGCCAGCGCCCGGAGGCCTCACGGCGGGGCGGGGGGGGGGCGGGGCGAGCGCGTGCGCGGCGCGCGGCGGTGCCATATGCGCGGGGCGGTGCGCGGGCTGCGCTGAGGGGTCACGCGCCGGTGTCGCCGCCATGGGCAAGAAGCAGAAGAACCGGAGCGAGGAGAGGTGAGGGGTACGGGGATTCCCTCCCGCTCGTCCCGTCCTCCGGGACCCCTGCCCCGGGCCGCCCGCGGCGGCGTGACACGGCCCACACGGCGCTGAGTCAGGCGTCGGGCCCGGCCGGGGCTCGCGGCCTCGTCGCAGGCGGGGCGCGTCAGGCCTGGCTCGGCCCGGCCGTGCGTGTGTTTGTCCGTGAGGGGCAGGCGGCTCGATTGCCAGCCGAAAAATAGCCGCTTAGTGCAATTGCAGTGCCTCAGGTGTGGGTTTATTAATTATTTTTTCTCTCTTATCGGGCGTTAGTGCAATAGATCGTGCTGAGACAGTGATATCTACGTGCTCAATGCTGTAACAGAGATATCTGCATGTTTAATAAATGCAGATGTTGGATATTCTAGTGGTTGGATGGTAGGAGGATCGCCTCTGTGGTTATGCCCATATCGTCGTGGACACTGCCGCATCTGTGAACTTTTTTTGTGTGTGAGAGTTTCCTATAGAGGCAGCTGTATTAACCATATGGAATGCTGACCGAGTGGTGTTGTGTGTATATACACAAGCAGGAGAGAACGTGTTTTTACTTGTCACTGTAAAGTAACTAATACAAAGATACAGTAAGTTTGAAGAGTGTTTTTAACTTTTAATACTGACAAGTAGTTAAATAAAAACTGATGTCTTAAAATGTGTATAGGCTATAAACTACAACTTTTTTTCCTTAACTTTTTGAGCCATTAGGTGTTCTTAATTCGGATCTAAATGTTACAAAAAAGAAAGAGCAATAATGTAGTTACAGTTACCCTCACTGTTGCTGAGTCCTAAGGTCGGTGGTTTCATTCTGGTGGTTGAGAGGAGCTGTTATGGGGAGCTGTCACATCAGGTGTCCTTCACAAGGAGCATATGGTGGCTCGTGTTGGCTGTTTCATCTTGCTCGCTCAAGGATCCACTTGACATCATTTTTATATACTTGCTAATGTGACTTTGCTCTTCACTGGTTACTCCATGAAGCTCCATGGTGAGCTAACTCCGTTGGTTAGCTCCGCATTAAATCCAAATGTATGAGAGGCATTGAGTGTTAAATGCTGTTCCTTTGCTGTTTGTTACCCTTAAAACCAGTTTTGTCCAGCTCTACATTTTCTTTAGCCAGCCTCTGTCAAGTTGTGGGGTGTCCTGTGCCGAGTCTATAGAAGACATCTCTGTTAATCCATGCCTGCACTCCACTGCGTCCTGTCTCTTCACTTCTCAAGGCCACTGCTCCCATACCAGGCCTGTATTTCTCTACACTACATCATTGTTGTAGAGTTGTGAATATCTCATTCTGTACAGTGCCTGCTCGTCAGTGGTGTCTGTATGAAACTATGGTTGCAGCATGCTTGGGTAAACAGAAGTGGAACAAATTAGACACAGGCACCTGGTCAAGTAGAGAAATTGCTGTCACAGCTAAATCAAGGAACAGTTGCAGACAGGTCAAGAGATGTTCAGCCAAAGTAAGCCTTGGAAGTCTAGTGATGTTTTGGAATAGGTGTTACCTGCAGAGGTAACTTCTGTTGTCTGGTGGTGTTGGTTCTAGCTGACATCCCTGTGAATGTCAAGTTCCCTGAGGGAGAGACTGCATCACGTATTTGCATCTGTAGCTTCAGTTTGGACTTCCAGCATTCCTGATCGGTCTCCCTTCTGTTTCGAGTAGAGTGAGCGAGGAACAGCTTTGCATAATCAAAGGCTCCCAGTATTTGCTTGCCACATCTTCAGTTTTGTGCTATACAGTGTTATTTGTGTCCTCCTCCTTTTCCTCTCTCCTTCCCCAACAATTATGTTACAGGTACAATCCCTTACATCCCTTTTGATTGCAGCTCCCAAAGCATGTGGCAGCTCACAGGCACAACTCGCAATGCAGAGGAAGCAGGAGGGAAGATGCAGGTGGTATGTTTGTGTTTTGTGAATATTGATTTGAGAATTGACGTGGTGACAGGAAGGAGATTTTCTGCTCGTCTTCTGACACAGTGAGACAAGTTACGAAAGGTACAAGTCATGTTTACTTTGCTTTTCTCCCATCACTCCCATAGCTTTGACTTCTGTAGTGGAGTTTCCTCCTCACTTGTTTCTGCTGAGTACAGTGGAGGTCATGCCAATGAGTATTGTTATATGTCTGGGAATTGTGCTGGGAAATGAGGGTGCAGATGAATTTTGTCCCTGTGTACTTATACCCTGTTCCTATGACAAGACCCTGAGTGAGATGGTAGCTGTGGTGAGCAGGAACAGAATAGGAGTGCAGGACTTGCCTGTTATGAATACAGATTGCTGCCCGAACACTACAGATTGGTTCCTACTGTATGAGCACCTCTGTTATGCTCTGCTGGAACTCTTTTATTGACTGCTTGATTGCTGTGCATCTGCCAATAAAGAACATGTTTATCTAGAAGGGTCAGATACATGGTCAAGGTGTGGTGTGTTAAGTGCTTCGTAAAGGTGGAGGGTGTCGGGTCAGAAATAGCTTGTAAGACATTGGGAAGTTGCTTTGATTGTATCCTCTTTGGCATTTTTGTGTTGATCACTCATTTTCAAATGAAACTTCTTAGCAAATATTTCAACGAAATATTGAGGTATCTGAGTTTTCAGGCTTTCCTAATTGAAGAGCAGGTGTTCTGATGTGTAGTCTAGCTCGTTCTGGAAGTGGTGTTGTGCTTTGACTCTTTGATAAAGTTGTAGTGGTAGAAGGTATGTCAAGGTTCTATTCTGCTGGCTTTGGAATTTAGTTAGGATTTTTTTTTTAAATGTGTGGGAAGAAAGGATCTTGTAAACTACAGAACTGTGCTTTGAATCCAAGCCTCAAACTGCTGTTGTAGATTTCCTAGTAAGTGTGCTATGTGCTCTGTGTTACAGATTATTGCCAGCCTAGAATATGGATCTTTCCCCTTGATGGTGTTAGATTTTGATGTGTTTTTCCTCTTCTCCCAGCTTTAAGTCATATTCCTCTTCTCTTAGTGGTTTTCCTTAGGTTCCAGTAGGTAGTATTTAGGTGTGTTTATTCTTCTGCACTTTAATAAAGTGACCTGTTGCCTTGGCATACCAGTCTGATCATTCATGCTTATTGCTTTAGAAGTTCCAGGTGCCAGCTATGATTCTGCAGCCAAGAGTGAACACTGCTGCTAAAATAAGACTTACAGTGCTCTTGCTGATGTATTGCTTTCTGGTCTACAAATTAAATCGCTGGTATTGTCTACTAGTCGTTCTCTTTGGCTCCTTTTTTTATTAGTGTGTTAAGTAAAATCTTCTTAATGTCCTGTAGGAAAGCTCTCTGAAGGCTTGAAAGTGTACAAACACCTGTAGTTTGGAAACATTCTGTACACCAGAAAATTTACAATAAGTGTCTCTATCTGCTTCTCAAAAGTATTTCCTCATGCAAAGCTTTCTGTAGCTCTGGCAAGAACAGCTGATAAACCCTTGAGATTCCTGTTTTGCCAATCTCATCTGGAAGATGTAGTAAAATAATGCAAAATAAATCCTCCATTGCAGAAATTTATTGGCCTGTTCTATGCAAATGTATATTTATTCCTCCCAAATTTAGTTTTTAACACTGGAATTTCTTATATATATATATATATATATATAAGAAAACTATCTTTCTATCAGTTGGGTTTTTTTTAAAGCAAAGCATCATTGTAAAAAGATTATAAGGATCTTTAAATATTTGTGATAAAGGCAAGATAAACCAAAAAACACTACACTAAGGAGACTGTAAGAAGCAGCTTTTCTTGTCAAAATATTGATACTCTTTATCTATTACCTTCATGAAGGCATCTAAATCTTATGTATAACTATGTTTCTGAAAAGTGTGAAAATAGTACATCACAAGCCAACAGGAATTGCAGAATCTGTTCTTTCATTTCTCTGAAGACCTCTGGAAAGCCTTGCTTATAATAGAGGTTTATGGTAAGTTAAGCTTTTGCTGTTCTTGTTGGCACTCATAACATCAAGCCAGACAAGCTCTACATACCTCTCCTGGTTTTAATTGGATTAGTGCTGCCATATTTTCCTGACTCTGGGCTCATGTGCATTGCTCTACATTTGTTTTGTGCTGTTCATCCCTTAGAAGCTGCATAGGAGTGAAGGTTACAGTTCTGGACAAAGTCTCCAATTTAGTAACTTGTAGTGCTTGCATAGTACTCGTTTTCCTCCTCCTTCTGACTCGTCCACAAAAATAGTCTCTTAAGGCTGGCAGGGGAGATAATTTTTCTGCACACAAATTATGTATGCACATAATTCAGTCATTAAGCTTGGCAGAAAAAGTGCAGCACAAACTGGTGGATGTTCTGGCCTGAAAGCAGTTAGTACCTTACAGAAGTGTTTTGATGATCCTGGTGTTTGCAGCATGGATGACTTATTCTTTCTGCATGTCAGTTTGGTGGGTTTTTGTTTTGGTTTTTTTTTTTTTTTTTTTTACAATAGTTCTGAAATTTTAAGTCTTAAGACTGAAATATGTTTCTTTAAATACACACTGCAAGATGAAGTGTTGGTTTTAATTATAGTTAATGTAGATGGGCATCCTTTGCTCTTCAGAATTATAGACAATCTAAAGTGTGTTTTGTGAAGTTGTTTTAAATGGTATTTTTGTGATGTATTTTGATTTTTATACAATGACATGTGTAGGATATGGAAGCTATGAAACTCTGAACTTGGAGGTAGTTTCTGTCATCTCTGCACTTTTCCTAAACAGACAAACCCCAAAAGAACTAGGTCAAGGAAGACCAAATGCTAGTTTTTTACTTAGTGTTTCATATTCCATGCTTTTAGGCATCTTATTCTCTTGAGATGTAAACACATAAACTGAACCTTGAAGAGCCGCTTTCTTCCAGAGATCCGTGTTGCCAGCTACTAGCCACAACAAAAGCTTTTTATCTTGAAGTTTTGTTATATCTTTGTTTAAATGGGAATTTTAGGCTGTGGTGTGTTTTTTTTTTTTTTTTTTTTAATCTGAGTTGAATAAAGGAAACGTTCTGTTTTTCTAGAACCTGTTTGGGTTGAAGGTTAGGTTTTCTGTCTTTTTTCAGAAGGTTTTGATTAGCTGATAGTTATGCCACTCTTTTTCCACAGCCAAACTTGAAAGAGAAGGCATGGCTCTTTAATATTAAAAATTGAATCATTGCCTTGGGAGCCTGAATGAAAAGCAATTACCCTTTTAGTCAGATTTTACTTATTTGCTGTCTCATGTAATTAGGTAGCTTCACCAGCTTCCTTCATCTTTGAAAAATCACAAAGGTGTAGTTTCATGTAAAACTCAATTGAGTTGAGCTGTCAGACCTTTCAAACCTTTTGGTGCTACTCTCACTGTCCCCACCTACCAGCTGTAACTGCTTCCCGTGCAGTGGATTCAGTGCTTATGTGCCCACAGTACAACTCAGGTGTGTGATTTGATCTGCCACCAAAAAAGTGTTTTCTGCAAGGATTTGTGGCCACAGGATTGCCCGCCTGAGCTGATGAGAGGGACAAGTGTGGCTGGGAATGGGGAATGAAGTCACTTCTTCCCTTCTCTGCCCCATAGCTCAAGAAAAATGCCAGAGGCGGGTGCCCTATTTGTGGGGCTGTGATTTTTATTTTTATTCTTTAGGCACCACCACCAGCAGTGGTGGGTTGTATGCTACTGCTCGCATGGACATTGCTTCACTTTTTGGGCTGAGGAAGGAGTGCAGCTCATTCTTTCCTGAATTTCAAACTGTCTCAGCATATGTAATTTAAGTGTTTTCAGTGGGGGGAAAAACCATGTGGCTGCTTCTACTCTAAAAGGAGAAGTTTGTGGTGTTCACGTACTTTGATAGGTCAAACTAGAAGGCGGACGGGGCTTTGTTTTCATGTTTTGATTAGCCCTGCTGAGCCAGCAGATGCTTGCATTTTTAATGTCATAACCCACTTAAAAGTTGTGCGGGGTTTTGAACAATTAAATGATAACTTCCAAAGTGGAACCAGCTTCTCTAGAGAAACTTATATTGGTATTCTGTCTTTCAAACAGTCTTAATGCCTACAGGTAAAAACACCTACAAATAAGCCATTCAGCACTGGTAACTTGCTGTTTTTGGATAACCTTGTATTTAGAAATGAATCCTTGTTACTTGGCTTATTACCCACATATATGGAGGATGGGCAAGGTGCTCTAGGGAAATAATGGTAAAGATCTCTCTAAAAATATTAGTTTTAATTGGTCTAAAACTACTACAAAACTAAACACATGGAAACAGATGATTCAGCTTCTTTTCAGTCTTTCTAAAGGTCAAGGGCTTTTTTTTTTTTTTTTTTTTTTTTTAAGCAAAAGAAAATGACCTAATGACAATGATGTTCCTTAGAAGGTGGTTAGAAGAGCTGGTGTCATGTAAATGATGAAATATCTCCAAAGTTGCCTCAGCAAAAATGAGTCTTCTGATTATGCAGGAATGTGGGCAGGGAGCTCCCAGCAGTGATGCAACTTTCTCTGTATTGACTTGCTGACTCTTCTGCCCCATGGTCATTAATGTTTGAGTGGGGTTTTTTAGGTCAGTTTTTTATCATATGGTGCTTTCTTACCTTTCAGCTTCACCTTTACAGAGACAGCCTAAAACAGATCTTATGTAAAAGACTTTTAGCATAATTTGTCTTAGCATGTTAGCTTTAAGGTGAAGGCAAGCGTTAGTAATCATGTTTGTCTTGGTCAGAGCAACGGATCAAAAAGTGCTTGTACTCTTTGAGTCCGTGAGTACTCTTTAATTTTAGTTTCAGCAGGAGAGTGTTATCCTGTTGACTTTCTTTTTAAAGCTGGAAGTTGGATTTCCAGTAGTTAAGGGTTTGTCTCGTTTTAAGCTGAATTCTTCCGCTTAATTTCTGCAGTTTCATTTACCTAATTTCAGTAGAGTCAAATTGCTATCAATGAGGGCAACTCAGCTCCTTTGTATAATCCTGTTGTTCCACTCTTTCAGCTCATGAATGGATTAGTAGTTTCCTTTGCTCTTTATCTCACTGCTGCCTAGTCAGGATGCCATCTCTGTCACGTGTAGCTGTTGATAATGAAGTGTGCTTGTTTATAATGAAGTTTTTCTGTGTAATTTTGGGATATATATTGTAGGTATGGTCATAAGTGTACTGAAAGTCCTAATTGTGTGTGTTCTTAGGAAAGCACGTGAGGAAAGCATGCACATTTCCTGGTGGTCTTGCTAATGTAATGAGCTTGTCTGTTATTAAAGAATATCTGTGAAATGCTGTTGGTGTCAGTTGGCTTTCCTTCACTAGAACTGGCATGGAAAGCTGGAGGAGCTTATTTGTTAAGGAAGAGCAGTAACGCATTTTAGCTGCAGAAGTTCACTGAGCAAAGAAAAATTATAAAAGCCTATTAGCTCTTATTTCAATAGCTGTAGTCCTGTCTTCCTGCATTTGGCTTTGTTTGCCTTGGCAATGCCCAGGAAGTCTTTCAAATTTCCATGCCTAGATTTTTCTGTTACAGTGACTATATTGCGTGCAGTATCTGTCCTTTGTATGGAAGCTTCACACTGTGGAAATGCCTTAATAATGAGTATATAAACTATGCCAGTAGTTGGAGTAATTTTTTTAACCTTCCCTGGAAGAGTGAAGTGATAGATAGTTATAGTTTACTTGTAACTGTTCTGACATACTTTGTTAGGAAGCGTTGATAGTTTTTATCTTATTTCAGAATTGTAAGTTTAAGTCTTGACTTGAAGCATGACAGCTTCTGCTCTGGTGAGCAGTGCACTGATGAGCACCTGTAACATTGTAGACCGGGAAAGAAAAGGTGAAACTTCAAACTTTAAAAATACATCTTGCTAATTGAGAACAAGTGTTAGAAACTGAACTTCACTAAGTGAGTTTGTTTTTAAACAAAATGGTAAAGTATGCCTGTAAAAGACTAAAGCAAACCCTAGAATAAGGAAATTAGGATTAATGTAAATTTGAGCATCTGTAAATTAAAGCTTGTGTTAGGGTCAACTCTGGCCTCCACATGGCTTCCACAGGGATTTTCTAGGTTCTGGCTGTTGCAGGCCATTGCGTCAGAAAAATAAACTTGATCCAAAACTGTGCTTGTTTCTCATGTTTTAAAAACATGATTTAATAGCTGAGGGGTTTGTTTGTTGGTTTTGTTATTGTTTCTAGTCTTAAATGTTGTTTCCTTGGTGTACTAGCAAGAGAAACACAGCAGCGTTGGTTTTTTCCTACAGAATGTGCATCTATCAGTCACAAGATTTTTTTCCACTTTTCTGAGTCAATAGCTTGCAGCTGTGTGGGATCTTGTAAGTAGGAGAGCTACTGGCTGTCTTTGTACATCTGACTGAGCAGTGGTAGGTGACAGCTCTGTTTTTCCTGTTTTCATCTTCCCACTGAAAAAAAAAATCATACTTTGTCTTATAGGCAGGATTTGGGATTGTAGCTTTATTTGTTGCTCATTTTGTTTAACATGTAATGTGAGCAGCTTAGACTGTGTTTTGGGTATCACTTTGTTACTGGCCTGATTTGATGGTTTGTTTGCATGAGAGATGTTACTGAATTTCCTCTGTTGGTCATACCTGTCTTAAAAATCTCCAAAACTTATCTGGGATGGTCTGGATGATCCTGGTTAGGTACAGAATGGTGTGTTACCACAGCATTTAATTAGTAACCAAGTTAATATTCAGGATTCTATCCTTTCCTCATGTAATGAGGCTTTCCTCATGTAATATCAGTTTCTATTAGTTTATGCAGACAACTTACACCGGAACCCTTTTGGGCAACAGTTGATTTCTTAATGTCATTTCTAGGGCATTAAGGTAAGTATTTTTTCAGTATAAAGTATGTAAATGTGCTGTTTTAAAAATGCTTTGGAATACTGTTAAATCCTATATTGCTGTAATCCTGCTTAAATGGCAAAAGGCAGTGAAATTGTGTAGGGGAAATGTAAAGCACTTTTTCTTTTTGATTAGTAATGTAATTCCAAAGAAAAATGGTTTTGTTTGGTATCTGAAATGTAGTGATCTCTGTGTACTTGTTATTGATTATTGCCCTTTCCTTTAATTAATCTGACTGCTGTGTCTTTTTCCACTGCAGAGTTTTGCCTTATATTAGGCACAAACCTCCATGGAGTAATGTCTGCAGCCATTTGTTTTGAAAATTGCTTGTTTTGGATTGAGTGAAGCACACACATCTTACTCCTAGTGTAATTTAATGCAATGAAGTGCTGTATTAGCAGTATCAGAGCTCTTTTTATATCTGGCAGCAAAAACAGAGGCTGGAATCAAAGATATGAATAAGAGAGGTAGCTTAGGCTTCACTTGTGAAACAAAGACAAAGGAAAATCAGGGAAGTAACCCCTTCTCAGCAGTGAAGTAGCACTGTTTTCATTTTTTCACTTTCTAGACCCCCTTGAGCCTCTTATGTCGGGGAAACATGGGGTTATTTTTTTGGTGTAAAGCATTATGAGCTTGATGGTCTAAGGTAGTGAGGCTGTGAAATCTGTTTACAAAGTCTTCATGCAAAAGCATTTTGAGGTCAAAATTGAAAACCACTTGAGCATATTCTGGTCCTTTCAAGTTCCTGTATCAGGCCCTCTTAGGGTTGAACCCTTGTAAAGGCTGAGTGGAGACCTTTTGGAGATCTCAAGGAAGAGGTTCTTGCAAGAGTGTTCGCGTTTTTGAAACGTGTTCAGGGACTGCTTAAAAAGTTTACTGGTAGAAATTCCTGGGTGTATCTAACAATGCCAATAGGAAAGAAGCTTTCCTGGTGTGGATCTAAGTGTAGTGGTTTCCTTATAAGAATCTCCCAGGATGAGGGAGAGCACCTTCTCAATCTTCTATTCGACTTTCTTTTATTATGAAATCCTAGTGGACTATTATTAGAGTTTTAAAAGGTAAGGAAATTCAAGGTCAGTATGGGAATAAACTTGTGGTAATGGAAGCCAGTGTTTGAATTCCTTTAGCTTTCCAGTGATATTCTTGCTTGTCAATTCTTAAGAATTATAGCTGTATATACTGCTGTATATATAAGTGCATGCAGCCTTAATTTTACTTCATTGAGGAAGCTTGCTGTGTCACTTCTTAGTAAATGGAAGTGTAGTGGAAAGTATAGGTTTTTTTTCAGAAACTAAGCAGTAGAAGCCAAGTTTGGAAGGCTTTTATACTATATTGATGCCACTATTGTGACAGCTGGACAGTCTTTATTATTATTCCTAAACTGTTCTTGCTGGTGGGTGTTAGAGCTTAATGTCTGTGAATTAGTTTCTTCACTGTTTGATTTGAGACTTTTTTTCCCCCAAAGAAGTTTTCTTCCTCAAGGTTCAGTTGAAGTGAGTTGATTTAACAGCAAATAAACCCTCACCCCCTTAAAGCCTGTATGCTGGAAAGCATAACGGAACATAGGCATCTTCTTTGCTTGTAGCAAAAAACCCTTGTATTTTATGTTTGGACATAACTGCCTGCTAAGTTGTAATGTGAAAAGTCAGCCTTGAGAATATCTGTGTGAAATATAAGCTATTAAAGGACTGATGCTTTGGTATCTGTACAACCACATGGTTAAGATCCTGTAGTAATGGGAGCAGTCCAGCTTTGGAATTGTAGTAGAGCATGTGTTTTGGTCTCTTTAAACTGTTTCAGGCTTGGATTTGACTCAGTCTCCTCCATTAACTCCTAGAGCAGAAGGAGGTGAGCAAATGTGCTTAATAAACTTGATATTCTGCAGTTAATGCAAAAACAAGTGTGAGGGCCCTTGTGTAGGCCTAGGTGTAGTATAGTTAGCCTGAGATTAGGGCTTTAATTCTAGGTGTAGAGATGAATGACATTTTTATTTCAGCTGTTACCCCTGGTGTACAGCCAGTTAAACTGCTTAAAAAACCAGCTCCTCAATTGCTGAAACATAAAGTGAGCTTAAGGGGGAAATGGCCAAAAAGTTTATTTTCTCTTGAGGAGGTGAGGATTGCTTTAGAAATCTTTCATTAACTATTCGAGAGAACAATTTCTTTTGACGAATGTACTATAATCATGTCAGCACGTAGGAAGTGTTTCTAGGTATACTTAAGGTTTATATTTTCCTCTCTTGACTAAAAGTAAGTATCTCTGGTGATGCAGGTGCTATACAACGAGGTGCTTTGTTGTACTGCTTCTTATTTGTTCAATCTACATAGAAGAAAATTTAAGATCTTAAAAAATACAAGTAATCAATCTTGCCCTTTAAAAAACGAAGTGCATTGTTGCTTAGTTGTGCTATTGTCTCATATAAACAGTGTTTGGTGACGTGCATATTCCCAATACTTGGCATAAGTTGGGTTTGTGAATGTCAGCATTCACTTGTAAATGTGAATTTAAAGTTGTAAATTGTAAAATTTTACAACTGTAAAATGATTCAGCCCTTTCCTTTTGTGAAGAGAAATATAACTTAGACTTACTGAATTTCAGGATCTGTAAATGAATAATGAAATACTTGATTTTCTTTATTAAGATTCAACTCCTGGGTTTATAAATTGGTGAGGCTGAAGCACTCTAGTAGTTTAGAATTTGCTGATATCTTGAAAGCCCTGAATTTGGAATAAATTCATTTCCCTTATCTTCTGGTTATAGTTTCTGGTACTTGGTGGGTCAGCCCTTGGCTGATTTGTCCTAAGTGGGTGGTAGTGATTAAATGAAATTGTGTTTTCTGCCCACGTGTCTAAGAAAGAGTTAAATGAGATATTAACAGCTTATTGATTAAATGGTTCTTGAAACTGCAAGTTGTGATAAAAGTAGTGTCCTAATATTTGCTACTTTTTAGACCAGTTTCAGTCTGAGAACTGAACTTCTAAGTGTGAAGCAGGGAATAAGTAAGTCTCCTTTCTTACAATTGTATTTTGAGCATGTTTAGGTGGTAAAACATCTGGAGAAAAACTTTCAGCTTTCTTTAGGCTTGAGAGAAGTAATACTAAGGCAAGTGGTGAAAATGAACTGCATTGGTACTTTTTATGGGCTGCTTTAGAGTCTGGCTTGGGCCTGAACTCTGTTCCTCTGTGTGGCTTATTTTCTTAAAAGATAAAAATAAAATTTTCAGTCTGATGGCAAAGCACAGACAACTTATTGTAAGGTGGAAGGTGTAAAGAACTTCCACTTATTTGCTAAATAAAAATACAGTAGTTTTTCTGTTTGCTAAAGGGTGTTTAAGGGAGCAGATAAGTACCTCTTAGTAGATTTTCCTGGTTATAAATTGCAAAATTTCTTCTATTTATGCTTCATTTTTACACTTTCACTGTGGTGGCTGCTTTTCTGTCAGTGACACAGACTGTGACTTGAAGGGCTAAAAAACTTATCTTTTGAAGGAACGAAGTCAAATAGTCTAGTTACATTCTTTCAGGAAGTTATATCAAATCTCACACCTAAACTTTTAAAGTCAGTGTTGCAAGAACTGAATGTGTTTTACTGTTCCACCTTCCTTCATGGGGAGGACATGAATGAAGGTTTTTTCCTTTCTGTTGTACTGAGTGAAATAAGGTAACTGTGCATAATAGTTAAATATGGGGGGTTTCCCTTACATTGCTTATGTTTTGTGATTGATTTTGCATTTTGAAGCTTTTGTTTTATGCAGATGGCTTCTACTTATGTAAACTTAACGTTTGAAGTCTTGAAAATGCTGCTTTCCTTCCCCATTTTAGTGCAAAAGATGATATTGATATTGATGCCCTTGCTGCCGAGATAGAAGGTGCAGGAGCTGCAAAGGATCAAGAGCCTCAGAAATCCAAAGGCAAAAAGAAAAAAGAGAAGAAGAAACAGGATTTTGAGTAAGTTTGGGTTTTTTTCCTATCTGTCTGATTTTATTCCATTATCCAAAACCTCAGTTACTTAAGTACCCTAACTTCTTTCTTATTTTAGTGAAGATGATATCCTGAAGGAGCTGGAGGAACTGTCAATAGAGGCGCAAGGAGGGAAAGTTGACAGGGAACAGCCTTCTACAGGAAAGGTGAACACTGAGAGGGAGGTGGGCTTTTTACAGAAAATGATTAAAATATGAGACACCTCTGTCCCAGAGAAGTTGTAGTGATACAGTGTAGTTGGAGATCCTATGTGAAACATGCAGCTAACATGTTTTTTTTATTATACTTGATCATATTTTCATAGTAAAGTCAATTGTGGAAGATTTTACCAGAAGCCATGTCTTCATGCTAATAATTATTCAAAGCCAATCAGAAGAAATTTTAATTGGGGCTGAGGTATGGTACACTCAGAAGGAATAGTTATTGCTTTCAAACTTTGTCTTCAGTATTAGAGGCTTTTCTTCTTATATCTCAATGCTACTTCTTAGCTCATGATGGCAAGTAATTTTTCATGGCTGATTATTGAATTGTTTAATTACCAGGTTGAAAATGACAATGAAGAAAGCTTATCAAAACAAGATAAAAAAAGGAAAGGAAAGAGTAAAAAAGCCAATCTGGAAAACGACTATGACAGTGAGGAAGTGGAAGATAAAGATAAAAAATCTAAGAAAACTCAGAAAGCAAAACAAGACATGCTTTCTGGCAGTGATGATGATGATCATGAGACACGGCTTAAGAAGAGCAAAGGGAAAACTCAGAAGTCAAATAAAAAACAAGATTTGTCAGAAGAAGATGAATCTAATACTAAGAAAAGCAAAGAGCGTGGGGGTGGAGTGTCTACAGGTGAGAGTGGTGATGAATCGGATGATGCCTCCCAGTCTAGAAAAGGACAAAAGAAAAACCAAAAGCAAAAGTCTGCTCCTGCTGCTGAAAGTGGGGATGATGAAGAAGAACCTTCATTCAAAGTAAAAACGGTGGCCCAGAAGAAGGCAGAAAAAAAAGAACGTGAAAGGAAAAAACGCGAAGAAGAAAAAGCCAAACTCAGGAAGCAGAAAGAGAAGGAAGAATTAGAAGGTGGTAAAGAACCAGCAAAGCCAAAAGAATCTCTAAAAAAATCTGAAGAGAAGGCCTCTCCTGAAATCACAGCAGTCTCTGGCCCTGGGGAAAAAGGAGAGACTCCTGCAGGAGCAGAGGGTTTGTAACATGGTTCCTAAAACTGTAATTTAAACACTGTGGCTTTTATAAGGCCAAAGAGGTGGCAGGCAGTGAGGAGAGTTTGTTGGTTTATTTTGAATTGTGCATACTAGACATTTGGTAGCCTTGTCTGCCTCTCTGTGTTGGCTCATATGTGGCTGTGTTTTCTGGCCTGTAGTTTGTTCAGATACATGAGAAAATAAAAGCCAGATAGTGAATTCTTATTACAATATATGATTATGGTTCTGTATTGCAAGAGTACTTTTTCACTTCCCAGTTATTCTGTTACTTTAAAGCTTCAGGCCTGGACTTTGGAACTTAAGAGACAGTTTTGTTGTTTGTGTTATGAAGTGTTTATGTAGAAGCCAGTGAAAATGTTCCTCATTTGGTGTTATTTATCATATTTCAAACATTAATTGTATTTAGAGTATCTTTGAAATTTCTGGGGTTTTTGAATGTATGCCTCTTCTTTCTGTAGCTGATGACAATGAGGGGGACAAAAAGAAAAAAGACAAGAAAAAAAAGAAAGGTGAGAAAGAAGAAAAAGAGAAAGAGAAGAAAAAGGGTCCCAGTAAAGCCACTGTTAAAGCTATGCAAGAGGCCCTGGCTAAAATGAAAGAGGAAGAGGAAAGGGCAAAACGAGAGGAGGAAGAACGCATAAGACGACTGGAGGAACTAGAAGCAAAGCGGAAAGAGGAGGTACCGTATATGTCACTCCAAGGATAAAATAAGGGAGAATGTAATCTTAATTTGTATGCTTGCTGGTGCAGTTGGTGAATGATACTCTCAAGTATGTGGTGTGACTGTTGGGGATGACCCTGTGCAGGGCTAAGGGTTGGACTTGATGATCCTTGCGGATCCCTTCCAACTCAGCATATTCTGCAATTCCATGAATTGGTCCTTAATATGTTTGTCATGAACAGAATATACTGTTGGCCAGCTTTTGTGCAAAGCATGCTCTAAAATTTCTGCATGTTTCTTTATCTTTTTCTAGGAACGATTAGAGCAAGAGAGGAAAGAAAGAAAGAAACAGAAGGAAAAAGAGAGGAAAGAGCGTTTGAAGAAGGAGGGAAAGCTTTTAACAAAAGCTCAACGAGAAGCCAGAGCCAGAGCAGAGGCTACTCTTAAACTACTCCAAGCTCAGGGTAAGCAGTGAAGTTTAAAATAATAATAATTAAAAGAACCCCGAAAAACCCACTGAACCTTCATACCTGTTACTGGTCTCTGTTTGTGGTTTTTCTCTTTGAAGTTAGGAGGGCAAGTACTTAGTGATTCCATGTAAAGGTACTCTGTTGTCAAGGAATGCAGTGTCTGTCTTCCTTCCCCGTCCCCCCCCTTTTTTTAAAGTAGGTTTAAATGTCTGTATTTTCATCTTACACTTTAAATATCCAACTTTTTAATGCATTCTACTTGCAGATTAAAGATGTTAGTTGTGAAACTTAGGAAAAAGCACTTAAAGAAGAGGCTTAGTCCAAAGGCCAGGAAAAGCAGATGGGCTATGCTGCAGATCTTGTAAGACCGGTGATCTGGATCTTGTTGAATTAATTCACAGGCTTAATTAGGCAAGGGCATTGTTTTGCCTCAAGTTAGCTAGTCCATGGGGATGATATATCATCCTCTTGGATTTGCAGGGGTATGTAGGAGCTTTCCTGTTTTTATGTGAAATATAATCTGTTTCCATTGCAATGAACTGAATTGTACCCAATATATTGTAAGTAAAATGTTCTGATTTGTTCTTGGTAACTGGTTTGTGACTGAAAAAGGAAACTCATTCATGAGTGCTGTGTATCTTTGTAGAGAGCGCTATCTGACAGTTTACTGGTAGGTGGATGTATAAATGTAGGAATCTCTGTAGCTAGTAAAGTATTTGGGGCTCTTAAATATACACAAAGGCCATTTTCCCTTGGTCGTTGCTGTAGTTTATTAGAATCCTTCTGTTTATATCCCCTACAATTGGATTTTTGTCAAATTTACAATGTAAATCACACAGTACCTGAAGGAATTTTGAATGTTTCAGAAGGCGCAGCAGTAATTAAATTATTAATTTGTCTTTGCAGCAAACTTCTGTTTTTGATTTAACCCCTTCATACATTACAGCACTTGCTTTCTGCTGAGGCAAAGATGAAGCTGGTGAATTGATCCTGGTGTTATTTTAATGCCTGAAACAATCAATGTTAAAAAAAAATCCCAAACAAAGACACCCCCCCCCCAACATGGAACAAAAGGGAAAATACTATCTGGTGAACAACCTTAAGCATTTAAGAAGAGTTGTGCCTCTGAACTACTCCAAATTGTCTGAAACTAGGACCATTGGCAAATAAGTTTTAAATGAATTTTCATAGGACGCTTTAAATTGTTAGACTGAAATACGTGTTCATGAAATCCTGTGCAGGTCTGTGATAACTTCAATCCTGCAATCTTAAAATCCAATTGGATTTATTGCTTATTTTTTGTTCGTCATCCCGTTCCCCCAGTTATCCAACTTCTTTTTGAGAGCATTCAGCAGTATCTGATGAATGATACTTCGATTGAGTTTTGCAGCTTTTGAATCCAGACTTTTAAAAAAGATAAAATATGCATTGAACCTACTTTCCACTCTTCCTTCCTCCATCTTCCAGTTTTGGAAAACATGCTCTTATTTAAACCAAAGTTTTTTTATTAGTTACCTGGATTTTCTTTCTAACGATTTTTTTTTTTTGCAGGTGTTGAAGTGCCATCCAAAGACTCTGTGCCAAAGAAGAGGCCAATATATGAAGACAAAAAGAGAAAGAAGCAGCAGCAGCCAGAAAATAAAGAAGGTGTGGTTTGCATGGATTCTTAATAGATTAATCATATTTCTGGAAGCTTTTATGAAAGAAATCAGTTAATGCTAAACTAATTGCACCTCAGGGTGCCTCTGAGGTTCTTTTGATACCTCTACCCTCACATCCAAGTTCTGATGCCTTAGGATCCTAAAGTTATTTTGAAGGCTGCTCACTTAATCCTTTGTTTTACAATCTACTTGACTGTTATTTTTTTCCCCAACCTGGGTATTGTCTTAAGATTTTCTAAATGTTGGAGATGTACAGGATGTAAAGGCCTTGTACAAATGTGACGTTGTACATATGCACACAAATGCTTTGTGTGCATACGTAGGTCAAATACAAAGTAGTGTAAGTAGTAATGACTTATAATTAAGTCTAAGTTGATGTCTCAGGATGAAAGGGGATTGATCCTCATTTTAGTTCTGTTCTTTGTGGTGGAGACAGTTTGTTCACTTGTTTTCTTGTATATAAAAACAGATTTCGGTTCCTGGGTGCAAGTCATTCAGAGTAGTTCAAAGAGCTTGCATTTTTGAAAACTTACGATTTATTGCACTAGTTAGAGTAGGTTGAATGTGTCAGTTTTTTACTTTTGTGGTTCATGGCTTTCCTCTGGGGGTATTACTGTGGCTCTTTTCAAGACTAATCCTTAATTTAAAGAATTCAGATTTACTTCTTTTTTAGCTTTTTTTTTTTAATTTGACATGAGTTATGTGACTACTTAGCAATTAAGCATTATGTGTAAAGAGTTGAAATGGTGCTTATCTGAATTGTGTTGGTGACTTTTTATTTTTAATGAAACAGAAGAGAAAGTATGGCTAGTTCATTAGTATTACTTTGTTTTCTCTTGTCTTTTAAAGAAAATGAGGAGGCTTTTAAGGTCAAAAGCAATAGTAATCCTCTTAGCCAATAACTGACCTATCTCATAAATCTGTTCAACTGCTTAGAAAGCCAAACGTTTTCCAAATAAGCTGGCGTGGAGCTGTATGTCTCAGTTGGTTTGCACTTTGGAAGAATGTAGCAACCAATTTCCTGTCTTGCAATTTCAGAAAGTGTGGAGGTAACTTCCCCAGCTGAAGATGCTGTAGAACTGGAAACACTAGTGAAAGAAGACACTCCTCTTCCAGTAGAGCCAGGTTGGTAGTACATGCTAATAAGCTTCAAACACTTCAGCCTGTGTGTCAGCGCTGCATGAAAGTTATCATACCTCATTGGATGGGGCTGAAGGTCCATTCTTTCTTGAGGTAGTTGCCTTTTTTTTTCTTAAGGGAGGAACTGATGGAATTTTATGGAACAAAGAGGTGTGAAGCTTCAAAATGAAAGTGTAAAGGTCCCTTACTTATTCTGGGTGAGCTCCAGTGTTAAATTCGCTTAGGCAAGTAGCTCAAATAAGCACATTCAGTGCCTTATGATTCACTTCCCTGACTATTCATTTGCTTTTTACAAGGCCATTTGTCAGCAGTTAGGTGAAGACAGGGAGGAAATATGCTGCTTCTGGTGTTGATAGTGCAATATTCACAGTGATTGTATTCTTTATGCCAGATGTTTTGCTTTCATGAGTGCTGAATGCAGTGGATATGGCTGAGCTTGTGGAAATGAGTTACCAGCCTAGCAAGTGATTGTTACCTTCATTTCTGCCTATGCACAGTACTTGTTTTGTACTAGACTTCTTCCTCAGCAAGGAGACTGTTTCAATTTTTACCCTTATTCTGAAGTTAGACAAATACTGACAAAATGCAGGTTTTGAAAACAAAGCTGAATGTGTGCTCTAATTCTGGCTTATCTCATGATTGCCATTCCATTGCCATAAGAAAAGGTCTCACTGGCAGAATGTTAGTTCCTAGTTAATATTCTAGCAGTGTGGAACCTACTCTTCATTTCAGAGAGCTGAAATTAAATAACTCAACATGTGCTGCAACAAATATATATTGTATAATGCCTCTTTTGGAGAGGGTTGCAAGTTTGCATTTTTCCACTTGTCTTTTATTAAGAACTGCAGTCTCTTCATATATCTAACTGAATTCCTGTTGAATTAATAAATTAAGTGCTTCTGAAATCCATGGTATAATTATATTGAGGCACCTGGAGTCCTTTTTATAGACAATTTGTATTTTCCCACTAGTTAAAATTATACTGCAACCCAACTTGTATTTGTGTTTCTCTTTCACTTTCTTACACATGGCTGACTGTTAATTGGGCAGCTCCTTTCAGGGATCGTGGTTGTGGCAGGCACTGGCACGATATGCAGACAGGAACTAGATGAGTAGATTTGCTGTGTCTTCCACAAATATGTTTTGCTAGGCAAAGCTGCTAGGACTATACAATATTTGTGGAGAGAATTGGAGATTATTTCTTAAGTCCTTATGGAATGTGGAGATATTGGATAGAATTATGATAACAAGTAACTTGGAAGTTGCATGTGTCAGTATGTCAGAAGAAGGGGCATCTAAAAACGTTGTATGTTGCTGGACTGACTGTTTCTTTTCCTTTAACGTTGGATTTCTTAGTTTCAGAAGAAAAGGAGGAAGAGGATGAAACTGAAGATGCGGGCTTGGATGACTGGGAAGCTATGGTTAGTGATGAAGATGGAGAGAAAGGTGGGCATGTAAATACCAAATGTGTGCTTTTTCTGGTTAAGAGGTTTCTTTGGGCTGAGTTTTCTGTTTCTGTACAACACTATTTTATTTAGATTTTTCCTCCGCTCCAGTAGATAAATTGTGAGGTAAGGGATTATAAATAGATATAAGACCCTCTTCTCAAAGGCAGAGCTTTCAGAAGCTGCACAAATACTGCTTGAGACGACCCTTTGGAAATACTCATGGGTGTAGAGTTACCACCTAAAATAAATCAGTTGGAATTTTTTGTTCTTTTTTTATGGGACCAAAAATCCTCTTCTCTTAATATGTGCTTAAAACACATCTGGGAGTTCAGGGAAACTTTTACCTGGTGTTGTACTTCTCTAGTAATTGTTCCAAAGCCATAGGAGTTTCACTACAAAAATCTAGCAACATCTAGGAGATGTACCTTTGAGACAAGTTCTGAAGGAAGTGAGGGACAAAACGGTGTGAAGGTTAGTGGGCATGCATTATTGTAAGTTCTCTCCTGCAAGGAAAGACTGAGAGAATTGGGATTGTTCAACCTGGAAAAGAGAAGGCTTTGGGGTGACCTAATTGTGGCCTCTAGTACCTGAAGGGAGCCTACAAGAAAGATGGAGAGAGACTATTTACAAGAGTATGTAGTGACAGGACAAGGGGGAATGGATTCAAACTGAGAATAGGTTTAGTTTACATATTAGGAATAAATTCTTTACTGTGAGGGTGGTGAGACACTGGAACAGGTTGCTCAGAAAAGCTGTGGGTGCTCCATCTGTAGAAGTGCTCAAGGCTGGGCTGGATGGAACTCTGAGCATCCTGGTCTAGTGTCCCTGCCCATGGAGGTGGGGTTGGAAGAAGATGGTCTTTAAGATCCTTTCCAGCCCAAACTGTTCTGTGATTCTGTGATATGCTTCTTTCAGAGGCAGATGAGGGGGAAAAAAGGAAAGAATTACCAGAACATCCCTATTCCTGTGTATATATGCCAAAAGCCATATTCTGTCTGCACTCAACAGCAATTTTTATGGAGAACTTAGAGCTGCACAAGAGTCAGGAATAACTTCTCAGATATTTTCTTCCGGTTGGAGAAATGTGTATTGCTGTGAGCCGTCCTGAGCAGGAGTCACTTACTGGTCCTAGTGCTTCCATAATGTGTCTTCATTGGTTCCTATGCTCAAAGACTATTTATTCATCAAGTACTTTTATTTGCTCAGACCTGTACTTCTGACACCTGTGCTTTCAAGTGTGATACTTTATATACAGATATGTACAGCAGTATGGATTTCATTCCAACACAAGTGTGTTCCTGTGGTGCTGGACTGTTCTGCTTTGAGTTCTAAGGGCTGCTCAGACTGTTTTAGTCTGGCGCCACTGTCCTGGGGAGGACATAGCACTTCTTGCTGCTTAGATTTGAAGGCTCTGCCAGAAGAAGAGCTTTCCTGGGAATTGGATTTAGTGTATTACTAAGCTGATGGTCTTTTAGCATAGTAAGGAAACATAATCTCTAAGAGCAGTGAGCCTCCTAACAGCACTGTAAGGAGGAGAATGCATGGCTTTAAAGTGTTCCTTGTGTGTTCCAAGTGTTAGCTTGCCTCTTATGGTTTCTGAACTAATTGTAGATGGGACGCTTTCAAAGAAAGAAAATTACTTTTTGATAGTTCTTTTTCTTTGTTTACTGAAGAATTCCCCTGAAAAATATTAATCTTCTCTGAACAGTCTAAGAAAATGTTAAGATGAGATTCTTTTATAGGTGTAGGAGAGATCATTTATTCTAATTGTTATGTCTGCTTAAATGTGTGTTCCTGATCAGTAGTATGCAGAACCCATATAGGAATGAATTTGGAGTATTTTGGCTTTCTTTTTAAAGGTGTTGGTGCATTCATTCCTTTATGAAGTGCATACAGCTTTAAAGGATGTCATTTTGTCTGAGTATCTGCAAGTAAAGTCAAGCATAAATGTGCTGATATCATTCTTTCCCCCAGCCCAAACTCGCTCTGCTTGCCTGGATTCTAAACACAAGTCAGCAGCTCTAACCTTGAAACACTTTTACACTGCAAGTTGAAAAATTATCTTGACAAGCACTTATTGTATTACCTACTCTGTCCTCACTCTTCTTGAGTAGTCTCTCTTTTTACTTCTTGTTGCCGTCTCCCCCACAGCTATGAATTTAATAGAGAATTTTTACTTCATTTTTTTTTTGACAGAGAGCAAACCTGTTCACATTGAAGTCAAAGAACAAAATGAAGTGGATGAGGAAGAGGAGGAAGAAGATGAGGAGGAGGAAGAGGAAGAAGAGAGTGAAGAATCTGAAGACAGTGAAGGCAGTGAAGATGAGGATGAAAAGACTTCAGATGAGAGAGAGGCAGATTCCCAAGCTATTGGAAAACAATCTATGGAAAAAAAGACCAGCAAGGAAATCAGCTCTGATTCTGAATACGACTCTGACGATGACCGCACTAAGGAAGAGCGTGCTTATGACAAAGCTAAACGGAGAATTGAGGTATTAAGATACAGTCGGAGTCTTGTGTTGTATAAGAAACAACTTAATTTGCAGTTAATTGAAAAGCCTTTTTGTCAAATTTGTCAAAATGATGGCTGTGTCAGGACTAATGTTTAGGCAGGTTCAGAAATTGTGTTAATTAAGAAAAAAACACCTGGTTTTGTCTGAAGATGAAGTATTTGCTTTTAGGCAACTTGGCCACAAAGATGACAACTTCAGTGTTGTTCCTCTCCACCTCTCTCCCTCCTGGAGAAAGAGGCTTCTATCATTACAAGTAGATATTTCCAAGTTTTAAAAGGTGTGTTTAAACTGTTCAACACTTTTGTGGCTGCTGATGTTCTTGGTTTCTTCACCCAAGATACTTCTTCAGAATGCACCATCAACAAAGCTACATGTTAGTGGATATAATAACTTAGGCTGCTAGACTGTAACCAAAACCAACCAAACAAGAACTTATCTGTTAGTTGAAAATTTTTTCATTTGCCAAAAGAGGGATGACAGACCTTGAATTGCCTTGAAAATGTAAGTCCTGCAGTTAGCAATGTGTTTGTATGTATGTAATTAAGTCAAGAGGTGAGGTGTGGTTTCTGGTTTATGCTTACCAATTTTCGTGTCTTTTATATAGAAGCGACGAGCTGAAAACAGCAAAAATATGAACACTGAAAAGCTCAGAGCGCCAGTGATCTGTGTCCTGGGGCACGTAGACACGGGCAAGACCAAAATTTTAGATAAGGTAAGGTGTGGAGTGTGAAGGCACTGCATGTGTTTTTTTGGTTGAAGACAGAAATAATTAAAATGTGCTCAGAGAACTTCAGTCTCTTACATGTAAGTATTTCTGGTCTGTTTTTTGTCTTTAGCTTCGCCACACTCACGTGCAGGACAGTGAGGCTGGTGGTATCACTCAGCAGATTGGTGCAACTAATGTTCCCCTTGAAGCTATTAATGAGCAAACCAAGATGGTGAAAAATGTAAGTTGCAGCATTTCAACAACTGTTTCTTAAATATGAAATGTAAACTAATTAAGGCCGTGTGAGATTTCCTGACATGGACAGATGTCCTTATCCCCCATCTCTAATTTTTTTTTTTTTTTTTTATTTTTTAAATTCTTATCCTTCCCCCACCAAAGGGGAGGCTGTCTCGTTTTTCATTTTAGTTGATACATTTGGTTTCAATTAATGCATTGTCCTTTCTGCAGAAAAATATGCAAATACTGGTTACTCTGTTCTGGACAGTGCATATATGTCCATAGACTGCTTATTTGTCATTATTTTGATTGTAAATTGAGACTTTTTGAAATCTACTGAGTATATTTTCTGTTAAACTTACCCTTTGCTGTATGTGCTGGAATTGGGCCGGTACCTGGGTGATTCATTTTTGTGTTACAGAAATAGCAACTGTTCTGTATTGCTTGTTTTGGATACTATATCCTATTTTGCTTGCGGCAGCAGCTGACTGAAAAGCCTTAGTAGTGATGGCTTTTTCCAAGATTTTTTCAGTGTATTAAATATGTAAAGTGAGGGGAGAGGAGAAAATAATCAAGACAAGGATGATACTACCCTGTAGGCTGCCTTGTCTTACAGGTTTTAGCTTATGGCCACTTGATACCTAGGGGAATGTGCTACTTTAATATTGAAATGAGCTTTGGCTGATTTGGTTTATGAAGAGTGCTGGCCTTTCTTGATAAATGCGTCTGGATTTTTGAAGTGCAGGCTATCAGTAATATTGCCAGCTCTTATTTTGTTTGTTTTAATTCTTGTGCAATCTCTATAAGAGAACTAATATTTTGAAATGTTAGTTTGACAGAGAGAACATAAAAATTCCAGGCATGCTGATAATTGACACTCCAGGACATGAGTCTTTCAGGTAATGTTTTCTCACAATGTTGTACTTATCAGAAGTGACAACTAAAACATATTTTTAACAAAGTGCGAGGTTTTTGCCTAATTCATTGTGTTAGTCCTCACTTGAAAAAAAGCCGAACAAAACCAAACTGTAAAGTAGAGGAATAAGTGGATTTGCTTCATTTGCAGGTGCTTTTTATATCTGGTTAATTGCTGGCCTTTTATAGCTGATTAATTTTCTGTCTTCGTGCCAGTTGAGCCATGAATATCTGAAAAAGCATGTAAATAAATAGTTAGTGTACTAAGAGGAAAGACGGAAGCAGGAAGCTAGCTGGAGAAGGAAAGGTGAGGATTTCAGGTGACCTAAGTACTCTGCTATGAAAAATTAAAACTTCTGTCCTAATCTCTGGTTCATAGTGTCAATGTTAAGGTAACTGAGTTGGTAAGACTGGGAGTTACTAATTGCACAAATCATCTGAGTCTTAGCAGAGATCAGATACTGTCTGGGAACACCAGTGGCATGCAGGCAAGCCACTGAATCAGCTTTGAGGTTAAAATGTGGCATGCATAACTGAACTCACTGGGACGAAATCTCCAAACAGAAGGATTAAAAGTTAAGTATAAACTTCTGCAAGCTTTGAAATGCCATGTTGTGGGACACTTGTTAATGTCCAGATCAGTACCTTGGCATCTTACCACTTACAGTTCTTCCATCTTCTAGCCAGGTTTTGTTTGGCACCAAAGATGTGATAGTCTGTTTATATTGTCTAAAAAATATAACATTGTATACATAGTGCTTATGTAGCATTGTAAAAAAAAAAAAGGTCTTGTTCAGATTTTGCACTCCTGTATTTCACTTTAACTGTCCTAATTCTTGCTCAGAAAATGATCAGAACATGTCTTACATGATAAAAATATATAATAATATGAGAACTATTGGGAGAATAATAGTTTCTTATTTTTGCTTACACATACTTTAATAAATTCTATTAAATTTGCAAAGTGTCATTTGAACACTTTTTTTATATAGGTTCCATTTTTGAGGGGAAATAACTACTTGATCAGCTTTAGCTTTTTGTTTGTCAGTGCAAGTTTGACATTGTACTTAGTGTTTTTATTAAAATTCTGTTGCTACATTACTGATTTTTTTTCCTGTCTTTTAATGCCACAGCAATCTAAGAAATAGAGGAAGCTCACTTTGTGATATTGCTATACTTGTAGTTGACATCATGCATGGTTTGGAGCCACAGACAATTGAATCACTAAATCTGTTGAAATCAAAGAAATGCCCCTTTATAGTAGCTCTCAACAAGGTAGGATAGCTTTTTATTCTAATAGTGTATATACACTTTCTCTATGCTAAAAGTGTATTTGGCATTTGACAATTGTCTGTTTTCTTCCTTGAACTGGAATTTTTTGTGTGAAGTCTGAAGTGGTGGTTCTAGGATCCTGTGTTTGTAATTTTTGTGTCCTTGATACCACAATGGCTTTACAGGAGCTTTGCAGAACAGTCAGTTCTTCTTGGAATCCTTACTGATGAATTTTGTTTACCTTATGTAACTTCTGTATATGATTTGCACTTCTGGAAGTTGTACTTCAGTTGTGGGGTTTTTTTTTCCCTTATATGGATTTTTGTACATTTTCTGATAAAATTCACACACAAGCTTCAAGTTGAAAAGTCACACTTCATTTTAGCCACTGATACTTGTTAGTTTGACTTGAAGACAAGCTGACTTTAAGCCCTTGGAGTAGTAATATTGATCACTGGTGCAAAGTGTTTTGGGCTTTGCAATATTAAATGGTAAAGTAGCTAGTTACTTTCAGCCCTGTTTTTAGAAATCCTGTCCATGAGAAATTATGCTGCCTGTTTGTGATGACTTGATGAATTACATATAATTCATATGAACATATAGATGAATTATATATGTGGAAATTACTCGTGTCCAATGACTTTGGAAGCCATCTGACATGCTGACAGAGAACTGTCAGAACTATTCATGTGCAGTGTAAAAATTGCAGTATACTTCAAAAAATGAAAGGAGTATTAAGACTGAAGGTGGTTGAGGAGGCCATTATCTCATCACTGAAAACAGCTACTTTTTTAAAAGAACCCAAACAACCTACTGGATGGAGAGGTGTTAAGGCCTTATGGCAGAACAGTAGAGAGTTCAGTCTCAGACATGAAGACCCAAATACGTTTCACCGCTGTCACAGGCCTACAGTGAACCTGAGATTAAATAGCTGAAAGTTCTTGCATTTCAAGTTATAATTGTATTTATTTGACTAGGTTATAATCTGTTTTCTTAAGATGTAATTTTGATTTTGTACAAATGTAATAGTTTCTTGGACTAAGTTGGTCCTGCTTTGGAAACTTACTTAGTTTCTTAAGTACACAGTCATGTCTTTTGAACAACTCACTGTGGTCCCTTTTCTGTAGCAACACAGGAAATGGTCCAAATTCAATAATAAGTTTTAAAAGTTCTATGTAAAACTAGTACAGTCTCTTTTTGGGGGGGGGGGAAAAACTCAACACCTCATGATTTTGGAGGTTTTTTTGTGTGTTTTGTGAAGCTATACATGGCTCTCTTTCTTCTGAATGTTTAAGATAAAACTTGATGTAATTAATGCATATAAACCTTTTCCATATGAACCTAGATTATTATAGCTTGAATTTTTAAAACCTGAAGTAGTATCGCTATTCTAAAATGATGTCTGACTTTGGGTAAATACACAAACAGAGCTAAATATAGCAGCTAAAGCAAATAAAAAAGATTTAATTTGATTACTGGAGTGGATAGATGGCTGGCTAAGTTGGTTGGTTGGTAAAGTATTTCTCACTGATAATGTGGCATAAGCATAAAGATGCCCTTTAGTAAGCTGCATAAGATGACCTACTGCTGTATTTTCAAGATTGATAGGTTATATGACTGGAAAAAAAGTCCAGACACAGATGTAGCTGTCACCTTAAAGAAGCAGAAGAAGAATACGAAAGATGAATTCGAAGAACGTGCAAAAGCTATCATAGTAGAATTTGCAAAACAGGTAGGTTGGAATATTCAAGGTTCTTTGCTTAACAAAAGTGATAGTAAATGGGGTGGGTGGGTGGTGTGGTTTGTGTGTGTGTGTTTGTTTTGGGGTTGTGCATGTTTTTTATTTTGTTTTGTTTTTTCCCTCTTCCACAAAACAACTTAGAATATCAGAAGAAAACTGTTGCATCTCCTCTGACACATTGGTGTTTACCTCTCATAAAACAAACTCCACTGTTGTTACATTAATCCGTTTTAACTGCTTCATCCTTAAAAGTGTTAGTTTGGAGAAAAGTAGCTAATTGCTGTGCATGGTCAATGGAGTCATGAATAGCAGATGAAGTTTTATGTCCCTGTTCTTTTTCTTTTTGGGAATAGCCCAAGAGAATCTCATCTGTGTCTTTTTCCCTTGGATGCTGGCAGGGTATGAATCACATCAGTTCTCGGAACTTCTTTTGTTGATGACATACAGTGCTGTGTAGAAGCTAGATGGGCTAATTAGCTTTGTAGAGTTATCCCACACTGCTTCCAAGTGTGGATTGAGGATTCATGTTCCATAGCATACTGTCAGTAACAGTGTTGGTTTTTTACATTGGCCTTTAAAAAATGCGGTGGTACTTGACTGGGGTTGAATGTTTCTGTTAATACTGGTACGTATATGTTTTTCCCTGTGTAACTGTTAATCCTGATTGCAGGGCTTGAACGCTGCCTTGTTTTATGAGAATAAGGATCCCCGCACTTTTGTTTCTCTTGTACCTACCTCTGCTCACACAGGGGATGGCATGGGAAGCCTGATAGCTCTTCTTGTGGAGCTCACGCAAACTATGCTGACTAAGAGGCTGGCTGAGTGTCAGGAGCTGAGAGCTCAAGTCATGGAGGTAATTCAGCAGCTCTTCCTTGAAATTCATACAGAAATTTCTCCCTTCCCTGCCTCTTTCTTTATGGTAAAAAATTGTATGTTTGAAGTCCTTAAATAGGGAGTAACTTTTTTCCCCTTTCATTCAGGTTAAAGCTCTGCCAGGCATGGGCACTACCATAGATGTTATTCTGATTAATGGACGCCTGAAAGAAGGAGACACCATTATTGTTCCTGGAGTAGAAGGTCCTATAGTGACTCAGATTAGAGGTCTTCTGCTACCTCCTCCTATGAAGGAGCTACGAGTTAAGGTATGGCAGCTGGTTTTAGTGTACTGGCATTTAAAACCAGGAAAAAATAAATCAAACTTTATGAAAAATGAGAATGTAGTAGAGTTCAGCTATATTAGCAGTATCTAAAGGTGGCTTCAAGGGAAAGACAGCACACATCTGGTGTTTTTCTGTGAATGTACTTGTATGTACCTATTGGGGTGTGTGTGTTGTTACGATAGTGGCAAAGAAAAGGATCAAGGAATTATCTTGCAGTGAGGATTAGGATGTGCATGCTTTAATAAGGGATTTGAGCACGTGGCTACATGTGAGAGGGAGATACCCATCTTAAATGGAAACTGGAGTGTACTGTTACAGTGACTTCTGAGTTCAAGTTACATCATTAGTGAAAATGTTTTTTTTAGTAACAAAAATAATATACACTTAGGTTTGAGAAAAGCGAACAAGTGAGTTTCTGGGCTTGGTTGGTGAGTGGCAGTAACCAGGACTTCTGCAGAATCTGTAGCCTCTTGACATTTTTAAGAGTTGTTGGAAGTTTTGCTGCCTTAGTCTTAATAGCCTGAGGAGAGACACTGAAATAAGGAGGTGACGCAGAAACAAAAGGCTATAAATAAATTGATAAATATATTAAGATTCATGCATACAATTCAAACATGATTAAAAGAGCTGCTCTGATTTTTCCTGCTTAAAAGTATCTGGACAGATTTTGTTTAAGGCAAAAAACTCCACACAGATAACCTAGGTGAATGTAATAGGATAGGCCTTAAAGGTTTGGTTCAGAGGTGTAAAACTAGTGTCCCTGCAGACCGCTGTAGTCCTTGGTGTTTAATCTAGTTCCATCCTGCAAATGTAGATACTCTTGTAAGTAATACTAATAATTGCGGGGCCCCGGGTTGGTGTTGGTGTTCTCCTTCCGCTGTGAGATTGTTGTTGCCTCAGAGGTGCTGAAGGATGCAGTATTGGTGCTGAGGTGGAATCCAAGCAAGATCCTCTTGACCTGCTTTAAGTAGAAAGACAAGCCCTTCTTTCCGCTTGGCCGGCTTATTGGCTGTGGGGTGGGACAGTTGCCTTGGCAAATCTAAGGCTTCGCAGCTTTACGGTAATACCTTGGTAATGGCTACAGAGGGACAAAAGGGAAATGGATGTTTATGCTTAGGTTTTGTTCTCTGCTTGGTTGGAAGCTGGTGAATGTTTTTCTACCGTGAGGAATGAATTGAAAGCGTTTCCACCCATTTGCTTCCCTTTATTTGAAAGCAGAAGATAAACTGGTGTGTGAAACTCCTAGGGACTCCAGGATTTTTTTTGGGGACTGAATAGCAACGTAATGTAACAGGTTCCCATCAACAACATCTTCAGATGATTTTCTGTCCTTTGGTGGGAGATGGAGCACAGGGTATCAGCATCATGATGAACACTGGATTTGGGAACTAGAGCTGGGCAAGTAGATCCAGGGTAGCTGTTGGGTTTTTTTGAAGCAGACAGTGAGAATGCATTTTGATTCAGCTTGTTAATGCAGAATTGTCATCCTTGAAATAAGACCCACATTTTGGGGTGGAGGGCTAAAGAATAGAGGCTTGCAGGAACAAAGTTCTTCCTGAGGAAGGAAGCTGCCTTGCAGTTATAAGAAAAGGATTGGACATGTAAACAAAAGAAATGAAGAAACAAACCAGAAAATACTTCCAACATCGATTTAAAGATCTTCAGAAATAACTGGTTTTGTCGTGCCTTGGGGCCATGCCCTGAGTGTGGAGAGATCTTCAAGGTTCCCCTGGATGGGGAGGAGCACCTGGGAAACTGAGTGTGGAACTATGCTGGACAAGAGGCCTTTAGCGGGAGAGTGAGACAGCTCTTCCTGCACAAGAACTTGGGCTGTGTATCAGCTAAGCTTTAGTGCTTTTGTTGAGGTGTTGGCATCTTCCCCTCACTTCGCTATGGATTTATTAGCGAGTAGCTGCCTATTGCTGCTTGCACTTTTCTGGCCTATGTTTATCTTTGGCCCCGTTCTCTGTTTTTAGAGGATTTCCCTGTGCCCTGCCCCTCTTAGCAGTGGTGCAGGAGTATCTGAAGGGAGAGGAGCGTGCAGACAGGAACATGGAAATGCAAAGCAGAGACAGTCACTGATGAAAGATGGGAGGTGCCGGACTTCAGTGTCATGCTCTCGGCTGTGCTTGTGGGTTGCAGTTTCTTCAGCTGCTCAGCACTGCGTTGTGTTGCTGTGCTCCATTGACTTGAACTCTTTGCTAGTGTGTATAATCTCTTTTTCAGAACCAATATGAGAAGCACAAAGAGGTTGTTGCTGCTCAAGGTGTGAAGATTCTTGGGAAAGATTTGGAAAAAACGTTGGCTGGTTTGCCACTGCTTGTAGCTTATAAAGAGGATGAAGTCCCAGTCCTCAAGGTGAGGTGGCTAATGTTGAAATACAACACACTGAGGGTAACTTGAGTTCTCTGGTGATGAAACTCATTCAAATGTTGAGAGCTCAGTATACAAATAACTGGCTTTTTTGGTTCCTTTAAAAACTGCTGTAACGTGCTGTAGCCTCGTGCCCATGTGAAGCTTTAGTGATGAGATGTCTTTAGTGTCTTGACCATTAGCTTTTTCCCTGGTATTTTGCTGGGGTGTCTCTTCTGGTAGAATGAGATGTGAAAACAAGTATCATGCCATAGTTTGACTGTTAATTACTGATTTTGTATTTGTAGTAATTTATGCATATATTCTAGTTACATTATATTAGGTACGTATCTGCTAGTAGAGTTCTTTAAACTGTCATAATTGCAAAGCTGATTTAAGACTCGCGTAATTTCTTTTCTGACTTAAAAAGTTGTGGAGAGGATGTAGCTATCCTAAAACCAAAATTGTGGTGAGATGCTACTGTTCTCCAAAGGCAGAAAATTATTTTGAAATTACTAACACACAAGGTTTCTTTTACTTTTAACCGTAGTTTTACTTTAGTCTTCTGTCTACTTATTTGTGCCTCTAAAGGGACGTTAAACTTTTTGGATGTCCAAACACAGACCTAGTTGCTGGGTACATACAAGAATGTATATAAAGTGTACTGCTAGGAGCAGATCCGTGGTGGCCTCAAGTAAATGGCAACACCCATTTATCTGCCAGAGGAAGAGATGGAAGTGCTTGGGTTTAAAAGGCATGGGCTCTGAGAAATGTGATTTTGACTCCTCTGAAAGCAGCAAAATGGCCTTGCTGCTCTTGCATCCTGTTTTGTACCCAGGCCTAAAGAGAGTTCAGGGTCCTTTCCAGCTCATGGCTTTAGGAGTCAGCTTTTCCTATTAATCCTCAGGCAGCCACAGGCATCAGCACACACGGAGTGTTTGCTCAGCCCTGCCAGCAGACAGGGGAGAGCGATGTGCATTCTGCAGACTCCCAAGATGGGCATTTGCTCTGTTTTATGTGATCACCTTCTTGCAAAATCCTCAGGTCTAGTTCAGCTCAGGCTTTTCTAATGCCAGAAACAATCACAGTGTCTCACAGGGCTCTGTATGACTTACACTGCAAGTCTGAGTTGGGACCTATCAGTATGGCTGTTACATACTTTTACCAGCTCATGAACAGGAAGATTTTGTATCCTGAGGCATAAATAGCAAGAGAACTAAAATTTCCTTTTTCTCTCTTTTATTTTTTTTTTTCTTCTAAAGGATGAACTAATACATGAACTGAAGCAAACACTGAATGCAATCAAATTAGAAGAGAAAGGTGTTTATGTCCAGGCTTCTACTTTAGGCTCTTTAGAGGCATTACTTGAATTTCTTAAAACGTCAGAAGTGCCAGTAAGTACTTCTGTGCTGTATCTGATGTTATTGGTTCTGTGTTTTAGTCACTGTTTCCTTTTGACTTGGCAAGTTTAGTGACTGGATTTATGTGGCTTTCTTCAACAGTATTCAGGAATTAATATAGGTCCTGTCCATAAAAAAGATGTTATGAAGGCATCAGTTATGTTGGAGCATGACCCACAGTAAGTAACTTTGCTTTACTCTGTTGATAAATGTGCGGTGGTGCTGCAGGAAGGCCCAGTGCCCTCCTTAGCTCTGGTTCTGTGCTCTGTCTGGTAACCTGTTGGACTCACTCTTCCCTACAGGTATGCCGTCATTCTGGCATTCGACGTGAGGATTGAACGTGATGCACAGGAAATGGCTGATAGTTTAGGAGTGCGTATCTTTAGTGCTGAAATAATTTATCATTTATTTGATGCCTTCACAAAGTATAGGCAAGACTACAAAAAACAGAAACAAGAGGAATTCAAGTAAGTATGAGCAGTCATATTCTGGATGCTTCCCAAGTAAGTGTGTTGCTTATTTTAGTATACATGAAACTGCATTTTACCTCTTGTTTCCTTGTTATTACTTAGTGATGGGAAAGAAGGGGAGGGTAGAACTATAAATTTTCAAGAATTCAGCGCTCCAGACTAACTGTTTACATCTGGGTTAGGCATAGTAGGGTGAGAGCTGTGAAAGCTGTGCAGCAGGTACAAGATTCAGCTAGAACTGTTATGTAACATGGAGTATTTTTATTAAGGTTTGCTTGCTATACTTGGCTTCTGTTCCTAATTTCTGACAGATGGGTTAGCCTTGCAGACTAAGAAAATAAGACTGAAGGGATTTGGATTCTATTGTTTTATATTTATGCAATTCCAGTGTAGAGGGCTTCATTCTGACTGCAGTAACATGAATATGCAGTCATTTAAGGATTTATAAGGACCCAAAATAAATTTTTGGAATCATGTGTCATTGGGTGATCCTCAGTAAACTAAGACAGTCAAAATAAATTAAAATGTATTTCATTTCATATTGATCCCAATTTGAGTTTGTATACTTCAGCATTTAAATGTATTTGTTCACTTTACAAACAAAAATCTTGAAATTTTTTGAGTCCTTGTGATGGGTTAAGGCAGCAGTATTTCTATTCCTGTGCTCTTCTGCAGTTGTTATTATACTGTAAAATTCCTACTCCTTCAGTCGTGGTCTAAGTTGAGCGCCCAAGCCTGTTAAAAGTAAAATCCATGCCAGCCATGCTTGATTATTGTTCCTGTAGTTCTTGAAGATCAGCTATTGACTGGAATTAGCAAGTTTGGAAAAGAGATTTTTTCCTGCTTGATTTTTTTCCCCAAGTGACACTCTTAGAATAAATGCCCAAGAATTGTGGGAGAAGGCAGAGCTGTTAATGCTACATACGCTGTTCCAGTCTCTCCTTCCAAGTGCCTTTTCTTGTCATCTTCCAGGCACATAGCAGTGTTTCCATGCAAGTTGAAAATCCTCCCTCAGTTCATTTTCAACTCTCGTGACCCAATAGTGATGGGTGTCGTTGTGGAGGCCGGCCAGGTGAAGCAGGGGACTCCCATGTGTGTACCCAGCAAAAATGTAAGTAAGCACCTCTTCCCAGGGGATGTTTGATCCACCTGGTAATTCCTGAGATGAGGCACCGTGGAATGTTTGCGCGCCTTTCCCCAGTGTGCAGATTTCTGGTAGGAGATGAGGTTCAGACTTGAAGATCAGATCTCTCTTCTGGGGATCAAGGACCTAATTGCTCTCTGCCAGCAGAGTTGAGCCCTGCAGCTGGACACAGGAAGTGTGGCTGGAAGGTACCTGCCTGAGAGCCGTCCTCCTTCCCCACTGCCAGTTCTGTGCTCGAGTAACGAGCACAGTTGACTTCCCCCCTCCTTAGCTACCAGGAATGACAACTCCCACCACCTCGAGATAACCAGTAGATATCCCAGATGAGCTATGGGTGGTTGATGTTGCCCTTTTTGGTACGGAGCACTTGCTGTGCCATGTTTTGCTTTGCCTACGCTGAGGTGGCAGTTCCACCAGTGCTGTGCTTCCTGCAGCAAGTCTGTGTGTATAAACGGGAGTTTAGGGAAGGGTGTGTGCACAGGGGGTTTGTGGATGTGTCTTACAGCTGCTTCATTGCATTACAGTTCGTTGAAATTGGAATAGTTACAAGCATTGAAATAAACCATAAACCAGTGGATGTTGCAAAGAAAGGTCAAGAAGTATGTGTTAAAATAGAACCTATTCCTGGGGAATCACCTAAAATGTATGGACGACATTTTGAAGCAACAGATATCCTCGTCAGTAAGGTAAGAGCAATCTCTGTTTTTGGAGAGGGCTGAGGACAGAGTGGCAGCTTGCTTGAAGTGGAACTGTTGCATGAAGCCTAAAAAACATGCAAGGAGCTTCCTCTTGGAGACTGACAGACACTTCGAACACAGTATGTGTGTGGCATCGTTCAGCTGAGTTCCCTGTAGCCTTAGTTTGAGGTCTGTAGTGGTGTCCCTGGAGAGGCCCGAAGGAGTGATGGGCTGCAGCTGAAATACCTTGTAGCTCCCAGCACCCAAGAGGGTAAAATGCTACACTCGCTGTTCGCAAACCATTGTCCGTAGCTGGTGCTCAGCAGTCCCCGAGAGCATCACAGCTGGTGTTGGGAATCGTGCAATAAATAGCTGCCCTAATTCTGGAACACTGGACTTGGATGGGGAGATGATCACTTGCTCAGTCTTTTGCTGTTGGATGCAAAGCCACAGCTTTCCCCACTCCCAACTGCTTTAGTCACCATGTTTTAAGACACCCCCGCCACACACATGCTGGGGGCATGTGCCCACAAATGAGGGGTGAGTAGGGCCTGGGATAGGGACAGGGAGGGGGTGCTGGTCCTGTGGGCCCTGGTAGAAGCAGGAGACCTCTCCAGTTCTTGCTTTACTGCATAAGGGTGCAATTGTCTGTCCATCTGCAGAGACAGACCACATAAGGGATGTGATGAGAAGAGAAATGAAGGGAAATGAATGGGATGGTCATACAGCTGATCAGTGGCAAACCTGGGATTAGAACGAGCTGGCCTGCTGTGCAGACTGATGCCCTTTCTTCAGATTGTTTCCAGTGTACTAAACCTGCCTTTAATACACTTGCATATGTGTGTTTCTGATGAGATTGTCTTGTGTGTTACAGATCAGTCGTCAGTCCATCGATGCTTTGAAGGACTGGTTCAGGGATGAGATGCAGAAGTCTGACTGGCAGCTTATAGTAGAACTGAAGAAAGTGTTTGAAATCATCTAGATAACTTTTTACAGCAACGGGGAGGCAGGAATAAATGCACTCTTCCTGTTCTAAAAAAGTTACCAACAAAGTCGTATATTAAAGACAGTGTTGGATATATGTTTGGGAGGAAAATATGTGGGTAAAATGTTTTCCATGAGAAACCAAGAAATTTACACTGGTTTGACAGTGGTCAATTTACATGTTCCCATGGTTCCAATGTGCCTGTTCACCTCTCCTACTGCCCTTCCTAATACTGGCTGCTGTTTTAAAGTTTGCCCTTCCTTCTCTCACACCTTCCTTCCACCCTTTGTCCCTCCCTCTCTCCAAAATAAAATAAATTGAATTTTTATTACAGAACTAAAGCTCTTTCACTTTTCTACTGATGAGAGCAGTACTGCAGTATTTGATTAACCAAGCTTCTGCAGACTTTGTGATTCTCGGGACATTTTTGATGTAAGAAGTACTTCTTTATTTATGCATACCTCTTCCCTTGACTTTCTTTTCCAACATTCTGCTTTGTGCCTATAGAAATTTTTTTAAATAGAAAATTAGGCAGTTGGATATCTCTGTACTTGCTTTGTGTGAAACAATGTTGTAAAGCATAGCCGCCCACCTTTTACTGCTTGTACAGTTCATGGAAGTCAACCTGTAATCATTATAATGCAGAGCCACAAATAAAGGAGATGGACAGAGTGTAGCCCATTTGTTTTACAGTTTGCTTCAATAATCACAGTTTCACTCCATGGGCTGTGGCAGTTGTGGAAAGGCCAGGAGGGGCCCTCTTGCCTCTCTCTGCTTGGCAAAATGATGGAGGCACATTCCAGCAAAGGCATCTCTTCCTCTGGCTGCACTTCCCCCTGCAGTGTGTGCAGGGTGCTGATGTCAGCGTTCCTGAAGCACTGGAGTGGCAGGCCAGGTGTTTAGCATGGCACAACTCCCGGAGGAGTTCAGGTCTGGCATCTCTTCTCCAGCTGCTGCTCAGAGCGGTGTCAGTACCTGTGAACAGCTGCCTGCCAGGGAGCTGCGCCTTGGGATGCTGCATCAGAGCTGTTGGGGCATCTGACACCGTGGGACTGAACCAGCTCCGAACTGGATGATGTTTGTCATGACCAGGAGTCAGCCTGTAATCCCAGCATCTTCCTACCTTACCTTCCCCTCTACCGTCCTGCTGGATGACAGCTTGATGTATTCCTATGCAGGCTGTCTGTGGGTATCTTACAGCTCATGGTGACAGGAGCAAAACAAGCACTCTTCAAAAGCACAAACTGAAACAAAATCAAGAAGGATCTTTCACACAGCCGAGATTTTTAGCATTTAAGATATTCACAAGAGTTTAACTTGCAACAAGCAGTTTGATCAGGTTTCTTCTGTCACTTAGATTACTTTTTTTGTTGGAAAAATCTGAATGTTATAATTGGGATTGTGTGGACTCCATTACAAAGGAACATTTAATAACTCACCTCCTTTGCAAATGGAATTTAATTTACCAGAATTTTTTTTTTGTTAGACTTCAAACTTGCCATTGAAAAGGATGTTTTCAATATGGTTGGGGTGTGGTGCAAATTCCCGTCGCTGGGTGAACAGAATTATCAGAGGGAGAAGACTGCATTTATTTAATTGTTAACATTTTCTTTTGCAAACTATGCAATCATGAAAACTACACTAATAAAGTTCTTAAAAACATAGATGTCAAACACTGTGGTCTCGATGTATTCTTGATTGTTTCCTCAAAGGTGGAAGGGTGTTGTTCCCACAGGGAAAAAGACTGTGCTACTTTGGTGGCTTCCTGCTGGGGAACTTAATAAAATATGTAAAATACCTTCACTAAAAGACTTAAGGAAGCAGATGACTGTTGTTATATTTAAGGGTTTGGAACAGGGATCACAAAGAAAGTAAGTATAACTACAACTGTCCTGACCTAACGTTACGTAACTGTCTTTTAAAGATGGGACGCTGAAAGACCTAAACAAGAAACTAACAGAAATTTAGATAACTTGATTTAGGTAATGTAGACATGTATCTGCAAATTGATGCAAGTGTTTATATACATGGATCAGATCCCCCCGGCCTTCCCAAGGCTGAACAGTCCCAGCTCTCAGCCTCTCCTGGTATTATGGAAGAAGCTCCACTCCCTTAGGCACCTTTGTGGCCTGTGTTGGGATTGCTTTGTATGTCCAAGTCTCTTGTACCGAGGAAGCAGCACTGGACACAGCACTGCAGGTGTGTTGTGCTAGTGCTGAGCAGAGTGGAATAATCTCTTCCCTTGGCTTCCTGGAGATGTTGTTTCCCATGCATCCTCGGAGGCTCTCAGCTGCCTTTGGTGCAAGGGACTCTTGCCATCCCAGACAACCCCAGGGCCTTACATGCTGAGCTGTTCTCCAGCACCTGGCCCCCAGTGCTGGGGGTGCTCCTCCCTGGGAGCAGAACCTGGCACTTTGCTGAACTTCACAGGGTTCCAGCAGCCTGTTGGTCTCCAGAAGCAGCACCCCCTGCTCTGTCATATCGGCCCATCTTTTGTCATCAGCAAACGTGCTGAGGGTGCCCTGCCCCACCATCCAGGTCATTGACAAAGATGATGAATGACTGACCTAGTGCTGACTATGGGCACCACTTGGGTCTGGCCTCTAGTAGACTTTGTGCCCTGACCACCATGCCAAGGCCTGCCTGCCCAGGTAGTTTTCAATCCACTTCTCTCTCTCTCTCTCCCGCCTGTACTTCATCAGCTTGTCCATGAGGATGTTACAGATCATACGAAAAGCCTTACTGAAGTCAAGGGAAATGACATTCTGCTCTTCCCTCATCCATCACTTGGCTGTAGAAGGCTGCCAGGTTGGTACCTCTCCCCGTGTGCATTACCAGGAAGCCACAGGCACAACCTAAAGCTAAAAGCTGCTGTCACTCCTGTAACCTGTGCTGCAGCCAGTGATGTGACTGCAGTGGCCTCTGCTCCAGCTGCACTGTCAACTGCAGCTAATCTGAGTGCAGCAGCTCCTGCCCTGTGCTAGGGGAGATGCTTCCAACTAAGCCAGTGGTGCAAATCCTGCTCCTGCTCCAGTTTGCATTCCAGCTGTCAATTCTACACCCAGGTGGTCCCCCACCCCTTGAGGACTATGTTGGATACTTCTCCACAGCTCTGTCATTTCTTCAGAAAACGAAGAGATTTTTCCTACCACCCAGGTTTTCTTCAAGTGGTCTTCATTCTTTCCAGGCACCTGAACAGCCTTGCTTCAACATACTGGGCCAAATACAACTGTACGAGGTTGGTGCACACCTGGCAAAAGCAGACTTGCCCAAAACACAACCTGCAGAGATGCAAACACATCCCCTACCAGGGACACAAGAGCTGGGGCAATTTATTTCACTTCTGCTACTCACTACAACCTATTTTGCAATGTTGCAGAAAAGAGACACTGGCTGGGAAGAACTGCAGTATTCTATAAGTGGCTCTGTCTTGAGCAGGAGCAATGCAGCGGACAGATGGAGCTTAAACAATGCTCCAGGTCAGCTATTCCTTCGCAGGGCTGCTTTTGGGTGCCTTGTTCTCTGACAGAAGCACATGTGTCCAGAGGCTTCAGCAGACACTGTGTGCTTTGGGAGTGGCTGGGCCACTCTGCTTTGAGTCTTTGAAGGATGAAACTGAAAATGAACTAGTATTCTTCTCTCAGCTTAAAATCTGTAATAAAGTCAGTGTAGAAGAAACAAAACGTGGCCAGGTGCACGTACAGCAGCCTCCTCCACATGTCAAGGCAGTACCTCTGTGCAGAACTTTGTGAAATTAATCAAAGCTGCAGCTTCAATAAAAGGAATTCACTATATTCAAACTGAAGCATCACAAAATAGAATCAGTACAAAAATATACATACAGTTCTTTATTAAACAACTGTAAACACTTCACTGTAAAAATCCATAAAACTTTATAAACAAACATTTTGTAAATAGATTCTATACTACAATAAAAGAATTTTAACACAATTATTTACATGCAATACTGACAAATTTGGCACTTTCTGAAAAGAAATGTACAAAACACTTTCTTGTTTAAAAAGAAATTTGAAATTATAAAAACTCAGGGCATTACTATCATGCACTTTGCAAATACCTCACAAGCACTTATGGCACAGCTAGCAGAGAGCTCCAGGCTCCCATCAAGCTCTTTACTACAAGTTCAGATAACTTTTAATGTGCTTCCATAAGTTTGTTGTAAAACTACCTGAACATTGTCAAGAATGAAGTCAAATGCCATATTCCAAACTGATTCCACAGATGACTGCATTAACCTGAAGGAAGAAGAGAGTGAAAATTACCATTACAGAACCAGTTTTTTTTACAATCAGCTTTGGTCTTCACAAGGTCATAGCAGTTCACCACGAATGGTATTTTCATTCAATTCTGGTAAAGCCCTCCCTATTTAAATACACCAAGTCTTACATAATGCCACAGACTCCTCTGCCATCCATTGGTGAAATTTCTGGTGTGGGCAGTGTCACAGCAGGTTGTAAACACTCACGTTTGGCAGTGCTGTGAGCCTGTGATCGGGTGACCTTCCACCAATTTCATACTGGAGATCAGAAATTACAGGCTTCTGGACCCTCATCTTTCCTTCCTCATTCCAAGACAGAAATGCTATTTCTCTTTTTCCAACAAATGCCAAGAGCGATGGACACAATTAAATAACAGGTTTTGGGGGCACTAACACAGTGTTTACTGCTAAGAACAGAACCAAATCATGGAGGCCCATGGAGAGCTAAGAGTTACCTCTATGACTCAGCTGCCACTAGAAGCACATTAAGGAAATGCCCAAGGAAAACAAAGTAGCTCTGCACTCTCAAAACCTCCTTCTAGATCACTCATTGCAGGAGAGCAGAGGGTTCCTACATTTAGAGCTTTAGAGGACGTAACATTGGTATCATATGGACAAGTGCACATCATCCAGCTCCTGATTCCTTCTCCTACACTTATTACAGGGCCTTGCAGAGACGCTGCCATCGGTACAGAGCCCATATACAGGGACCAGGAATGGGACGTGATGCTTTCTGAAGAGTTTTATAAAGAATTTACTATACCACATTCATAAAACAGTTCATTGCACTGTGTGTTTTGCATTTTCTAGGGCCTAAAGACTTCCCCATAATACAAAAGCCTCGTGAAGTTTCTACATTGCTGTAATCTTTTAGGTATTGATTATTCTGTGAAATATATATTTTTCAGATCTAAAACACAGAAAGCTGAGCTCTACAGTTAAGCACCAGTTAGTAAGCAATTTGGGCCTCCTGACTCATGGGAAGAGTAATAACAGCGTAATAACTAAGTAATAGGAATCAATTCAATAAGTTGGAGGTGAGACAGGATCTGGATACAGCAAGAGAATGAAATCAGGTCTAAGGTGCCATGAAAAATTAACAAAAACAGGATAAAAAAAAGGGACAATGCTGATGAAAACTACATCCTTTGTCTAGAAACAAAAGACTTGCCCAGAGAGAAGTTATGGATGCCCCATCCCTTGAAGTGTTCAAGGCCAGACTGGATGGGGCTTTGAACAACCTGGTTTAGTGGAAGGCGTCCTTGTCCATGGCAGGTGGTTGGAACTAGGTAATCTCTAAGGCCCCTTCCAACTCAAACCACTCTGTGACTCTAAGAACTACTACTAAGTGCTACCCCAGTTTTTAAATAAAATTTAAGCTTAAAATATTTACACTCATCAGTGGAATGTCCAATGGGCTTGTGGCCTCACAGTGAAGCATCTACTGTATAAATATTAAAAAAATAGTCTAAAATGTCACAAGTACTAGCAATGAAGTTACCTTTTCATGTATTTAACAACCAGATCTAACTTTTCCAAATCTTTTTCTTCTATTAGATCAGTACAATACTTCACAACCTGTAGAATGTCTTCTTCCATAGGATCTGTAATACAAAATCATTAAAAAAAATGATATCTTTTGTCTAAGTATACTCAAAATATAATCACAGAATAACGGGAATATGACAGAAAGAAATTCTGCACTGTCAGGGCCTCAGGGGCCAACCTAACAATTGCTGTATTCCCACATGACCCCCCAACATCAGAAGTTGTGCACATCACAGGACTGCAAGGTC